>NC_080190.1:139024568-139327599 GCF_030028045.1 Hippopotamus amphibius kiboko | reverse complement strand
TTGGGTAACATCGTATCATTATCATCACGGCTAATTATAGGGGAATCCAATTGAGACTGTTCAGACAGGAGAACATAATCTTGAATAAGACAAACCACCCAGACTTCTTTGTCCATTCAGGGCAGTATATCCATCAGCTAATGTGGACGGGGGATTTCTCCCCCTAATGTGATAACTGGTTAGATCATCTCAGTTTAGATAAAAATGGAGTCATCATTTGGATGGCACCTTATTTTTTAATTAAAAATATCTTTAGCTATGTGCTGAGAACAGCAAGGAACAACTGGTTCTCTATGTCACCAGATCTAACGAGACAAGTGGTATGTTCAGCTTCCCTCTGGGTGCTTTTCTCACGTGCAGAGAAAGCCCACGTTGGTGAATTCCAAGGTGGTTTAACAAATGAGCCAATGGAAGCTCCAACCTGCTGTCCCTCCTGTAAACACAGTAGGATCCTATCATAATTCACCCGGGACTGTATTCCAAGCAACCTGGGGACCTAGAGATACTTAAATTACATGTTGCTGTCAGGTCTTCTTCATCAGGCCGTGGAGCGTTAAGCAAGCTGCTTCAGGACCACATTCATCAGTTCTCTCTTTACATTTTTGGGGGTTTACAGAGATTTTATTTGGAGGGAAAAGTCACTGATAGACTTTGAAGAGCGCAATGTAGAACACACATGTCATTTGGGCTACTTTGGTTGTTGTTTGTTTTACTTAAAAGTGTGTAGAGGGTTTTGGGGTGAATCTTCACAGCACCCCATGACACAGGTAGTGGTATTACTCACCTTGCAGATAAAAAGACTGAGCTTCAACAGCACAGCACTCTAGACAGTGCCTTGGCCTCAACTGCTGACCTCAAAGAGATGACCTTCATTTACCATGACTTAGTCCTAGGTGGTTAAAACTCCAGCATAGAAAAATCTATTTGTCACAAAAATTATGTATTGATCTCCTTGTTTTATCCAAAAAATTTGCTCTAAGCCACAGGGGACCTGGCAAAGGGAGAACTTAAATCTATTCTTCTTTTAAGCAAGACAAGCTGCCCTCTAAAGTTGTTGGCCCTTTTTGTTTCCAGTTTTTGTGATACCTCACCTAGAAAGTAAACTTCTTGACCCTGGAAAGACCCAGAAATTCAAAAGTCCTCCTGAGATTTGCCCTGAAGCTTGAGTAGCCCCCTTTAGTTGCATAGATAAAAAGCAAATACCAACCCACTCTTCTGAGAATGTAACAGGAGAGTTTGGGGCTTAGAGAAAACTGGAGCCAGTTCAATAGAGGTGGTCATAGGTTCTCTAACACTCATTATTATGTGGAGCTGAAAGGTTTCTGGGTGGAGTGATGGACAGATTTGCATAAGGCCTCTTAAAGGCCTTATTCTGTTTCCCTTTGAGGATCTAACTTGTTTTCCTGGCTAGCAATCTGGATTCTATACTACTCCAGAGCTGTCAGAGGGGAGGTTCTGTTGCTAGAGGCTGAAAATGATTGTGTGTGTGTGTGTGTGTGTATAAGTTGCAAGAACTGTATCAACAACCTGCTCTAATGCTGGGAAACCAGGTCTGCTTTGGAGGGGAGTGCCCAAAAAAGTGAGGCTGGGAGAGAATCCTCAACCTCAGCTGTCTTATTGGGCCTCAGTTCCCATGACTCTTACTAGTATGGGTGAGTCCTTAGGCCCTTGGGTTCTGAGCCACCTGCTAGTTGACAGGCCCTAGCAAGAGTACTAGATTCTGCTTTAGCAGCATGTCACTGTGGGTTGTCTGCAGTGGCAGAGAATGCGGCATTTCGACCAGTGGATCCAACTTTCTACCTCCTCCTTTGCACAAAGGGATGGTAACCATATCAGACTGCTTGGGTTGAATATGGGTCCCCAGGATCCTTTTCCCATCCAGACAGGGGTTCCCCAGGAAGAAAGACCTCCTTACCAAAACAATAAGTGATCCTGGAGTCATTTTGTTTTCATACCAAAATATGGTGAAGAAGCACTTAGGTGTTGGTTCCCCCATAAACGTCTTGGAATTCACTGCTTCTCTTTCCTCCCCTCCTCATGGAGAAAGGGGAATTCAGCACACATCCTTAGTAGTTTCTCTGGTGGCTTACAACACTGTTCAAGGCCCAGTGGTAAAATTTAAAAATTGTAAGGTCCTAATAAGCACTATGTTATCACTAACAAATAGGTAAGAAGTAGAAATAATTAGAATTTAGTTTGTTCCAGAAAATTTAAGGAGTTATTTTGCATGCTCTAGTGCTTTCTCTTCCTCAAGCATTCCAACTACTTATTATATAGATGTGTGATCATATACTACTGAACACACTCATATGTCCTATAAAATTAGGATCATGTGATATGTTTTATTTTGCTTCCTAATAAGTGTTTTCATCATAACAATATTTTGTGTTTTAAAACATTTTTCAAAAAGTGTAACTTTTAATGGGTGCTTTGTATTCTCTTGTATAAATGCTCAGAATTTATTTCAGCATTGGACATTTTCATTTTCACTGTTAGAAATAATGCCATGATGAACATCCTAACAGAGAAGATTCTGTGATTTTCTCTGATTATCCCTTTAAGGTAGACTCTCAGATATGAAGTTTGTGGGTCAGAAAGCAATTTTCAGCCTCTTCATGCAGAAGTTCTAGATGAGAATGGTAGGGCTAGCACATTGTTGTCAACATAGACACTTATCTTTAAAAGAAGTTTTTACCAGCTTGATCAGTTAAAAATGGTTGACTTTTTTCCATTTTTTGCTTTGATTGCTATTGAGTTAAATTTATTATAATGGTAATTTATATTTTGTGAATTTTATAATCATGTTCTTTCTTTTACTTGTTGAAAATAAATACAGTAAAGTATTTACTTTTCCATTTCATTGTTTGCAAGAATTCTTTATATTGTAGGAATGTTAGCTCTTTGTCACAATCATTGCAAATATTTTCCTAATTTTTATACTGTTTGTTGATATACCAAAGCTTAATTTTTACATAGTTAAATCTATCAATTTATTCTTTATGATTTTCTGCTTCATGTTGTTAAATAATGAATAAATATGAATAATGTTCTGAAAATAACATAGCACAGCATTGATGTTCCTTATAAATAATTCAGGCAACAGAAAATATTTTGTAAAAATGAGTTTTTTTACTTTCGACTTTCTAGTGCTCTTTTATTATGCTTTGGAGGAAATGAGTCTTCCAGATACACTCTTTAGGAAACCTTTGGGAAACCCTCTTTTTTAGATGCTTCCCATTCATGCCAAAATATTTTCTATTTTTATGAAACATACAGAATGTGCTCTCATACCTATTTTCCTCTGGGACTCCACTTTTTGTCTTTCCAAGTTGGGCAAATCCTTGTCTGTCCTTACGGATAATTTGGATTTCTGTAAATATTTAGATATTAGACAGATGTTTTCATATGGTATTTATGGCAGAAACTGACTGGCTGTTCACCAAGCTTGTATCCTCCTCCTCCTGATCACACAGCTAAATATGTTTCTCAGGCATGTCTTTTTAGTCACGTGTGGCATCTCACTGGGTTATGGCCAATGAAATGTAAGTAGAAGTGAGGTGCACCAGACTCGGACATAACCACGCCTTTTACTGGATCCTCTTTGCTCTTTCCATTTTCGTGGTAGCTTTGGAAGCCAGGTGTTGAAGCTGGTGGAGCCCAAGAGAGAAAGATCCTGTGACCCTGAATCCTGAATCCTGACACGAGTCAGAATTTTGATTTTGAATCTTTGTGAAGCAAAAATAAACTTCTGTTGGGTTAAGCCACTGAAATCTGGTTATAGCAACTGGTTATACTATACTTGACTAATACTATATTCTTGTGGTCAAGTTAGAGAAAATTTAGATTTGTAACAGATTGAAACGTTGTGTGCAAAGGAAGTGGATTGCTGTGGGCTGACGCCAGTGTGTCGGGATCTCTCTAGAGGCATGCCATTGCACTCTGTCCTTCTAACCATGGATAAGAAGTGATGAGAGGTCTGGAAAGTGGGGAATAAGATACTTCGAAGAGACACGCCATCATCAGTAGTTTCATGTGTCTCAAGGTCTTTTTATATTCAAGAGAGGAGAATTATGACTAGTGACTAGAAATTACAGGAAGGCATATTTTAGCTTGTCACAACGAATTTAAAATAATAAATAGAATAAATAATAAAATAGAATATACTGTCTTGGAAGAATATGAATTCCCATTCATTTTCAAAGGCTGGTGATTACCGGTCATGGATGCCTTTGGTGGGAAGTAAAATTATAAAACCATTAAGATCCTTTTCATACCTAAGATTCAGCGAAATTGTGAACTACTGTAACATATTGTTGTCACGATCAACTCCTCACTGGTATCTTTCAGATAGTTTCTCTCTTCCTTGGATTACAGGGCTGGCAGGAAGCACTGCAGGCTGTGTTGGTGATGACCTCATTTGGGTTCACAGTGCTGTGGCTTGTTATTCCGTCAATGAACTTTCTCTCTTGGCCCACAGTTAGGTTTGCTTTCTGTTGCAGGTGTAAAATCTAGATATTTATTCACTCCTATAATGGAAAGTCTGCAAGAAGGGCGAGTTCAGGGAAGCTTGATTCAGCAACTCAGAGATGTTATCAATGCTCAGATTCTTTCCAGTTCTCTGTCTGCCATTTGCTGTGCCAGTTTTACCCATGCAATCTTGTCCCTTGTTGTTGGAAGTTAGATGCCAGCAGCAGCTGGAGTGATGTGCTTCCTCAAGCATGATCTCAGGAGTTGATGCCTTGCAGGAAACAGAAGTGGGGAATATGGAGTATGTTCAGAACTAGAAAATGAAGTGGGATAAATGGGGTATGAGGAATGAGAGGGGTGTTTGAAAAACAGAAAGGGAGGTTAGATGTGTGCACTCAATGATTAGTAGGGAAGCTTCTTAGGTTCTGGAGCAGAGGTGTGAAAGACATGTTGAAAAGGATGTTTAGAAAGTCCAGCCTGACGTCATCTCATCTCATATTCAAGTGAGGAGTGGCCATGACTTGAAAAGAGGTTTCCTTTTTGAGGATCTTTCAGTGGTGTTGAAGTAGTTCATAACAGTTTGTAAAAGCCAATTGTTAAATTTTCTGGAATTTTGCATGGCAGTTGTTAAATCATTGGTAGCTTTAAATTGGTCATGAATGAGCATTTACACAATGGAAATTGGCAAATGGTACAAATCAGGGCTTTTTCCTCTAGAAAACTCATTTACTAGCATACCACTGGGTATTGCTTAATACATCTGGTTCTCTTACCAGGATTAGGAGAATGCTATTACACAAATAGGGAAAATAAATTCTAAGACCAAAATAATATTGCAAAAAGTCCCCATAGGGTTAATTATCAGTTATTGCTCTAAGAAAAACCAGCCTAATAATCTATTCCCTTCTTCCCAAATGAATAGGAACTGACTGGGAATACATTTATTTCATTTGAAATAACACCTCAAAGGCATTATTCTAACTTAATGCTTCTCTAACTTTAATGTATGTGTCAATTACCTGCGCATCCTGTAAATGCAAATTCTCATTCAGTAGGTCTGTGATTTCAAGTTCTAATAAGCTCAAAGGTGTCACCATTGCTGCTGGTCTAGGGACTTTGGGTAACAAGGTTTCAACCCTTAATCTTCGTAATATGTTGCAGGAGAAAAGGGTGAGGGTGAGACTGCTGTTACATAACAGAAGCATTAAATCAGAGGGATCCTTTCTCCTGGTGACAATTTGCAGTGATGATAGGGAACCCTGCTTTTCATGTCTGGCCCTGCTGGGGAAACTGACTTTGGTTAAGTCAATTAAATGGGAGGAGATTTTCCAGGTACTAACCAGGGAAGCGGACTACTGGAAGCACTAAAAGTGATTTGATTGAAGCCAGTTACCGAACAGAACAGCTGCCAAATTGGCTTGACTGGCATAAGCAATCAAGGAACGAGAGCAAGCTGAATGGAAGAAGATGTTTATCCTTTTTCTTTTGTGTTTATTCTTTGCAGATAGATCCTATGTTCTATTGGACTAGCAAGGTAAAAGATGAATTCGGCCTCCCAACTTGAGTTTGGCCCACTCTGCCGCGACATGCTTTGTCTATGAGACACATTGCTTTGTTTCTAATGCATTGCCCAGGAATCATTTCTCAAGGGTGGATGATTACTAAATCACTGACTTCAGAGTCATTGAGGAGATCGTCATGGGCTTTTGAGTGGGTAGTGTAGGCTATTGCATTTTTCTTGGAAATAACAAAATGAATAATCCATAGTTTGGTTCTCTGATTTAATAATGTTTCTAGGTGCTCTATCTTTGGAGATAAATTGATGTCTCCAGGATTGTAAATTTCTGCCCAGGGTCCAGAAATTCCACTAGGAACATCTGGGTGAAACGCCAAACTTTACTGCTCTTTTTGAAATTTTCCTGAGTTCTGTTTTGATAAATCTTTCATTATGGTCCAGGTCAAATGACTGTTAAACTAAAGCCAGCCTCTGTTTTGTGCCTGGAAATTAGGGTAGGGGAAAGAGTTGAGGTGCAGTGGAAACTGCAGGAACTTTGCAGAGTTGCCTAGAAACCCCTTGGAAACTTGAGCTAAAAGTATAGTTAGCAAATGGAAACTGAAATACTCAAGCAATAGCACAATTAGCCTTTTTTGAGTTGCTACTACGGCAACAGGAGTTCAGTTAGCATTGGGCAAGACTGGAAACTTTGACCATTAGATATGCAAAACCATGGAACTTCAATTCTGGAAGAGACCTCGGAGATGCTCTAATCCATCCCACAGGATTTAAGATGGGAAACTACGGCTCAGAGAAATGTATAGCTTGCCCCAAATCATCCTGCTAGTTGAAGGGAGAGCCAAGGCTAGAACTTGGGTCCCCTGATATTTTAATTATACCACAGATTGTTGATTTACTATGTACCAGGTTCTATGAAAAATATTTTACTTCTATTATCTCAGCTAATACTCATAAAGCCATATAAAAAACTACCATTCATTCATTTATTTATGTCATTCATACTTGTCATACATCTACTGTGCGTCAGCCACTGTCCTAGATGCTGGGGATACAACCGGAATAACTATATTCATAATCTTATATTCTAGTGGGAGCAATAGACCAACAAATAAGATCATCAGACAGTGGTGACTGCTACGGTGAAAATAAAACAGGCTAGTATAATGGAGGGTACCTGAGGTGGAAGAGGATGGCTTTAAATGGAGGAGGTGATATTTGGGCTGAGGCTTGAGTGACAAAAAGTGTTTCAGACAGAGGAAACAGCAAGTACAAAGCCCCAAGGAGGGAAGGAGCTTGGTATATTCAAAGAATAGGAATCAAGACAGGCTGCTTGGACCATATTTGTGAGGGTAAAAGTGAAATAAGATAAGAACCATGAAAGGTCCTCAAGGCCAAGGTAAAGAGTTTGGAAAAGTGAAAAGCGTTTGGGGGGTTTAACAAGCAGTGAAATGATCCAATTTGTGGTTATTGTTTCCTTTGCTACCACTTCCTCATTTTACAAATGAGAAACCCAGGTGCACAGAGGTCCTGTGACTTGCCCAGGGTCATTCAAGTGATTCAGTGGCAGAGGTGGCATCAGTTTTGAATTGAACAACTCCAGATCCCATGCTCTGCTGTTTCCTTTTTTTCCCCTGTACTCACGCTATTCCCACGTTTAAAACAGTTCTACTAGTACCATAAGCGATTTTTTTGGTAACTTTAAATGCTTGAATTAATGTTTTCCCCCTGAAAAATGGGTCAGGGGCAATGTGCTTCACTGCATTCTGCTCTTAAAAGAGTGAAGGAACTCTGATTTGGAAGTTTAAAAGTCTCCCAACAGCTACTTCAAAAATTTTTGTTCTGTCTGCTGTTGCCATTATTTTTGGACACTGGCCAGGCTAATGCAACAGAACAGGAAGTATGGTGGGCACTGGAGCATCTCAGTGGAATTGTACAGAAAATGGAAATTGATAATATGGGAGCCCTTTAGTGCTCCTCCCTGTGAACCTGAAGGAATTAGCAAACATGGTGATCTAAAGGCAGCAAATTCCTCTGTCTCTGTCCTGAACAATCCAGCCCCAAATCCATTAGATAGGGCTCATCAAGAGGTATTCAGTGTGCACAGCAGGTGGGTATCATGGGAGGATGCTGAGGTGGCTCAGGAAGGATGTTGGAGCCCACGCGGGGTGAGGAGGGTATGGAAGCCAGAGAGGGGTGGAGAGGATGTCTACACGGGGTCAGGGAAGGCAGTGGAAGCAGTGAGCAATAGTTATGAGCAAACCTAGTGTCCAGATATTGTTTCCTAAATACCATTTTCTACTAAAAGAAACCAGGGCTCCTGGGAGAACTGGCTGATTCCAGAACTAGGGTGGGGAAAGTACAAGATGAACCTGGAACATCATATTGTGCCAAAAGTAAGAGGGGGCTCAAAGAAAGATGGGGCATGTCAAAGAACATGGAAGCTGGCCTAAAGGGTCTTCCACTGGCCACGCCTGGGGTACTTTGAGCATAAAAAAATGACAATAAACTATAACCTAATGAATAAAACAGGAATCTATGAGTCCATATTCATATAAACAAACAAGCAAATAACTTGAAAGTTTCTTGAGGAATGGGATATTTACATAGTCTCATAGTACCTTCTTACGAAATACTTATAAATTACCCCCCCCCCCAAAAAAAAAGAGTAGGTCTGCCAGGTTTCTCCAGTGAACGTCACCAGTAATGGAACAAATAAAAACTATGTGCCACCTGGTGAGTGCAGTAAGAAGAACACAGCATCACTTCTGTGATATTTCTGCCAAAGAGGTCTAACCCAAATCCAGTCATGAGGTTACATCAGAAAACCTTAAATCAAAGGCACATTCTTTAAAATAACTAGCCTGCCATCTTTAAAAAATGCCAAGGTCATGGAAGTGAAGGAATGATCCAGAAGCTGCTGCACATTGAAGGAAACTAAAGAGCCAGGACAATCCAATGCAACCTGTGATGCTGAACTGGCTCCTTTTGCTAGAAAACACGTGATTGGGACAAGTGGGTAAACCTAGATGTGTCTGAGGCTGAGATGACAGCAGTGTTTCCAGATTTCGATGATTGCATCACAGTTGCAGAATAAATACACTAAAGCCTTTCTGGAGGTGACGAGGCAGAATGCCAGTAACTTACTCTCAAAAGGTTCAAATGTACTGTTTTTGCAACTTTTCTATATGTTTGGAGTTGTTTCCAAATAAAAAGTTGAGAGAAAATAAGTTAAAAGCAGACTGGAAGGTCAAGGGACCAGTGTCCTGCATACACTGTGCAGCTGTATTTAAAATGAAACCTTTTTTGAAGCATGATGGCTCTGAAACCAGATTGCCTGGGTTGAAATTCTAGTTCTGAGTGTCCTTGGGTGAATTATTTATCCTCTCTGGGCCCATTTTCCGTATCTATTTGAGCACATGGGGAAACAATCCATTTTACAGGGTTAAGAGGAGAATTTAGTGAGATAATCATGCAGAGACCCTAGAACAAGTCCTGGCATATGGTAAACAGGCAAAAAACACTGGCTACTATTCTTATTATCCATTAAGGTATTAAAACATCTTTGTAATTCATCCTTCTCAGTCCTTTAATAACACGCCTCCCTTGAATGAGCTCCAAGAAGGTCCCTCCTTGTACTGAACTGCTCCCTGTTCAGTGGTGTCATAACTAAGCTCCAATTTGTATGACCAATTATGCTGTAAACCTGACTATCCACAAACATTCTGAAATTATGGCGACAGGATTGTAGGCTTCCTAAGAACTGTTGGGGAGGCTTGTGGTCCACCTTTGGCCAGTTAGGCATAATTGTGAGATTTGGCCAGATAAACATATGTTGGTTGTTAGTACCCACAGCCAAGACTATGGAGGGCTCCAAATTAATTTCTCTGGGTTTGGAATCTAGAATTGCACACTGTAATTCCATTTTTAGCACTGCAAAGGCCTTTGGAGATCATTGGGTCCTCTCATTTTATAGGTGAGGGGACTGAAGCCCAGAGAGGCGAAATTTGCCCCACGTAGGACCACACCACTGGAGTTTCGAGATATCCAGACACAGAGGTTTAAAATCGTTTGGGAAATGCTGGGGTCCCGTGACAGAAAGAGAAAAGATGTGGAAATGCACATCTTTCAGGTGATAGTGGAGGAATTTACCAGGTTTTAAATGGGGAATGCCCACTTAGTGGGGTGGGGTGCTCTGACCTCCTAGATTCCAGCCTGGGGTATCCATTCTGACAGCATAGTAAGGTCTCAGCTCCGGAACCCCTGACTTTTTCTCAGTGCATCTGTAGAATGTGCCTTGCAGACTGCAGACAAAGTGCAGCCTAATCTTTTGATTGTCAGCACTGTGTCCCAGCAGGTTCCTGTCTGGCCAAACAAGGTGTCAGGCCCTTAGCCCTGAGCCCCTGACTGATCTTTCTGATTCAGTAGTTGAGTCAGATTCCTCAAATGCTCTGATTGCTGTATGTCCATTCCACAGTTTAGGAGACTCCAGCTATTTTTGGTAGGAAAGCAAATATCCTTCAGGCTGCTAGTGAGTTTGCCAAGACACATCCTGACTCATCATACAACCACCAAGACACAAAGCCCTAAAAATAGGGAACTTGCTTTACTATTTCGTTTGGCGTCCGAATACTAAGTTCATGTTAACTGCAGTCAGTATTTTAGACTGATTTCACTTGATTTCCTGGATGGGATGCTCTTGGGCTGGGAAGGGCAGCTTTTTGTTTATCTTCATCTCTGCTTGGCTTCAGATTAAGGCTTTATGCATTTAAAAAAAAAACAAACAACTTTTCTTTTCATCACCCATCTGTTTAATAATTATTTTCCCTTTTCTTTTTTTAACTCACTTGTTATGCTAACATTACTGTGTCTGAATAGAATGTCTGTATGTGATTGCATTGTTCATTTTAGAACTTTTTTCCTTGCTTGTTTAATTAGAGTTTAGAGTATAGCAGAACTAGATCCCTCTCAATAATGCAGGAATCAAAATTACTTTCATAAATCCCAGTAGGTTAGTGATTGTGTTTATCTCTGAGATTCATTAAGGAGGAAACCTTTCTTGTTTTCATTTCTTTCTTTCGGGGGAATAAAGTATTAAATTTTTATTTAAACATGGCTTCTTCAGAATTTAGCTTTTCCCCAATTGGTATTTCTGTATTTTATTAAGCTGCACAATGAACTCTGGGTAAAATGTATTTTGAGGGTGAAATGAAAATGAAGTGTAATTGTTACATGTTACATGTTAAATAATTATATCCTTCCAGCTGGGAATGATGGTGTGGGTTAGGTAAAGGGACTTTCACCCTTACAGAGAATGTTCTTCTTTCAATCACTTTTCTTGTTCAGTCCTGTGAAGTTAAGCAGGGGACTACAGAGTTTAACTGTTTGTCCATATTATTTCTTGGCTGTCATCCAAATAAGCATTGTCTTAGAGTCCACAGTAGCAGGTGTTTCTGTCTCTGTCTCTCTCTCTTTCTCTTTCCCTCCTCCCCACAACCTGTGTATACAATGTACACAAGTACACATCTGCATTGCTATAATATTTCAAAGACATTGTCTTTGGTGTCTGTTTGCTGCAGCAGCTGTAACTTAAGACAGTTGGGGGTTAATGATTTTTGTGACTTGGACAGTCCTGCTCTGATTAAGGTGTCTCTTTCTACCAGCTGCGTTTGGATAAATTCTTCAAGAAACTGGTTTGAGTTGTTTCATTTAAACATAGTCATTTGACTCACATTCTAAAACATGTCACCTTTCCATGCCTGGCATGCAACTAGCCTGAGATTTTCCTGTGTTTTGGTTGCAGAAGATGGGAAAACCCATGATTCAGGTGCAGCACCAGCCAAAGGAGCCTCTTTGGGGTTAGGTGATGCTCCATTAGTATCTGTGGTTTATCCATTATATCAATTATAGGGACTTGGGGGCACTTTTAAATTATCATGTAATTTTAAACTTATTGAAAAATTTCAAGTAGAGTATGAGTAGTTCTAATTCTGTTACCTAGATTTTGGGTTCTTTGCTTTGTCATTTTCTCTCCCCCTCTTCCCATACCGTGTGTGTGCACGCGTGCGTGTGTGTGTGTATAATTTTCTCTGAACTGTTTGACAGTAACTTGGAAACATCACACCCCATTACCCTTAAATACTTGAGTGTGTATTTTCTAAGATCAAGCACATTCTCTTTCATAAGCACACTACTAAAGTAGGAAATTTAACATTAATACAGGACCACTATCTAATACAGAGTCTAGATATAAATTTTGTAAATTGTCTCAACGTCTTCTCTAATTATTTTAAAAATCAATTATTTTTTTTTCTAGTTTATGGTAATTTTTATTAAATGTTTAGCAGGTTGATTTTCTACACATATTCATTTGTACAATTTATTATAATTTATCGTTAGATACTTCTTTAGCCACCTCCACATATTTAAAATTACTCTACCTAGAATTTTAAATCAGCTTTATTGAGACATAATTTTAATACACTAAATTTTACTAATTTTCACTGTAAAAGTCAACATATACATACATTTGGTAGCAACCAGCAGAAAATTTCCATTATTCCCAAAATGTCACTTCCTTCCCCTGTAACTGTCAGTCCTCTCTCCCTGCATCCCTTAACCTGGCAAACTCTGATCTTCTTTCTAAAATAATAATTTTGCCTTTTTAAAAATATGTTTGCATAAACGAAATCATATGGTATGCAGCCTTTTGTGTTTGACTTTTCTTGCTTAGCATGATGCTTTAGAAAAGCATTCATGCTGATGTTTATAGCAATCATTTATTTTCTTTTGTTTCTAAGTGGTGTTCCATTGGATGAATATACTGCAAATTACCTAGTCATCAGCTGAAGGACATTTGGGTTCTTTCCTATTTGGCTGTTATGAATAAATAATTATGTTTTAAAACACAAACTTCTGATTTTGCTGCCTCTGTGTTTGGCCATTTCCCCCTCATTATCACACTTCATTGAACTGAAACTACATTAAGAATTGTTTGGTTTCTAAAGCACTGCTTTGTATTTTTACTGGAAGTTTTCATAAGTATGTGAGCCTGAGTTTCTTAAGGGCAGAGCCTATTGTGTTGTTAAACTTTGTATCTCCTAGATCCCTTAACTCACTGCCTGTATTTGCTAAATGAACAAATGGATAAAAGCTCAATTTTAGATCCCAGATGTCTAAGCTTTCTAGTTATTAATCACTACGACTTTTTGTTTTTCATGAGGGTAACTTCTTGTGCTTCAGCTTACCTCTTGTTCTGTGTGGCCTCTGACATAGGCCCAGTAAGTCTAAACTCTTTGTGAGGTCGTATGTACTCACGTTTGCCTCTTCCACAAAAGGGAATAGGTTGGGGGTCCTTGGAAAGCATTTCCCTTCTGTTTCCCCAAAATCCACATCTTCCTTCCCATTAAAAATATAAAGCTAGGTCTAGGGACTTTACTGTTCCATCTCTAAACTCCCGTTTAATTAACTATGTGAGGCATTTGGGGACACCTTTTCTTGAAAGTTTTTCTTCTCTCTCATGACATTCATTGTTTCTGCCATTTAGTCACTTGGCAAGAGATAGCAGTGATTTGAAAGAAGACAAGGGAGCTGCGGGGTGGCCAAAAGGTCTCTGGGCTCAGAGTCACATGATCTGAGCCAAGTTCTGGCTCCTTTATTGGCTGTTTGTATGACCTTGAACATGGATGTCAGCTTCATTTTGCTGAAAAAGAACTGAGGCTCAGAGGGGATCAAGGGCTTGGATGAAGCTGTAGATAGACCATTTCGGAGAGAGGTCTCTTTGTCCTAGCTTTGCCACTTACTGGAGCGAAGGTTAAACCTTTCTGGAATAATCATTTAGGAAAACATTAATTGTTATTCTAGAGGCATGCCTGGCACATAGTCAGGGCTCAGTATTCAGATGTACAGTGGTCATGATGAGTCTAACGTCTGTATTATCTGCAGCACGAGTTCTAGTCTTTGAGTGCACTTATACCACCAGGAGTGGCAGGCAGGCTTCATTTCAGGTGCTAATGGGATCATTTTGCAGGGCCTGCCCAGAGCACTGTGGGGGGAAAATGCTGGCCCCAGTTCTCTCTTCTCTTTCTTCCTCTGTCCTCTCATCTTCTCCTTTCACATCCAAATCACTATTGATTGTTAGTGCAGAACAATTCAGCCATCCTTAGACTCAAGGAGGATGATGATTGCTGCTCAGACTGGTTTTCTCTGATGAGAGAGAGAGAGAGAACGTGACAGACAGAGAGAATGAGAATGAATGAGGAAAAGGGGGAAGTGGGAGGAATAGGTTGAGAAGGAAAAGAAAAGCAGAGGCAGGGAAATCCCTGGCGATCCAGTGGTTGGGACTCCGTGCTTTTACTATCAGGTTTCGGGTTCGATCCCTGATCGGGGAACTAAGATCCCACAAGCTGTGTGCTGATGCCAAATTAAAAAAAAACCTACAAACAAAAACAAACCAACAAAAAACAAAACAAAAGGAAAAAAAAAAAGAAAAGCAGAGAGCAGACAAGCCAAAAGAGGTCAGGGGAAATGAGAGAGGCCCTCAGGGGCAGGGATGTTCTTGGTTTCTGTGTGGCATGACCCATCTGGGCAAGTGAGAAAAGGGATCACTCAACTAGGAATTTTCCAGGTAGAAACTGTTCTGTCCTGAACAAAATGTTGTCTTATTCCATTGACTTTAGGAATGATTTATCGAGCACCTGTGAAGGCCAAGTCATCATTCTCATTGTTGCAAAATGTAAATGAAGAAGAGACAGGCCTACTGCTGTGTCCCCAGGTGCCAGGGGCTCCTTCTGCCATAGGCCCCTCCGTCCCCTCTAATTCACTTCAAACAGAGCTTCCCCACCTGAACTGCTTAGTCCGTGCCTGCAGTCTTGGCTGGGCTGTGAGCGCCATGAAGGCCAGTGTCTATGTCTGTCTTTCTCACCAGGTGTCTGCAGAGCTGCAGTGTAATTCTGACACTAGTTACCTGGGGTTAGGTCAAATTTTACAGGTTAAGGGCTCATTCCTCCACAAAACCCCCCTCCCTTCAGACACTCACCATGCGCTCTGGGGTTCCCAGGCCAACTGCACTTTTGACCAACTGGCTACAAATCCCAGGTTTTGCACTATGCCTTGAGGTTCAGTAATGTGTTTGAATGGCCCAGAGGACTCAGAAAAGCACTACATTTATGATCATGGTCATATTATAAAGAACGCAGAGCAGGACCAGCTCAGTGAAGGAATGCATAAAGTCTGTAAAGGTCCCCAAAACAGAGCTTCCTTGTCCTGAAGATGCATCATCCTCTTGGAACATCAGGTGTGTATCACCAACCAGGAAACTCAGCCAAGCTTGATGTCCAGAATTTTAATTGGACACCAATATGCAAGCATGATTGATTAAATTATTTGTCATATGATTAAACTCTATGTCCGCCTCCCTTCCCTCCCTGGAGGTCAGGTGACTATTGGGTGGCTCAAAGCCCCAAATCACATGACTGGTCTTTCCAGCCTGGCCATCCGCCATCCTGAGACCACCAAGAGCCACCTCGGCAGCATAGACTCAGGTGTGGTCTGAGAAGCCATCAAGAGTGACCTAAGCAAAGTTTCAGGTGAGCATGGAAGTTGATTATGTGAATCCAAGTCTCGAACAAAAGCTAAGTTTGAAATGATGCAAATGAAATCCTGCCTTTATCTAGATCAGTAAATGCAAATATCTTAAGAGCAAATAGACAAGAGGGCCTTGTGGTTGCAATGTACAATACTGAACTGAAAGCCGCAGTTAGTTTCCTCAATCTGGTCAGTTTGGGGAGCACATTCTTCCTTCCTTTTCTTTTGTAAACCACTTTATTGAGATATGATAGACATACAAAAAAGCTGTGCATATTTAATGTATTCAACTTGATAAATTTAGAGTGGATATTTTTCCAACATATATTTAGTGAGCGAGGGCATGAATCAATTTCCTATTAGTAAGAGGTCTTTAACCCTTTCTTTACATTTTAGTCCATATGTCAACTGACCCTTCTCCCTTCCTCTGGTCTTCTCCAAAATTACACCTCCACAACCTGTAGCAACGTGGAAGCAATGTAGGGTGGGTAGAAAAGCAGAATAGGTTGGTGTTGGACATGGAGACAAGTGGAGTCTCTCAGTCTTTTACTCGAAGCTTGTAGACCCCCCAGCCTCTGCTGCATCCTGTCTTGTTGAATGCCAAAGGCTTTTTACTGAGAATGAAGATGTTGCTTGCATTCATTTACATTCTTTTCATGTACCTTTTATGGACTGGATATGTAGCTGATCTGCCCCTTAATGTGACTCTGAGCATGGAGGAGAGAAGGGAACAGAAGGAGACAGGCAGCCAAGAGCTGATGGAGTTTGAGAATATGGACAGACTTGAGCAGGCAGTACTTAAATCAGTTGGCAGTAGGGAGCCATTGAAGGCTTTAGACCAGAAGCATAGGCACAAGGCAAGTACTTCACAAACGATCTCCCAGGTGTGATTGTTCCAAAACCCTCTGTATCAAAACAAAATGTAAGCCAGCCACAATGCTGGAAGACAAAGAGGCTGTGCCCTCTAAATCCACATGGTCATTTCATAAAAAGCACCACAGCCCGAGTTATCCTCCTTCTATCTCATCGAATGTAGTGTGCTTTTTTCTAGTTCCTGTCATGAACAAGGCTCTGGACCAAGCCCCGTTTCTCTACATGAGTGGTTCTTTTAAACTGTTCTTAGTGCAGGAACTCCTTGAGGTCTCTGATCCTTCATTTCAAAACAGCAAGATTTCTTCAGCTCTTGAAGAAGGCAAAGTGATAACTGCCCTGACATTCTCATTTTACAAACCACTTAGTGCAATGCAGATTTTTGTCTGACTCTCAGTGTCTCTCCAAATTGGAGACAAGAGAGATGCTGACAGAGATGGTTGCATTAAGGCAGGGTTCCTAATAGCTACCAGTTTCAGAGGGTCTGCGGCAGCTGTATGCTTCCTCTGATGTTCTTTAAGTTGGGGGAAGAGCCAGCAGTTGGATACTCTTAGGTTGAGGACCGTATCAGCATCAGCAGTGGCTGTTCTTCCCCGGTGACAGACGAGGTGGGTGATAGAGGGGCAGCCGTGGCCCCACATCCAGCTCAGTTTGGAAGAGACGCTGTTGTTCTTCCAAATGTGAATGCATGATTGTCCTGACAGCTCCTCTCCCCTTAGTGAGAAATCAGTGTCCTGGGCCAGCAGCGGAAGGTTCCTGAAAGAAATCCAGGCTCATTAGAGAGATCCGGCTTGTGCAGTCACCCAGATTCCTCGAAAATTGTGGGGATGAAGGAGAGAAGGAAGCCAGAAGGGAAACTGGGAAAGAGAAGGTGTGATTTCTAAAAAGAAGAGTCCCGCTGCTGCCTGCTGCAGGCAGTTCTGTCAGATGCGTCTGCGTGGCTGGCAGGTGGGGAGCCCGGGTGGAGAGCTTGACGAGGTGCAGGTCTCTCTCCTCTCTTAGCATGCTGGGAAGACGTAGCCCCAGGAAACCTCTTGGTGCCATCCACACTTAGTCTCTCTCATCGTCACAATACGCACGCCCAGCGTCTCCCTGCCTTCCTTTATGTCTCTCCTCAGCCAGGGCACGTGAGGTGTTGAGCTCTGCCTTCAGCCTCTTTATGCTTTTGGAACTGATGAGGAGCCCCCATCACAAGCCCGCTCGTGACACGTGTACTCTGCAGCTGTGATCAGAGATGGGCGGGGGGAGGTGGCCCAGGGATGTGGGCCCTAGGAACGTTTCTCCCAGACTGAGGGCTGAAGTGTGTCTAATCGGCACTGCCTGCGTGGCCTTGCCTGGCTCCTGCAGCCAGGGAAAGCAGCGGGCAAGTGGGAGTGTGGCCCTGCCAGCGCAGGCCCTGTGGAAGATGAGAGGGAGATGCTGGAGGCAGGAGGAGATGCCGGAGCCTGGCAAGAGAGGCCGTGGGCAAGCCCGGTCGATGCTCAGCTGGTCCAGTGTGAGGGGAGCATGTGAAGATGTGACTTGTTTAGTGGTTCCCCCCCGAGTCTCGAGGAACTTGTATTTGCATTCTTTGCATGGACAACAGCTGACGCTCCCAGTAGCCTGCGGAATAGAGGACGAGGAGGGGCAGCCGTCTGGGGCTTTCTCCCAGATCCATGCAGTGGCCAGTTCCCACCTGCCTCTGGCCCAGATCTTCCGGAGATGCTAAGAAGTGCTTGGATCTAACACTGCCCCCTGAAGAATTTTCTGTGGAAATGACAAAAAATTCTCGGTCGCTAGGATAGAATCGAGGCTTTTAAACAATGCATAAACTAAATTATCCTCCTCTCTGGCTTAGTCAAGCTTGGCTGCGGTGCCCTGGCTTTGGGGGAAGCAGGGGCTCAGCATGGAGGGGACTGACTGCTTGGTCCCTGCCAGCAGATGCCTGAGGGACTGTCTAAAGCTGACCAACGGCTCCCTGAAGTTCCCAGGCCTCCCTATAGCTTGAGGATTAGAACAAATATTGTAGGAGCTTAGCCGTGGAAGAAAGCAAGGACGCTAAAGTCAGTGGGGTTAAGTGACTTGTTTAAGATCATTTATTTATTTGTTCAAGAAACAATTGTATGCAGAATATAGAAAAATGGTACGGATCAACCAGTTTGCAAGGCAAAAAGAGACACAGATGTAGAGAACAAATATATGGACACTAAGGGGAGAGAGCAGGGGGTGGGGGATGGGGGGTTTGGGGTGGGATGAATTGGGAGATTGGGATTGCCGTATATACATTACTAATAAGAAAAAAGTATCAAAATGTACACTTTAAATATATGCAGTTTATTGTATGTGGATTATATCTCAATAAACGTTCTTTAAAAAAAAGAAACAATTGCTGAGTCCTAGGCACTTGGCAGGAGTGTTAAAATATGGTATGAATAGAGTGTTTTGGAGTAACCAGTTCCAGCATGTTCCGGTCGTGCACAGGGGCCTTTTCAAACCCAGATGCCTCCATGTCGAGCTGGAAACATCGTCGAAGCCCCAGCCGAGGGAAGTGGGAGTTTAGGGTCTGTGCTCAGTCTTATGCCCTGAGACCAGCCTCCCTCGCCCACATGTGCCGCCCCCCCATACGTCCACGGATCTGCCCCCCAGATCCTTGTGTATGTGCCCACTCCTTCTGTGCTTTGGCTTGAGATTGCTGAGGACACACCAGTCACCTCTGTCAACATTCTGCCTAGAAACCTCCTTGCTCAAGGCTTTGAGTTCATTAGGCATTTTTTCTATCTTCCAAGTTACTTTAGGTAACAATTATACCAAGTGTTTTGGCATTGCAGAACATGGGGCACCATTTTTCCATCTCCTATAATATTTTCCTTATCATTTTTTAGCTCTCAAAATATATATTGCAATATATAAAAACATATTGCAATGTATAAAAAATATATTGCATGTATAAAATATATTGCAATGTATAAACATGTATATTGCCATGTATAAAATATATACATATATATCTCACCACCTGTGACCTGTTCCCAAAGCCAATAGCACATACTTTAGTTTTATTACAGCAGAATCTGCTTGTACAGACCTATTACTGTCTCAGCCAACTATGCTGAGGAACAGACAACCACTAAATATCAGTGGTGCATTGCGGCAACAAGCACTGTTTCTAGCTCCTGTGACTGCAGGTCAGCTGGGCTCTGCTGGTCTGGGATCCAGGCTGCATGCCTAGATCAGCTCTGTTCCCTTCCATGTCTCTTGTTCTTCTTGGACCAGCAGGCTCCTGGGGGCGTAGCCTCTCACGGCCACAAGCGAACTGCAGCGGGGACGAGTGGAAGCACAGTGTCTTGTAGGTCCTCAGCTCAGAACTCATTCACTGTCACGTCTGCCCACACTCCATTGGCCAAACACAACATCAGTGAGACGGAGATGCGTGTTCTCCTTCTGGCAGAAGCAACCACACAAGCATGGGGCAGAGGGAGGAATGAGGACTTGAGAAGAGAGTGAAATCTGCTCCAGCGATCCTGCTGCGTGGGAGGGATATCTGGGCATCTGGCAGACTCTCAAGAAGACTTGCAGTTAATCCTCTTGCTTTTAGCCCCAGCATCAACCCTTTCTTCCAGAAACTCCTTGTCCTGCCAATTCCTGAGCCATTTGGGGGTTATGTGATGTAAATCTGACTGCTTCTTTCCTTTCCCACCACCTCCTTAGGATTCATGTTTTCAGGTTTGTTAAGTCAGCTACCACTTGCCTATCTGCTTTCCAGCTTCCAAAATTTCATTGCTTTTGTCTCTTTTCACACTTTCTTTGTCCTTGTGGGTTTATGCCTGTAATAAAATCCTTTTACTGTCATTTTCCTTGGGTTTGGGGAGAGAATAAGGCTAAATGCGTGTTTCCAATCATCGTCATTCCCACCTGGCTCCTTCTTGACACCTTAACGATCAGCCTTCCTTCCCTCTTCAGCTCCTCTGGCTTTAATTACGCATAGCTCAGAGCCCCTTGTTGCCCGGAGACAACCAAGTTGAGGAACTTTGATGAAGTGCCTGACGGGGTGGTGACTCACTTCTCAGTCTGACTGGTTGTTGGAACACAAAGTCAGCTGCAGAATAACCCTTTCTGACTCAACGTTGTGTCCATAAACACAGATATATTTTAAGAAATCATCTACCTCTACAGAGTCCTTAAATATATAGCATCACTATTTTTGATCTGAATCTGAGGCATAAGAATCAATCAGTCGAACACACACACACACACACACACACACACACACCCACACACACACATGCATGCATAACATATAACAACAAGCTGGATTTTCTTATACTAAGTCAAAATGCAAAAGAATACAAAATACAACTACCTGGTCTATTTTGACTGCCTTCATTCTTTTCCTATCAGTTCATTGGAAATGATAGATGTGAGAAAGATACTCTATAACTCATGGTTTGATCAGCTCTTTCATGTTTTCCAAATGTTGGTTGACCAGTTAACCATTAGAGCTTCCCATCGGATGGACGAGAGGACTGAGGATGAGAGGGCTCCAACATAATGACACTTACATCCTAAACTGTTTGACCCACAGTCTCTCTAATGGCACTGGGTGTGTGCAGCTAGAGTAGCAGAAAAAGTTATTGCAGGTGAAAAACATTTCAAAACAATGGATACGGGGATATGTGTATAAAAACAGATGATTGAACTTGGTGTACCCCCCAAAAAATAATAAATAAATAAAATTAAAAAAAAAAAACTTAATGGAAATATTTTGGAGTGCTATCAGGACAGGGACCTGCAAATGTATTTCCAAGCAGGCGAAGAGGGAGAAAAATGATCTGTAATAATTAGCAAACCTTGAATCAGAAAACTGGGGTTCAAGTCCTGATCCCACTTCTACATTCTGTATAATCTTGGGTAATTTTCTTGATCACTTGGATGAGGAAACATGTCTCCCTTGCTCTTGGAGTTGTTGGAACAATGATAGGAGACAATGAAAGCTCTTTGCTAAATAAAAGTTCTATTCAAATACAAGTTTTATTTGGGGATAGTTATGAATATAAGTAGTTTATACAAGGTGGGTGGGTGGTAAGAAATCACTTTCTATGTGCCTTTCATTACATGGAACACATTAGTCCTGGAAAGCTGAATGAACTCTGCAAAAGTTCACTGTAAGGTACAGTTAATGATAATTAACACCCAGTGGGCATTTAATAAGTGCCATGCCCTGTTCTAAGCACTTTATATATAGGTCATCTAATCCTCGGAACATCTCTGTGAAGTCAATTCTATGGATATTGTCGTCACCATTTTAAAATAGGGGATATGTGTATAAAAACAGATGATTGAACCTGGTGTACCCCCAAAAAATAATAAAAAAAATAAAAATAAATAAAAAATAAAGGTCCTTAAAAGTAGAAGAGGGAGGCAGAAGGAGAACCAGAGAAATGACAGTATAAGAAGACTTGGCCCAATGTTGCTTACTGACTTTGAAGATACAGGAAAGAAGCCATAAACCAAGGGAAGAAGGTGCCCTCTTGAATTGCAAAAGGCAAAGAAATGGAATCTCCCTAGAGCCTCCAGAAATAAATGCACTCTGCCAACAACTTGATATTGTCTCATCGAGATCCGTGTCAGGCTTCTGATCTCCAGAACTGTTAACAAAATTATGTTTTTTAAGCCACTAAAATTGTAACTTGCCACAGTAGCAATAGAAAACTAATACAGATTTTTCCAACCTTTTTAATCTTTTCAAAGAAAAAAAAAATAGGGGAAACTGAGGCCCAGAGAAGTTAAGTTGCTTAAGATCATGTTATTTACTAGGGGAGCCAGGACCTACCCACAGGCAGCCTGGCTCCAGGGTCTGCAGCGTAAGGGCTGCACTGCACTTGGGGGTGGAATGGCTCAGGCACACTTTCCATTCTCTCTAGCCTTTTCTTTCTGGGCTCTTCTTCCTCTGGTGGCCCACAGAATGTCCTTCAGGCTTCTCTCTCAGGCTCTATTTTTATCTCACTTACCACCCTTTCCCTAAACAATCGCTCTGTATCCAAGGCCTTAATTTCCATCTATATGCTAAAGAGGTCCATCCCTGTGTCCAACTAGATCTCTCTCGGTGCCCAGAAAGGTTTATTCAACTGCTTACAAAGCATCTTCATTTGGATACCTTGAAATGACCTCCAACGCTCCGTACCAAAAGTTTTACTGATGATTTTTCCTTCTCATCCTCTAAGCCTGCTCCGTCTCAGTCCAGCAGCTTCACTCACCAAGGTGGGCAGGTGAGAGGCATGGCGTTATCCTTGAGTCTCCTTATTCCCTTCCATAACCATCCAGTCCATCACAAAGCCCTGCCAACTCAACTACCCAGATAGTGCATCCATGTCTATGACTTTTTGTGTTGGATCAATACCTTCCCTGAGGCCAGCATCATCTTTCTTCTACATTATTTTGTAACATCCTCCCTAAACTTTCTCTCTGCCTTTAGTCTTGCAATGGTCCAGTCCTTATCTCACATCGCACTCCATAGGATCTTTCTAAAACATAATAATGTATTTTCCTGCTTGGAACTCTTCAAGGGACTCCTAGTGATCTTAAAGTTCAGCATCCTTAACTTGGTCTCCAAGGCCAATCATTACCTGGTCAATTCCTGTGGTTTCAGCCTCAGTTCCCATCTCCTTTTTTTCTTATGTCCTTTCTTACAGCTGAACATATTTCAGCATCTCTACACACCTCTTGCTCACCTCAGTACTTTTGCACATGAAGTATCTTTTGCCTAGATCAGTCTCAATCCCTTACCCACTACACTTTTCTGTCCAGCTCCCTTTCATCCTTCAGGTATTTGAAGCAAGAACATTTTCTGAGAAGCCTTTCTTGACTTTTCTAGTCTACATTAAATGCCTTATAAGTATCCTATGTAACACTTACTATGATTTATTGCAATTGCTTATTTAGTTGTCTGTCTCTCTGGCTACACTAGAAGTCCCTTAAGAGCAAGGATCACGTAGGTCTAGCTCATAAACTGTATCCCCTGAGATTAGTACAATGACCAACACATACTAGGAACTAAATAATTATTCATTAAATATGAAGTGAATATTGTGTAAAACATCAAAAGTTATAAATTGCCCCATTCCCCAAGTAAGAGCCCCCCAAATTCGATGCTCTTTTGTCCCTAATGGATCACCATGTAAGAAGGCAAACTGAAGACATATCTTTGTTCAAGACATCAGGGAATAAATGAAAGTAAGGGAAAGACTTTCCTCCTCTTTTTTTCCAGAAATTCTGATGCCCTATTAAGTTGGATCACTTGTCCCCCTAGGGAAGCTGTGAGATGATGAGGAGGCGATAGTGGATGAAGGTAGGAGGGCTTCTGGAGGGTGTTTCTAAATGCTTTGTGCCCTCAGAAAAAGGAAAATGAACTTTTCCCAAACTGAATGAAGGGAATGGCTAGCACAGCTTCTGGCCTCAGTTCACCCCTCTTCAAACACTGAAATCCTTGCCTCCTCGGAGACAGGTTCTCTGAAGATGGGAAGCTTTGAAAGCGGGGATTGAGGACAGTGCCTGGACTAACCTTGGCCATCATTAAACCTGTCCTCCACGGAGCATAGTTATCAAACCCCAGCATCATCTGTTTTCAGCAGCAGAAGATGCGTTGATGGAGGTGATGGAGCTTCCCGGTATCAGCCCAGGCATTTTTGCCTAAGCATGCTTATCTCACGTTCCTCTCCATGTTCCCTGCGGCTTAGCTTCCTTTTCATCAATCTCTTCATCCATAAGATGGATAGTTTGGCCAATAGCAACGGCAGTCATTAAATAGAGTCGATGTACTAAATGAGATCCCCTGTTATTCTCTTAGCTCCTTCCAATTTTCCTCTGAATCATTTGTCAGGGTTTGTAATTCTCCGCTTATTTGTGTGATTATTTGCTTGCTGTCTGCTCCCTTCCTTACTTCAGCCCCTGCCCCACATCCGGACTCTGTAAGGTTCATGAGGACAAAGACGGTGTCTCTTCTCTTTGCCACCTGGGCTCCCAGAGCTGAGCCTGCTGCCTGGCACACAGTAGGGCTCAATAAATGCTTGTGTAAAACATCACTGGTCAAGTGACTGTCATGACAGGAGAGGCATGTGGGCAACTCCTGACTCCCCCGTAGATGACCAAGGCTCTGCACAGAATTCTGCTCCGCTTACCTCAGGTGAAGAGGTTTCTCGTATCAGAGGAGTGGGGAGGAGTATGAGGGCCTCTGAGCAGACCTCATGCAGAATGTGAACCTCGCCCTGAGAGTCCCACAGGCATTTCACTCGTTTTCGGTTTCATTGTTCTGTTTTTTTTGTTTGTTTTTTTTTAAAGCTCTTTATTGGAATATAATTGCTTTACACTGTTGTGCCAGTTTTCGAGGTACACCAAAGTGAATCAGCTGTATTTATACACATATCCCCATATCTCCTCCCTCCCGTGGCTCCCTCCCACTTTCCCTATCCTGGCCCTCTAAGTCATCATCGAGTTGATCTCCCTGTGTTATGCAGGAACTTCCCACGAGCTATCTATTTTACATTTGGTAGTGTATATATGTCAGTGCTACTCTCTCACTTCGTCCCAGTTTCCCCTTTGCCCTCCCCCACCCCATGTCCTCAAGTCCGTTCTCTACCTCTGCATCTTTATTCTTGCCATGAAACAATAAATGCTGGAGAGGGTGTTCTCTGTTTTGTGTTCTCCTACACCTCAGCCCCCACTGAAAGACAAGGCTGGGATTTGAAAGAAAATTTCACAAACAGATTGTTTATTGAGGTGTGGGCAGGAGCAGGGGAACCAACAGGCAGCCGGAACCTCCTGGGACCAGCAATAGTGAGGAGCTGTTACTGCTCTTGGGCCTGAAGGTAAAAGCTGGAACTGGTGGGGCCTGGGGTGTGGAGAGGGCCATGGCCCGGGGCATGCTTGCAGAGGGACGTGGTCACTGTCCGGAGACAGTGCGAGGCGGGGGGTGGGGGGAGAGGAAGAGATGCCCAAACTCTCCCCTCCTTCCCTTTCATTTCCTGCTGAGTCTCCTCCAGTCGGCACAGCCCCACGGAGAGCCAGGAAGCAAGATGGCCACAGCGATGCGACCTTTAGGGGCTCGGAAGGCGGGGGATGGAGCTGGCGGTGGGGGACAGGAGAAAAGCTAGTGTGCGCCATTATTTTTAGTAGGTGGTTCTCTCCTTAAATAGAGAGCAGTTGCTTGTGACCAGCTTTATTCTGCCCACCCCCACTCCAGTCCACGATGGCGTCTGATGTTCCACGACTTCAGTTTACGGCATCTGTCTTTCTGCTTCTCTGCTGCTCTACTGTCTACTATTCTGTATACGTCTTGCACTTAAACTCTTCCAGAGAAAACCTGATGATGTTATCCTCTAATAGTGGACGGGGCACTCACAGGGCAGCCTGTGAAGATTGTCCTTGGGTCACACACCTGTCTCTGGTTCAGTGAGCTACAAAGCAGGAGGGCCTGTGATGAAAAATCTCTCAAAACTGGTTATGGGTTGCAGATTCCTCGGAGGAAACAGTCTGACTAGAAGCGACCTTGCTTGTCCAGCACTTTGTCACCCCCAAGGTGACCATCCTCCCGTATGAAGGCTAATGATATCAGTGTTGGGCTGCTGGGAGGGACCAGCTAATGCTCAGTGTTAGAGTCTATGAACACAGGACAAGTTGCCTCTGCCGACTGGACTCATCAATTGTGCCCGGCATTGGGGTCTCCCCTTGTTTGGTGTGGCTTCAGCTCCCTCCCCTGCTCTAGGATTAGCTGGGACAGCTGTGGTGCCCCAGATGTTGTGTTCAGAGTCTGGCTCATGAGCTGATGTTGTTCTGCTTCTAATCAGAATAACCATATGCATTTGTCTTCATAAAAAGTAAATGACTCTGTCAGTGAGGTTCCAGATAAAAGGAACAGGGCCTGATGCTTCTTAGTCATAATTGGCTCTGCAAAACCTCCCACAAATAGGAAATGAGTGTTTTCTGGCATTTTGAATTATGTTGAAAGTTGAATTTATGAAAAATGACAGCAACTGTTTGTTGGCAAAGTTCTAGGATGGCAGCTTTGATTGGTGGCTGGCACGCTGTTCTCTTTGAGGGCTCACTTCTCCCTGGTGTAGAGCCTCTTCTGTGCTACCCTGTTCAAGAAGAGGCATCCCAGTTACTTATGGAGCCATTCCAGACCATTTGTCAATGTCTTGAACTCTCCATGGTGCTTGATTCTCTGCACACAGTCTTTCCTGCCCCTGAGAACATCCTTGTCCTTTTCCTCCACCTTGTGAACGTCTCATCTTTAAAGTTTCTGATTAAATGCTCCTCAGTGTGAGATTGCACTAGGTATCTAGTCAGCCTGTCATCAGAGGGACTGGATTTCTTCATTCGTAAATATGGAATGGTAAATGGGTGAGGCTGCATGTTACAGAGGTTAAGCATAAAGGCATCAGAACCAGATTGCCTAGCTTCAAATGCTGGCTTAACCACCTACCAGCTGTATAACCTTGAGAAAGTTAATGAACCTCTCAGTGCCTCAGTGCCTGTGAGATGGAGGTGATAAAATCTGTATACATTTGTTGTGAGGATTACTTGAGTTCATTAAGGAAAAAGCCCTTAGGACAAAGCCCATTCGTGATAACCTTTAATGAATGTTGTAGTTTATTATTTTCTATCTCTTTGCTAAGGATAAGGATAAATTAGGTAAAACATGCAAAGCGTTGGAATTACGCCTGACCCAAAGTCAGTTCTCGATAAATGATGGTGGTAGTTGCGGTGGTGCATCTTTCTTATTATTCTTGAACATGCCAGGGAGAGGTTGTCCATTCCCTCTGTTCCCATAGTATGTTGATCATACCTCTAATAGCATTTTTTTACATTGTATTGTCACTGTTTGGATGCTATCTTACGTATTGGGCTTTGAGATTCTCACAGGCAAGAGTAGGTAATTAATAAATGTTTAAGGTTGGTTAAAATAAAAAAATTACCATAGCTTGGCAAGGTTTTTGGCCTCAAGATGCATGCTGATAGTTTGCAGTGAAGTTCTTTGTTCAGCCAGAGGCCAGTGCAGATGGGTTAAGGCTTCTGGATTTGGGTGCATCTGCCTCCCCTCATCAGCTCACACGATTTACCGAATGCAGAGTCAGAACGTGAATTCTAGTGCCGAGATGGGCCTTCCCCTATCCTGTCGGTAAGCTCTAGACACTGTTTGAAACGAATGATGTTAAGTGAGACTTGGGGCCTCTCCTTTTCGCTCCCTTTTATGTAAAACATTTGCTTGGTTTCAAATGTAGCTTTCATACCCTTGACTCAAATTGGAATCCTACCACCAAGAAAAAGTGTTTGCTGTGAAAGCAGCCACATCCAAGAGATGACTCATTCCGATGAGGGCTAACCAAATTCCCTCCCCAAGCTTTTGACTTGAGATATTTGGGGGAATAAAAGAAAAAGAAAATAAATAATGATTTATTACTTCCTGTTTTTGGTTTCCTTTAAGCACAAAGAAATATATCTTTTGCTCACTTGAAACCATTTCGCCTATGCTTGTAATATATTGACTGTAAAAGAATTGACATCAAACAATGATTTACTACAGAAATTGCTGTGATTAAGACTGAGAATGTAAAAAAAAAAAAAAAAAAAAGACTGAGAATGTGCTTTCAGCCAACACCCCACGTCAACCTGTCATCCTGCTCCCTTGTACACATCTTTGCAGGTGCAGGTGCACCACAAAGTGCCCAAAGGGAGCTCCTGCTTGTTGTATTAGTTGGAAGGATGCACGGATGTTGTTTTTGCAGTCTGATTCAGAAGTTTATGTTTTGCATCAGAATAATCATCAATGTTAGCTTGTATAGCTAGGGAATAAATGAATGCTGTGTTAGATTTCTGATAAAAGAGAAGCATAGACTGCTTTTGAGGTTTAAAATGTATTATAACTTAGACTGCAGAGGGAAGTTTATCTAATAGAATGTCATCATTATATTTGCTATTTGAGATTAAGTTAAACTCTTAAATGTGTTGGCCTCATTTGTTGGTGAAAAGCTGGTATTTCCCCTCTTCTTAAAAAACATTTGTAAGCGTTTGTAAGTAACATTTGTAATATTTTATCTTAAAATATTTTATAGCTTTGGAGATGTTCTGTTCAGAAGCTTCTGCATCTGTCCAAGTGTGTTCTCTGTAGCAATGGGGATCTGGCTGTTCTGTGTGATGTGCCTTTAACTTACAGACCTTTCAGCTTTTTTGTGTGTTTTCTGTCCTACAGCTGGCCAATTAGGTTCTGTGAAGTTTATCCAGTATATTGTAATGCTTTTGTCCAAACCTAGATCTTGTCTCATTCTGGGTTTGGATTGTCTGTTGGCTTAACAGCTGTGTTCATTATACTGTGTTTGCCCTCTGAGTTCCCCAAACCAGCCATGCCTACTGCTATTTGCACAGGCTCAGTGGGAGACAAAGACTGCCACACTGAAGGTTAAACAGATGCTGGAGCTCTACCCAGATTCAAACATCTAGTGCTTTTTAATATATTTGTGTGTGATTTATATTTTTTATTTTCTGTATGTTTTTACACCTTAAAAACCTTTCTGGCTGGGGAGAGATTGCCCCTCCCTGGGCTAGCCAGTTCTTAGAGATAGCAAAGTGTCAGTGGGATCATACCTTTGATATGAAAACTAACCAATCCAAAGTCTTACCTCCTCCATCTGGCAAATTCACACCAAGCCAATATTTCCCCTGTCCTAAATCATCCCAGGGCCTGCTACCACACAACCAGACACCACCCCTATCTAGACCCTAAAGCTCAGCCTGAAGGAATTACTCAAACTAGTTGATCTTAGCACTGTTTACTCTGTCCTGACTTGCCTTTCCCATGGAAACCCCTATAAAGGCTATGGCCAGACCTCCCCTTGCTCTTGCTCTCTGCCTCCTGACTACCTGACCACCCTGAGGCTTCCGCCTGTGGCCCTTCTGGCCCTAGGACCTGTGAATATAATAAACTTGTGTTTTCCTGAGCCTCTCCTGTGTCTCCTTTTGTGGCCACACCTGACTGACCATGGCATAAAAGAACACAGAATAATTTGTCCACATTTGATAAGGGCATGTCGGGGTCATTTAAAATGGACCATCCTTTTGCTTCCATACACGTTTCCTCTGACAGATGATGGATTACTAATTGTTACATATTTTCATGCAGGCGTGTCCTTGGTTCACCTCAGTACTTCTCTTGTCTTATTGTCAGGAAGTGCTCCTTAATATGTAACCCAATCCTTTCCTATTGCTACCCGAGGCAACCGATTCTTCCTGGATCTCTGCCTTCATAGCTAATTTTCTAAAAGTATTTGAGATTCATCTCAACATGCTGAGTCCAGAATATTCTTCCAGGTACTCCTCTCAAAATTGCAAATGAAACAGAATCTGCTGCCTTTAAGATATGTGTTAAGTGTTCAAAGAGTACAACTTCAGTTTTGAAAAGGATATTAAGTAATGAAAAAATAGCAATAAATGCATGCTGACTGCTACTCTCCTAAAAGCTCCTTTTATGTGCTGAGTGGCTCCCAGAGAATTGGATCTTATTTTACAATGTGATGAGGAATGTACCCATAGGTTTGTTTTTCTTTTAATAAATTTATTTATTTATTGTCTGTGTTGGGTCTTCATTGCTGCACGCAGGCTTTCTCCAGTTGTGGCGAGCAGGGACAACTCTTCATTGCGGTACGTGGGCTTCTCATGGCGGTGGCTTCTCTTGTCACGGAGCACAGGCTCTAGGCATGCGGGCTTCAGTAGTTGTGGCATGTAGGCTCAGTAGTTGTGGTGCATGGGCTTAGTTGCTCCGTGGCATGTGGGATCTTCCTGGACCAGGGATCGAACCCATGTCCCCTGCATTGACAGGCAGATTCTTAACCACTGCGCCACCAGGGAAGCCCACCCGTAGGTTTTAAAGTAAGACTGACCTAGGGTCATATTGGCCACTGCCACTTACTAGCTGTCTGATCATGAGGCCATTATTTCACATCTCTGAATCTCAGTTTCAGCATCAGTAAAATGGAAGTAATAGCAGGTGCCTCATGGAATTGTGAGGACTGAATGACATCATCAAATGGAAACTACCTTGCAAATGGCAGGTATTCCACAAAGTTAGTTTCTCTGTCCCAGGTCTGTTGATGCAATGAGAATGCCAAGTTATATGTTAGTAAATATACCAAATTTAATTATTACAAAACATCATTAATTAAATCAGAATTTGTAGCTATTCAGACAGGGCTAAGCAGAAGTTAATTTTTTTTTTTTTACTAAGAAGAGGGGATTTGCAAAGCAAATTTTTCTGTCAACCAGGATGGTGATGAGGAGAAAAGTTAAGCTACTTAAAGCTTTTAGAAACTCCTATTTGCAAATAAAGAGAAAGAATTAATTAAAAACAATCATTATCTAGGTCATTGAAAGGGTTGGGGAGACAACTAACTTAGTAACACTTGCTGCTGGTTCGTGTGCAATTATCTTCTGTGTGATTTACAAAGGCATGCCTCCCTTACAACTTGTCTGCATTTTAGACAGCTTATCAACTAAGGTATGCTTTCCTTTCAATTAATCTGAATCCACAGGTTTCTCTAACACTGAAAAAGTGAAACATTAAGTAGAGCGCTGTCTGTCTTCACCAAGATTGCGGGGAAGACCTTCGCTTGCTTACACTAATTTACGCTGTGGTTGCACTCCTCTTTCCTAGCCTTTCATTAACTCACTGAATAATTATTAACAGCCAGTCGATGACCTGGCATGCAATTAGAGAAGAAGTTTTCTTCTGGCATCAGGGTACACAGAGAAAGCTTGCCTTGTCTAGTGGTGAAAATGTGCTTTCTCCCTCTACATGGGACTCCTGGTCAAATCCAAGCACTGGTGGATACCAGATTTAAGTAGGTATATAATAATGTCATCACCTGCATGTTATACCCCATCTGTTGAATGAATAAGGACAAGGCAAGAATTAATTATTGCACACTGGTCAGAATGGCCACCATCAAAAAGTCTACAAATCATAAGTGCTGGAGAGGGTGTGGAGAAAAGGGAACCCTCCTACATTGCTGGTAGGAATGTAAATTGGTACAGCCACTATGGAGAACAGTATGGAGGTTCCTTAGAAAAACTAAAAATAGAGTTGCTGAATGATTTGGCAATGCCACTCCTGGGCATATATCCAGAGAAAACTTTAATTCAAAAAGGTACATGCACCCCAATGTTCATAGCAGCACTATTTACAATAGCCAAGACATGGAAGCAACCTACTATATAATATATAACATATGATATATAACATATAATATATAACATATAGTATATAGTATAATATATATGTAACAGAATAGTACTCAGCCATAAAAAAGAATTAAATAATGCCATTTTCAGCAACATGGATGGACCCAGAGATTATCATACTAAGTGAAGTAAGTCAGAGAAAGACAAATACCATATGATATTGCTTATATGTGGAATCTAAAATATGATACAACTAAGCTTATTTACAAAACAGAAATACACTCACAGACATACAAAACAAACTTATGGTTATTAAAAGGGAAAGGGGAAGAGAGGGAGGGATAAATTAGGAGTGTGAGATTAACAGACATACACTATATATATAAAATAGATAACAACAAGGTCCTACTGTCTAGCACAGGGAACTATAGTCAATATCTTGTAACAACCTATAATGAAGGAGAATCTGAAAAAGAATATAGCATAATATATATATATAACCAAATCACTTTGCTATACATCTGAAACTAACACATTAGAAATCAACTCTACTTCAATAAAAAATAAAATTTTAAAAAGGGTTTAATTATTTGACTTCCAGTAGTGAATACAAGGATGACCCAGCCCTTTAGCAAGGCCAGGCAGACACCGGTGATCACAGGTAATTATCAGGGATACGTCGGGTCATGTGCCTGTGCTCAGCACAAGTTGAAGGTCTGACCTCAGCTTCAGACTTGAGGATACACTGTATGTCATTGTCATTATTTAGACATTTTCAGGATGCAGTTACTTGTTTCATGTTTCTATTGCCACTTTCAAATTTAACCATTATTTCTTTGCTTGTTCAGCAAAGAAACTGCTATCAGGAAATGATTAGAAATGACAAGACTGAGTGGATCCTGCTGTTTGCCTGCCCATCCTGATGCTACAATTTTGATCTTTTCTTCACAAGATTATCCAAATATGTGTAGCCAGAAAGCTACCAAAAGCTTTTGTCAAGATCCGCAGTAACCTCTGTCCTAACTGGGATGATTAGTTCTCAGTGTTCATTGTACTGGGCTTGCGACAGCATTTGACACCACGAATGACCCCTTTCCTCTTGTTCTTTATTTTCCTTGACCATTTTAATCACTTATTTTTTGTTGTGGATTTTAAAATCTTTTCTTTTATACTAGATCCATCAACATCCTATCCGGCCACTTGGTTGCATGAAAAGAACATTTTAACATCCTCTTTAAACTCAATTTTCCATTTTGTGTTTATTGCTATAACATTATGCTGTTATGTAAATGTAATTCTATCCCCCTAGGTCAGTCCTTAGGAAATGTTTGCTAAATTTGAAAGTGACTGTGGAAATAGGATTTTTAAAATATTCTTCTGTCTTCTACTTTATCATTGTGTCTTAATTCTTCAGAATTAAGAACCTTCTTAGTAACGCTCACCGCTGGTTTGTGTGCAATTAGCTGTGTGATTTACAAAAGCATGCCTCATTAAAACTAGTCTGCATTCCAGACATCTCATAAATTAAGATGTGCTTTCCTTCTTTATTTTTATATTTTACCTTGTAGTGTTCATAATATTTTATTTAATTATTAATTTTTCCCCTTTGATGTAAAATCTACTTCTTTGTCTTAAACTTCTGAACCTATCCCCACTAATTTCTCTGGTTCATCTGCTTTCAGATCTCCTTATTTCTTCTTGGGATCTTTAATTTGAGACTTCTTTGACAATTTTTTTAATATATAGTATCATACTTTTAAAATGTTTTTCTTCTCCCCAGCCAGCTTGCCCCCCTGTTCTTGCGGTGATGTTTCCACGTATGTTAGCTTTGCCTTAGTCTAAGGAAGATGATCCAAATTGATTCTTATCTTCTCATTGTGTATTTAAATCTTATCTAATCTTTTTTAGTGCCAGCTTATAAAACCTATTTTGGTCTCCAAAGTTTAAAAACCTGACAAGCAGGCATGGTTCTCATTCCTGTCTCAACCAAGACATTGGAGAGGGCAGACGGAACATGCTGTGTCTACTTCTACTTCGTTACTTTCATTTACCTGAAAGCCCTTTGCAATCTGGTGTTTACTCTCATCATCTGAGGAACCTGCTCTGAGAAAATTCCCTCAGGGCTTCCTCTGGTCCTTCTGGCACTTATCTCCCTCAACTCACACCTTCCCAAAGCTCTCTACCCTCATCGGTTTTTCCCCAGGCTTCCCTCCTGCTCCTCTTTTTCTTTTTGGACTAATTCATGGGCTTCTTTTCCTTTTCCTTCTCTTTAATCCTTCCTCCTCTCCAAGGCTCTTTCCTTGCTCCTCTTTTTTTCATTATGCAAAATCTTCCTGGGGATCTTACCTCACATTCATTAAATTACCTCCACGATACCTCCACAATGTTGTGCTAGTTCTTCTCCCTTGAATGTTCCCTTCTCTCTCCTTGTCCTTTTCATCCTTCAAAACTCCTCTTAGTTATTACTTCCTCCAGTAGGGTTTCCTTCAGTCCATTCGTTGGAATGACTGTCCCCTCCACCTCCGCCCCTTGCCCCGTAACACTTGGTGATGTCATTATCATACCACAGATTACATTATAATGAAATTATCTGTGATCTCCTTGAGGGCAGGAACTATGACTATATTTGTATCCTTGTACTTAGGGCGAAACTCAAGAGCTTTCTTTGAGGTGTGCTTTCTCTTAATGAGACATAATCTTCTTCATCAGCTACCTAAGATTGCATTTCAGCTCAAGAAAAATTTGTAAAAATTATACTCTAGGTACATTTTCTCTTTTTAACTCTCTGTGGATATCTGATAGGCCTATCATTTGCAAACTAAATCCCTGACCCACTTCCTAGTTCCACAAAGGCCATTATCATATATTTATGTGGTCTACTTGTGCTTTGACTTCAGGTATTACCCATATGCCTAAATTCTTTTTTGTAGCCCCTATGGCTATCCTAACCTAATTGTTTCTATACATCTTATCCCTTGTATGCAAGTGTTTCTTGTCCTCATGGTACAGGGTTCCTAGTGCTGTGAGGTCTCCAACACCCAGGACATGTCATTCAGGGTTGATGAGGAGGAAACGACTTTCTAATTCCTCATTTGGATGTAGTGTGTAGGTTGAGGGAGGGGAGCAAAGGGGTGCTGGTGAGGTCAGCACAGAAGAGAAGTGTTTGTATGAAAAGAATGAAAAGGCGGTTGTATCAGTTTCCCATGGCTGCTGTAACAAAACACCACAAATCTGAGACTCAAAATGACACAAATTTATTCTTTTATAGTTCTGGAGGTCAGAAGTATGAAATCAGGTTCTGTGGGCTGAAGTCAAAGTGTCGGCAAGGCCGGTTCCTTCTGGAGGCTCTGAGGGGAGAATCCGTTTCCTTGCTGTTTTCAGCTTCTAGAGGCTGCCGGCATTCCTCGGCTCCTGACTGTGTTCTCCAATCTCTGCTTTCACTGCCTTCTCCCTCCACTCTGACCCTCCTGCCTCCCTTGCATAAGGACCCTTGTAATTATATCAGACCTGTCAGGATGATGCAGGATAATCTCCCCATCTCAAGGTCCTTAGTTTACTCGTATCGGCAATGTCCCTTTTCCCATATCAGGTAACACAGGTGCTGGGGGTTAGGTCATATTTGAGGGGCCATTATTCAGCCTACAACAGTGGTCCAGGGTCAGGGTGGAGACATAAGCAAAAGTTTCTCCACTTGTAGTGGAAGGAGATCCAGAATCATTGATTTTTAGCAGGTGTGAGGGTCAAGGGTGAGTGTGTGTGTGAGGAGGTGTGTGAGTGTGTGTGTATGTGTGAGTGTGTGATGGAAGAAAAACTGTTGCTATTGATGCTATTTCTAAGTAATAGAAAATTAATAATGCCAAGGGGGAAAATTCTAGATAGTTTTTTTGTGTAAAAGTAATAAACCTTAGAGTCATTTATATGAACTGCCTCTGATTTATGCCTAAATACCTGACAGCAAATAATATTTTCTAACTAAATAACTTGTCAGATTATCCTCTCTTAAGTTTTGTTTTATTACAGTATGTTCAGGTGTCTGCTTCCCACCTGAACAAAGCAGGAGGTGTTGTCAGTAGCTCTGATGAGCTTTCCTCTTAATGGGACTTTGAGCCTGGGTTTCAGGATTCTGAGCAGAGGAAGAGAGAGATGTTTATATTGCATCCTTTAAAAAGGAGGTGTGGTTAAGGGAGATGACTGGCTAATGAAAAAAATGGGAAGAAAATCCTTCATTTGAGAAGCTTGACAGCCATATAAAATGCATGTACATTGAAGCAGAAGGTCTACTGACAAGGAGAATGAAATTAAGAGGGTCATTGGAAGATGTCTTAGTTTGATTTCCCCCCAGAAGCAAATTTTGAGGCAGGCATTTGAGTAGGCAACTGGGGACATGAGGACTTTTAGACTGTCTCCCAGGATTGTGTAAGGAGGACAGCAGGGCATTTATCCATCCACTCTCACTCTCCCCTGGCTGAGGACTGTCCCGGGGCTTTTCTCCCCTGTGCTTCCTGGCTGGCCTGCAGACTGTAGGTCCCCAGCACTGGGGAAGGACTGGAGGCAGAAAGTCAGGAGATGCCGAGGGAGATGCCTAGGAGATCACTACCAGCCCCAGAGGAGTCTGCAGCCCCTCCACCTGCCCTCCAGCTGCAGCCGAAAGCAGACAGGCGGCTCGGATGTGAAGCAGGGTGCCAAAGGAAAGACTTCTGCTCTAGCCTATAATGGCATCTGTCTACGAAGAAGAAGATGCAGAGTATTTCTAACAGAACAGGCTTGGGCTGTGGCAAGTGAGACAGGTATGGGGTTACACCCATTAATACAGCTGTCACCTCCTAAAGCCTCTGTTCCTTCACGTGTAAAATAAGAACAACGCTTCCTCCTTTTTAGGACTATTATGTGAAGAAAAGAGATAGTGTATGTGATGTACTCTGCCTGGGACCTGCCTATACCCACAAATGAGAGAAGCTGTGCTAAAAGGAAAAAGAGAGAGCAAAAACCAACCAAGCAACCAAACCAGAACAGAAGAAAGAGAAAGGAAAAAAAAGAAAAGAGAAGAAATAGAAAAAAAAGAAAAACTATTGATTGTCACGTGAGGCATCTGTTAGGGGATATAGTCAGACCTGTTCCTATTTCTTGCCAAATAATGCTTGTGACTATTTCACAGCTCAGGACATAGAGGCATATACGTTTCACTCAAGTCCCCAGCCCTGAGTTCTTTCTGCTCCCCGACTCCACTTTCCACTTCTCTGGTAGGGTTTCTGACTTCAGATGCACACAGGGTGCTTTAGGACCAGCAGTGTGACCCAGCCAGCCTTGTGGACAAGGGCCCAGCCCACATCTAAGGGAGGAGTTCTGGCTTCTTACCCAGACCTCAGATAACACAGCTGCTCCAGCTGCTCATCAACCAGGTTCTCATGGAAAGTCCAAATCACCACGGGGTAGTAAATGGCCTTTTCGCCTGCAGGTGGACTTTCACTTGTTCACTGACCCTTGGAATACAGATAGTACTGAATCTGCCGCAGGCTGGCCGACCCTGAGGCCCTTAAAAAAAATCGGTGGAACGATCCAGGCTGGTTTCAGGCTCAGTGATGCCAGGAACACTGATGCTGGGGACACAGGCTGCTCCTGATTATATGACACCAATAAGGAGCTTCCAGTTCAGAAGGCAAAGTGACTGGCGAAACCCCCAAAAAAGGAGTTAGTTGTACAACGTTTGCAGTAGAAACAAATAGAGGCTGCCAGACCAGTCATGTCACCACTTCCCTGGAATAGGAAAAGCTGAAGTCATGGCCAGAGCACTTGATGTCCTGGCTGCAGAGGGACACACTCGCCCACGCCCCCCCACATGCACACGCATGCTGATGAAGGATGATTTGGATGCAGCTATTTTGATGACTATCTCAGGGAGATGGTGTAGAGCCAAGACTCCATAAAACTCCAGTAGGATCCACGGTGCTAATCGGCCTGCTGCACAGCTTCCCTCGTGTGCCTTGTGGGAGGGGGCACGCTGTGATGAGTCTGGATCAGGAGACCTGAGCTCACCTGACATTAAACCAGGAGCAGGAACTCTTTAATTTTAATTTTTAAATTTTTGGCTGTGTTGGGTCTTCGTTGCTGTGCTCAGGCTTTCTCTAGTTGTGACAAGCGGGGGCTACTCTTTGTTGTGGTGTGTGGGCTTCTCATTGTGGTGGCTTCTCTTGTTGCGGGGCACTGGCCCCAGAGCTCTCCGGCTTCAGTCGTTGCAGTGCATGGGCTCAGTAGTTGTAGCACACGGGCTTAGTTGCTCTGCGGCATGTGGGATCTTCCTGGACCAGGGATTGAACCTGTGTCCCCTGCATTGGCAGGCAGATTCTTAACGACTGCGCCACCAGGGAAGTCCCAGGAGCGTGAAGTCTTTTCTGCTTCCTCTTTGTGGTGATGTGGGAGGAAGAGGACCCTCTGATCATAGGAACAGGGCAGACATGGAGGAGGGGAAGGCAGAGGATCCACCCTGAGCTCAGATGCTTAAGGCATCCTAGAGCTGGGCCCACATGGTCACATGTTTTTGTAGGATTTTCAAAAAGGAAAGAGATTTTGGCTACAGTTGGTTAAGAGCACTGTCTCTTTCCACTGTGATTGCCTTTACCCTCGTGTGGAGAGGCGTTGGCGTAGCCAGAGGCATTTTGGGGATCAATCGGGGGAAGCTGAGTTGGGGATACATTTTATATGGGTTTAGTAAGATGTATTTATGTGATTTACAGTCACTTCCATATATACATGTATCTGGTAGTTAATGACTAAATGTATATTATTATGCTAAGGTATTTTTCAGTTATTAAAATTTGTAATTTCTACAATATACTTTTCTCATTCTAAAAAATATTCCCACTTATATTTAATTTTGTATTTATGATTTGTATTTATTTAAAATGGGCTTCTAATTGTATAAGCTCAGACACCACAAATTTGGATCTGCCCTCCTACCCAATACCCCTCCCCTTCTATCCTTCCCTTCTTCTTTCCTTCCTTCCTTCCTTCTCCCCTCCTCCTCCTCCTCCTTCTTTTTTCTTTTAGAGGCTGTGGCCTTACAATACTTACCTGACTTTCTCATTTCTTGCTCCTATTTCACTTCCTCATAGAACTGAGGGGAAAAGGTTTCATGCATATAATAAAGTAAATAAGATTTTAAACAACAGTTTGACAACCCGACCACCATGTAAAATGCTGTTCCCATAAAAGAGTGTGCCCTGAGTTATAAACTGCCAACTCGGAAGGACCTTCTGGATAATCTGTGTCCTACACGGTCTGGCCTCTACTCACTGTTCTAGTTCATTCCCTGCCCTCCTCTGAGGACACCCTGCACACCTGCCCTTTAAAGTCAGGCCCCCAGGCCACATTATCTTCCACAGTGCTGTGTTTTTGTGTTTAATATTCCTTGTTTTGCTTCTCTTTATTCTTCTTTTACTAAGAATGCTAACAAAGTTGTCGGGTTTCTTAATCACAAGTAAGTAACAAATAGCATGTTATTGTCCAGGGAAAAGTTTCCAGAGGCAATCACACTAAAAATTGCAAGAAGTAAAGTCTTGAAAGTGAATAAAGAGACAGGAAAAGAATAAAACACAGAAAACTAAAATAATGATATAATGTTCTGAGTCTGTAATATGGACCCATTTCCTTTAGGAGCAAACAGGTGTTTACGTTTCAAAGTGCATGAGGGCAGCAACATGGAATCACTGATGTCTGCGTAGTTAACGTGGGCATTTGGTATTACAAAGTGCAGAAAATGTGAAAAGTTTTCATCCAACAAGGTATATATTTTAAAGTTTTTTTTTTGTTTTTTGTTTTTTGTCTTCTTACAGAATCTCTGTGTGCAGGAGGCTTACGTATTTCTTCAGTAATGTTGATTAAACAGCAACGTACTTTATTAAATTGATGGAATTCGGGGGAAGTGTGGCATGATGGTTAAGACTGAGATTTGAGGTCAGACAAGCCTGGTCATAAATCCTGATCCTTCCACCTAATTAGCTAGGGGACGCCTCTGAGCTTCATTTTCCTCATATAAAATGAGGGCCATCATCTCTACCTCGTAAGGTCTTGGAGAGATTGTCCATTTCTTAATTCATATATGTTAAGGATTCGTAGAGCAATTGCTGCGAGAGGCTTTTTTGCAGGGTCATTTTTCCAGTTGGTTCCTGGCTTGTCATTCCATTTGCAGCCCAGTGTTACAAGAGTACAGCACTTTGTCAACTCCTTTGGCATTAAATAGACATGAAAATATTTATTAAAATATTTTCCTTGTTTTTTTAAGTTTGTTTTCTTTAATATGTTTTCTTATGGGACTAATAGGAGAATACATTGTACTCAGAATAAAATCCAAACTCCCTTTGGGCCCTGCCCATCTCAGTCGGTTCACCTATGCCCCTGTGCCCCCTAATTCGCCACTCAGAGCCTGGAAGCTGCCAAACCCTTTCCCGGCTCTGGGCCTGTGCTTGAGCTGTTCCATCTGCGTAGATGGCCCTCCTCTAACCCTTGGCCAGGCTGCCTCCTTTCCATCCTTCACTTCTCCACTCAGAAGGCACTTCCCCTGAGCCTTTCACCTGACGTAGGCCCTTCTCTGTTAGGCTCTGACCCCGATGCAGCTTCTCTGCCCATCACAGTTACACAATGTGCACTTGTTACGTGATGCTTAAGTTAACTTGTGTTCTGTCTGTTTCGCGCTCAACCTGGATGCTCCGTGAGGGAGGGGGCTTTTTCTTACCTGCTGTACCCTCTCTGTGTCTGGCAAAGAGCCTCACATATTTTCTGAATGACTGATAATAAATTGGTGCAAAGGTGGAATGAGGTGGGAGGAAGAGCACGGGTGGGTGGCAGAGGATGGCAGGGTGAGGACCAGTAGTTGAAGGTGAATAAACTGGCCGGGATCTGGCATTTGGTGCATAGTGACTGCAAACCAGCAGCAGTCAGAAGGAGAGAGGAAGCCAGAGGGGAGAACGGGGCCAGTGTCTGCTACATGGAGAGAGACTCTGGAACCACCCGTTCCTGGAGCAGTTCTCAGTGGGAAACCCGCTGTCCTGATTTCCTTGCATGATATAGGAGAAAAAAGAAAACCCATAATACAATTTGGAATGTGGGAAGAGCAGCCCAGGATCATGACTGTGGAAACCAGTCACACTACTGTTAACTCTACCCATTCTCTCAGGACACCCAGCACCACCACCTGATCCCGGACCCTAATCCTACCCAAACCGGCATGACACCCATGGCTTTTCCAGTTACTTATCACACACTAAAACTGGTATTTCCCAGGAGGATGGGGGCGGGGGGGAGGAATTTTTAAGGCTTTGGTCTTTGGCATCAAACGACGGCTCTGTCACTGATAGGGTGGGAGCTTGGACACTTCACTTAACGTCTGTAAACCTCAATGTCCTCGTTTTTAAAATGGGAATAGGCAGTCATAGAGCTGGTTCTATTGGTTAAATTGGATAACTGCTGTAGAGAGCTCAGCTCAGTACCTGGACGTGGTCCGTGTTCAATCAAGTCTTCACTGAGGGTCGCTGCCAACCACGTTCATCTTGAATCGGACCGTGGTCATAGAGCGCTTTGGACCTAATCAACAGAAATAAACAGAGATTACTGGAGCCTGAAAAAAAGCTTATTGGGAGGATATAAATAGCTTGTAGAACTGAGGGAAGAGCTGACTGAGGGGAGAGGCCTCGGGGAGTGCGGGAACCGGGACAGCGGAGGGTCCGAGAAGCCAGAACACAGGAGCCATCCTCTGAGGTGCTGCCGCTGCTGGCGGCCCAGCCTGTCGTGTTGTCACCTCTGAGTGCCCAGGAGGGAGACTCAGATGTGGGACCCTCCCCTGTGGTAAGAAGAGGGAAGTCTGGGGTTGGCTGTCCCACCAAAGCCGTGAGGACAGGACGCTGGGCAGACAGAACGACCTGTCGCTCTCCACAGACGTATTGCCGGGTGTGTCTGCGGACCTGCAAAGCCAGGATCTCTCACCTGACTTTTCCACTTCTTCTTTGTCAAAATTTAATTGCCTTTTATAAGCACTCAACCTCATTTCCTCCCATCTTTCTAGCCAATCATACCCCCAACTTTTTTTAGTAACTTCAGTGATGTTTATTCACTCATACATTCATTTAGTAAACAAATATTTATTGAGCACCTACTAGGTGTCAGGTTCTGTTCTGGGGGTTGGTTTACCTCAGTGAACCAAAGAATCCCCATGCCCTCAAGGACTTATGTGAGTGGATGGGTGGGGACAGACAACTAAACGTAAACAAATAAATAGATGACATCAAGTGGCAATAGGGCTAATGACAAACACTAAGGAGGACAAGCCCGAGACAGGGAAAGGAAGGCGTGAGGAGTGTGTGGAGGTGTCGCCCAGATCGGTTATCCGTGTTTATATGAGTCTGTCATTCAACTGCTCACATTTTGATTCCTCTATTTACTTACTTGTCTGTCACGCGTGACTAGCTGGCTTCCCCCGTCTAGCAGGGACCACCTAGGGGTGAAGCCATGTCATTCATGTCTAGGGCTAGTCCCCGCCTCATGGTGGATGCTGAATTAATGTGTGTTGAATGAGTGGAGAAACACATCCCTTATGGTGTGGCTATTGGATGACTGTATTTTTCTGCTTGTGAGCCAGACAGCCATTCTCCCAAGTGGGGCATTGCAGGTGGCCTGGAATTCCTGCCCTCGTCGGTCCTCTGTTGTTGACATTTCTTTAACCCCTATTTAGTGGATCTCTCTTTTTCTCTTTTCTGGAATCATGTTGGTTTCTTTGTGTTATTATTGTTCTTATTCTCTCATAACATGCTTTCTGAATATAAGACCAGGTCTGAGAAAGAAATGAGAAAAAAATCTATTCCTTACAACTTGAGTCCCAGAATCATAGCATCAAAATGAGAGCACCGAGCCCAAGTGAGGTTGTGCCGTGAGAAACAGGGGCAGTAGCAATGGTCCTTTAAGGGAAACTGGATTCCTATTAAGTCTGCTCCCTCCATGCTTCACGCCCATGTTCCCTAAAGTGGAAAGAACTAAAATCCCCATTTAAGTGTTCAGTCTAAAAGTAGAAGACAAGACACTGAAGGGCTTTAAAATATTTTTATTAAACATTTGTGTAAAGTAGAGTCAGTGTTGATTGCATGGTGTTCAGATGTGGCCTCTACCCCAGCAGGATTCGTGGCTTTTTATTTCAGACCAAGGAATGGACGGCCATCGACACAGCTCTCTGGTTGCGATGGTAGCTGTATTTATACATGGTCAGCTGTGCTGTGAATATATTTAGCTTATGCTAAATACCCCTGAGAGGATGCCTATCATGTTTCCAGTTTAATTGTGTTTTGGAGCATAGTACGTTTTTTCCCCAAAAGAATAAATATCAAGACTTTTTCACTTCCAGAGGAAAGTTAGGGTTGGATTCTGAAATCCAAATTATCTGACTTATTGTATCAAACTAAAATGTAAAAAGCTATTTGATTCTATTCATAAGTACTTGTCAGAATATACTGCTTCGTGAAAATGCCATGTTTGGGGTAAAAAATTAGATGCCAGCACTGGGACCAGGAACCATTTCGTTCATTGTTTGCGTGAAGGGATGGTATGGGGACTGACCAGGCAGTTAGAAATAATGGTTAAATGGTGTTGGCAACTGTACAGTGTCTTCATACAACACTTATAACTTTTCAAAGCAGTTTTTATCCCAATCTTCTCAGACCTTCACATCACAGACCTTGAAGTTTGTGTGTGCACACCAAAGCATGCGCGGTGACCATTTTCAGCACTATCACCATTAAAAATGAATTCACTTCAGCCTTCTGAAAAAGCTAAGTTAGCCAGCTGTTATTTATTTGTTCATAAACCATAAACTTCCTGATAGAGATCTTAAAAGGAAAGTAGGAACCAGCTTGAAATGGATGTCAAAAGGGATTTTAGAGTGATTACACAGATTCTTGGAGTCTAGAGATCTGGTGATGGTCAGTGACTGCTCCAAAGGTCGCCCACTGCCAACGGACGGCCACACTGGGCTTAGACCGCAGGATTCCTGACTTTCACACCCGTGTTCTTTCTACCTTATCTCCTTGTCTCCCTGACATGATCATTTCAATTAGCAAGATATGCAGGTAATCTACAAAATTTCTCTTCTGTATCTGTTTCAGTGAAAGCAGCTATTATATAAACAACAGAATATCCCCCCTGTGGATTATTTACATCTGCTTTCCCATGTGTCCTTGCCCCTCCTACTCCACCACCATCATTTGCTCATTAATCTCTGAGAAAAAATAAGTAAGATAGGTTGTTTCAGTGTGCTTCTGTGAGCAAGTCAATGAAACTTGTCTAGTGGCCCAGAGAACAGAGCTCTGATGCTTCTTGGGTGATGTGCTCTTCTCCTGGTCTCACCCGATGGACTTGGATGCTAGCAACAGGCCTGATTTTTAATGGCCTGTCCACTCAGACACTAAAGAAGGCCTTTGGGGCCCTGTGTGTGCTCAGCTCTGGTAAACTGCCTATTTATTCACCTTGTCACTTTAACTTAGCATCTGTGTTTTGTTTTGTTTTCAGTAAAATCTGAAGCTCTGAAACAGAGTTAACTATATATATTTTACAATGTAAAACACTGTGAATTCACGTGGCTTAATTCCTCACCTTAACAATGAAAAAGCCTAAAATATCACTTTTCAAATTGTTATGTGTTTATATGTCAACAAAGTAACTATGAGATAAAGCAAAATATACAAAAACCATTTCACAGATTTTGTTTGTTTTAGTTAAAAAAAATCATGTTGGAAAGATTACATTAAGCCAAAATATCTTTTAAGTATCTATCTTTTTAAAATGTACAGGTTATTATGAGTAAGAAAAAATTAAGGATCTGTCTTAGATCAGAATTCTCGTATAGCCAGAACTAAAAATAGCATAATAACTATTATTTATGGAACATCCAGGGGTTCAATATTGCCTGAGGTCCTCACCACTGAAGTATATTGCCTCTGTCAGTGTTCAAAGGGACCAGTCTATTAACTCTTTGGTAAAGTTCCTAGTTCTGCTTTAATTGTATTCAGTTCCCTGTTAAATGCTTAGAGGAATGCAAGTCCTTGATTTACTGAGTGAGATGCATTTTTCAGTGATTCGTACATCATCAAATACACAGAAATCAGTGGACTACTGCATATTTTTGTAACATGTCAGTTGAAACACCTTTTCTTGAATTATTCCAATTGATTCTTTTTAATAAAAAGGAGGATTTTTAGAAACCCCCCAAATTGTGCATTTCTTGGTATTTACTCCTAATACAAGTAACATGCTGATATTTAAAAGTTAAATGATATGAGTTGGGATGTTTTTTCTTTTTTTCGCAGATCTCCCAAGAGGGCTTTGACCCTGTTGATAGTTTTGAGACAGTAGTAGTTAGACTAATTAGATCGTCTAGACCAGTGCTCCCAGAGGTTCTAAAATACACTTTTTCTCACAGAGAGGTTATAAATGTGAGAAACAAAATCTGAGAGAATGCCCCCCTCCCTGCGTCCATTGGCAATGGGATTCCGTAGACCACAACCCCTTCCTCCAAGCCTTCCCAGCCAGACACACTGAGCCAGGCTCCCTGTGACACAGCCTCCTCCCGGGCTCATGGCTTTGATCATTCCTTTCTTCTGAATTATGAATCTAACCAATACATTAATCCCACTTATCGACCTATTTATTGTGATTTCTTATTGTCACATTATGACACTGCATCTGCTAATTCTTTTTGGAACGTACCTAAGCTTTGGTACATCTAAAAGGGGCCTCATTTGGTGCTTGCTCTGAACTGAAAACTGAAGACCCATGTTCCTGACTGTCCCTTCTCTTGGATCTGTATCCTCTTCCAAGGAGTTTATAAATATCAAGAAGAGGTCAATGCCAGACTCCCCATTTCTGCCTCTGCTGCCTTTTCTAGGCAAGTCCTTTCTGGAGAGCCCCACCTCTACCCCACCTGCACTCCCTTCCCCAAAAGGGGTTATTGACAACTGAGGCCAAGTCATGGGAAGCCTCGCAGAGCTCTACCAGTAAATACGTGGGGATAAGTGACTTTTAAAAATCCTTTAAGATTTTTTTATTCAACATATTTATTTTGCCTGTTTTCTTTTAGATCATCTCAGCTTTGGTCCCTTGGAACCACCCACTAGCGGCAGTCATAAAGTAAGTATACATTTCAAATTTTCTTTTAATCAGCTGTAAATGGAAATCTCAGTTTTGTTCAGTGGTTTTCACCAGTTTCATTCAAATATTTTATCCGTGAATAGTAGTATAATAAGTGGGAGTTTCATATATAGGAAAGATAATAACCTCTCTCTTTAAAATGTGTGAAAAGGATAATGGATAGAAATTGAATAAATAAGGCACTACTTATCACTCTTGAATATTGCCTGAAGTGTAATAAAGTATATTTGCAGTCACCGAGTAGAGGGTTTTTTATGTACCGTCTTCATTCCAGGCAGCTGCCAGAGTGCTCTCAAGGGACACATTACAACAGCTTCTTCTTCCATTTTAAACTGGGCCATAGCCCAAAAGTATCTCAAATGGCATTAAGCACCAATTAACATCTAGCAGAGAGTTCAGCACCTAACGACACATAATAGAAATCTGTTGGAGAATGAATGGGTGGATTAATTAATTCATCAATTTTATGCTCTGTGAGGTCCTCACCAGTGTGAGGCAATGTGGTGCACTGGTTAGTGCCCCAAATCTGGAGCCAGATGCTGGGGTTCCGGTCCTGGCTCTGCCACTTACTAGCTGCATGACTTTGGGCACAGGTCCAAACCTTTCAGTGCCTGGGGTTTTCTATTCATAAAATGCGGCTAACAACACCATCTCTCTTGTTGTTGTTATAAGATTATTACAAGAACTAAATGAGTGAATATTTACAAAATGCTTAAAATAATGCCTGGCACGTAGTAATTGCTATAAAATGTTTGTTGAATAAATTTAAATATATTAAGCATTTAGGGATATTCTGAGGTCCCAAGTTTAGAGACTGAAAAACTGGTTTGGCCTAGAAGCAGTGATGCTCCAGCAGCAATAAATATACCTACCACTCCGATCTTGGTTTCAGTATTATTTCCCAATAAAAAGAATCAGAGAAATGGCTGATTGAGGACTGGGGCAAGAAATATGCAGAATGAGCCTGGAGTATCTTATAGTGCTAGAAAGTAAGGAAATGCTAAAAGAAAAAAGATAAAACAAAAACAAAATCTCATAATGATGACTGTGACGCAATGTGTGTCGAAAGGGTATAGGAGCCAACTAAAAGTTCTCCCAATGGCCAAAACTGGAACAATTTGAGCCACAAAATAAATAAGTATTATTGAGGTATAACCCAAATCTGGTAGCTGTCTATTCTGATATAAATAAACGGTTGGATAAATGCATGAGGAAAATAGATAAATCTCTCATGCAGAAGAATTCTAAGTATGTAGATACTCTGCATTTTAGGAGGTAAAGCATAACTATGGATGGGGCTGCACAGATTTTCTTTCTTCCAAAGAGTACAGTATGGAAAGGGAGTGAGTTTTAAAAAAAAAAAGAAAAAAAAAGAGTAACTTACAATAGAGAGACCTGACAAACACTACTTCAAGCCAAGTAATCAAGGTTAACATTAACATAGATATGTTATATTGATAGTAGGTATACTTCACATGATGTGAGGTGAGAATGTCATTTGACCTCTGTGATCTTCCTCCCAAAACATATTACCCCAGTCTAATCATGAGAAAAACATAAGAGAAATTTCCACAGAGGTGCATCCTACAAAACACCTGACCAGTCCCCCTCGAAACTGCCAGGTCATCAAAAACAAAGAAAGTCTGAGAAACTGTCACAACCAAGAGAAGCCTAAGGAAACTGAACAGCTAACTGTAAGGTGGTATCTTGGACAGGATCCTGGAACAGAAAAAGGACATTAGGTAGACACTGAGGAAATGAGAATAAAGTATGGAGTTGAGTTAATAGTTATGTATCAGTATTTGTTCACTAATTGTGAAAAATGTACCATCCTAATGGTACATTTTTCACTGTAATAACAGTGGAAACTGGGTGTGGAGTATACAAGAATTCTCTGTGTTAGCCTCACAATAACTCTGCAAATCTGAAACTTTCAAAAATAAAAACTTTAAGAAATAATGAAGTATGCACGTTAAAAAAAACTGGTTTGAAGGTATATTTCAAGTGCCAGGATAATAGTATTTTGAAAAATATTGAGTTCAACTAATTTATGTTTTGAGAGTCATACATGGAGAATTATACTCTGCATTAAAGTTTTGAATTGGATAGAGGTGTACACATCTATAAAGCTTTCAGTTATATTTTTGCTATCCTCAAATGGAGGAAGAAAATAGCACTGCCAACACAAACCTTTTTTGCAAGAATAATTGTCATTAGAGTTCGAAGTAGATTATCAACTTTAACAGTATAACAAATTTAGTGGCTTAAAACAACATATAACTGTTGTCCCGCAGTTTCTGTGGATCAGAAAATCTGTGTGTATCTAAGCTGGGTCCTCTGCTTAGGATCTCATAAAGGTATAATCAGGATGTTGGCTGGGCTGTGTTGCTTTTGATTTTTTTTTTTCTTCTAGGTTCACGTGGTTGTTGGTGGGATTCACTTGAGGTTATAGGACTGAAGTCTCTTGTTTTCTTGCTGGTTGTCACCTGGGGTGCTCTCATCTACATATCACTCAGGGTTCCTTGCCATGTGGCCATTTGCTTCTTAGTGGCCCTGTCACAACATGGCCGCTGACTTCAAAGCCATCAGGAGACTCTCTGACCCCAGTCTGCTAGGACGGAGACTTACATAACATGACCTAATCCAGGGAGTGACTATCCCCGACGGCTTTGCAGTATTCTATTGCCTTGGGAGCAAGTCACTTGGGTTGTGCCCGCACTCAAGGGGAGGGGATCATCCTAGGTCGTGACTCACTGGGCAGCTAGGGTGTGTCCAGTACAACAGAGTTTTGAAATAGACATAGGCAGCTGAACATATATGAGCAAACTAAATAAAAGGAGAACAAATCAGAAATGCTTGCGTCTTGCCTTCAAGCAAACTACAGCTCAAGGTAAATAAATGTTACACACCCGTCCCCACCCCCGCACCCCCTGCCCACACACAGATACATAACATTATGTTTAACTTGGAGGAATATTTTTTTTTAATTTTATTTATTTATTTATTATTTTTTGGGGGGTACACCAAGTTCAATCATCTGTTTGTATACACATATCCCCGTATTCCCTCCCTTCCTTGACTCCCCCCGCCTCGAGTCCCCCACACCCTCCCCACCCCAGTCCTCTAGGGCATCTTCCATCCTCGAGTTGGACTCCCTTTGTTATACAACAACTTCCCACTGACTATCTACTTTACAGTTGGTAGTATATATATGTCTGTGCTACTCTCTTGCTTCGTCTCAGCTTCCCCTTCACCCCCTGCCCCCTCCCAAACCTCGAGTTCTCCAGTCCATTCTCTGTATCTGCGTCCTTGTTCTTGTCACTGAGTTCATCAGTACCATTTTTAGATTCCGTATATGTGAGTTAGCATACGATATTTGTCTTTCTTGGAGGAATATTTTTAAACTTTGAGGAGTATTTGAAGATGAAGGAGTCAGAGAAAAATATTTGGAGATAGCTCATAAATACATCACCATTTTCCTGATTAGGGTAGGTTTTTTTTTTTCCTTAGCAGTGAAGATATCTGCACAAAAATATGTTCTCAGTGGTGACAACATTTATGCACTTTGAGACTCTCATTATAAAAGTCCAAACAATATGATCTCATTTTCATTTTGTAACTTAATTTTTTTCATTTTTGAGACTGTTTAGTTTTTTAATACTTAAGTTTTTAAATTCTTCCAAGTAATAATTAATGGGCTAATACTATTTAATTTATAATTTTTACAATTTACATAATGCTTATAAATTTGTATATTTTAAATGTATTAAATACCCATTTTTTTAAGCTCTTTATTGGAATATAATTGCTTTACATTCTTGTACCAGATTTTGAGGTACACCAAAGTGAATCAGCTGTATTTCTACATATATCCACATATCCCCTCCCACCTGTGACTCCCTCCCAACCTCCCTGTCCTGGCCCTCTAAGGCATCACCCATCATCAAGTTGATCTCCCTTTGTTATACAGCAACTTCCCACTAGTTATCTATTGTACAGTTCGTAGTGTATATAAGTCTATGCTACTCTCTCACTTTGTCCCAGCTTCCCTTTTGCCCCCCGCCCCCACAACTCCGTGTCCTCCAGTCCATTCTCTGCATCTGCATCCTTATTCTTGCCCTGTTACTGGGTTCATCAGTACCATTTTTGTTTTCTTTTAGATTCCATATATATGAGTTAGCATACAATATTTGTTTTTCTCTTTCTGGCTCACTTCACTCTGTATGACAGACTCTAGGTCTATCCACCTCATTACATATAGCTCCATTTCATTCCTTTCTATAGCTGAGTAATATTCCATTGTACATATATGCCACATCTTCTTTATCCATTCATCTGTTGATGGGCATTTAGGTTGCTTCCATGTCCTGGCTATTGCAAATAGTGCTGCAATGAACATTATGGTACATGTTTCTTTTTGGATTATGGTTTTCTTTGGGTATATGCCCAGTAGTGGGATTACTGGATCATATGGTAGTTCTATTTTTAGTTTTTTAAGGAACCTCCAAACTGTTTTCCATAGTGGCTGTACCAACTTATATTCCCACCAACAGTGCAGGAGAGTTCCCTTTTCTCCACACCCTCTCCAACATTTGTTGTTTCTAGATTTTTTTGATGATGGCAATTCTGACCGGTGTGAAGTGATGCATCATTGTGGCTTTGACTTGCATTTCTCTAATGATTAGTGATGCTGAGCATCTTTTCATGTGTTTGCTGGCCTTCTGTATATCTTCTTTGGCGAAATGTCTGTTTAGGTCTTCCACCTGCTTGTGGATTGGGTTATTTGCTTTTTTGGTATTAAGCTGCATGAGCTGCTTATATATTTTGCAGATTAATCCTTTGTCTGTTGCTTCATTGGGAAGTATTTTCTCCCATTCTGAGTGTTGTCTTCTTGTTTATGGTTTCTTTCACTATGCAAAAGCTTTTAAGTTTCATGAGGTCCCATTTGTTTATTCTTGATTTTATTTCCATTATTCTAGGAGGTGGGTCAAAAAGGATTTTGCTTTGATGTATGTTATAGAGTGTTCTGCCTATGTTTTCCCTGAGGAGTTTTAGAGTGTCTGGTGTTACATTTAGGTCTTTAATCCATTTGGAGTTTATTTTTGTGTATGGTGTTAGGAAGTGTTCTAATTTCATTCTTTTACGTGTTGCTGTCCAATTTTCCCAGCACCACTTATTGAAGAGGCTGTCTTTTTTCCATTGTATATTCTTGCCTCCTTTGTCAAAGCTAAGGTGCTCATAAGTGCTTGGGTTTACCTCTGAGTTCTCTATTCTGTTCCATTGATCTTCCTTTCTATTTTTGTGCCAGTACCATACTGTCTTGATCACTGTGGCCTTGTAGTATAGTTTGAAGTCAGGAAGCCTAATTCCACCAACTCTGTCTTTCCTTCTCAAGATTGCTTTGGCTATTCAGGGTCTTTTGTGTTTCCGTGCAAATTGTAAGATTTCTTGTTCTAGTTCTGTGAAAAATGCTATTGGTAATTCGATAGGGATTATGTTGAATCTGTAAATTCTTTTGGGTAGTACAGTCATTTTCACAATATTGATTCTTCCAATCCAAGTACATGGCATGTCTCTCCATCTATTTGTATCATCTTTGATTTCTTTCATCAGTGTCTTATAGTTTTCTGCATACAGGTCTTTTGCCTCCTTAGGCAGGTTTATTCCTAGGTATTTTATTCTTTTTGTTGCAATGGTAAATGGGAGAGTTTCCTTAATTTCTCTTTCTGCTCTTTTGTTGTTAGTGTATAGGAATGCAAGAGATTTCTGTGCATTAATTTTGTATCCTGCTACTTTCCTAAATTCATCAGTTAGTGCTAGCAGTTTTCTGGTAGAGTCTTTAGGGTTTTCTATGTATTATATCATGTCATCTGCAAAGAGTGACAATTTTACTTCTTTTCCAATTTGGATTCCTTTTATTTCATTTTCTTCTCTAATTGCTGTGGCTAAAACTTCCAAGCTATACTGAATAATAACAGTTAGAGTGGACACCCTTGTCTTATTCCTGTTCTTAGAGGGAATGCTTTCAGTTTTTTACCATTTAGAACAATGTTGACTTTTGGTTTTTCATATATGGCTTTTATTATGTTGAGGTAATTTCCTTCTATGCCCATTTTCTGGAGAGGTTTTATCATAAATGGATGTTGAATTTTGTCAAAAGCTTTTTCTGCATCTGTTGAGATTATCATATGGTTTTTAATCCTTCAATTTGTTGATATGATGTATCACATTGATGGATTTGCATATATTGAAGAATCCTTGCATCCCAGGGATAAACCCCACTTGATCATGGTGTATGATCTTTTTAATGTGCTGTTGGATTCTGTTAGCTAATATTTTGTTGAAGATTTTTGCATCTATATTCATCAATGATATTGGCCTGTAATGTTCTTTCTTTGTGACATCTTTGCCTGGTTTTGGTATCAGGGTGATGGTGGTCTCATAGAATGAGTTTGGGAGTGTTCCTCCTTCTGCTGTATTTTGGAAGAGTTTGAGAAGGATGGGTGTTAGCTCTTCTCTAAATGTTTGATAGAATTTGCCTGTGAATCCATCTGGCCCTGGGCTTTTGTTTGTTGGGAGATTTTTAATCACAGCCTCAATTTCCGTACTTGTGATTGGTCTTTTCATATTTTCTCCTTCCTCCTGGTTCAGTCTTGGAAGATTGTGTTTTTCTAAGAATTTATCCATTTCTCCCAGGTTATCCAATTTATTGGCATAGAGTTGCTTGTAGTAGTCTCTCATGATCTTTTGTACTTCTGCAGTATCAGTTGTTACTTCACCTTTTTCACTTGTAATTCTGTGATTTGCGTCTTCTCGCTTTTTTCCCTGATGAGTCTGGCTAATGGTTTATCAGTTTTGTTTATCCTCTCAAAGAACCAGCTTTTAGTTTCATTGATCTTTGCTATTGTTCCCTTCATTTCTTTTTCATTTATTTCTGATCTGATCTTTATGATTTCTTTCCTTCTGCTCACTTTGGGGTTTCTTTGTTCTTCTTTCTCTAATTGTTTTAGGTGTAAGGTTAGGTTGTTTATTCGATATTTTTCTTGTTTCTTGAGGTAGGACTGTATTGCTATAAACTTCCCCCTTAGAACTGCTTTTGCTGCATCCCATAGGTTTTGGGTTGTTGTGTTTTCATTGTCATTTGTTTCTAGATATTTTTTGATTTCCTCTTTGATTTCTTTAATGATTTCTTGGTTGTTTAATAAAGTATTGTTTAGCCTCCAGGTGTTTGTACTTTTTGCAGTTTTTTTCCTGTAATTGATATCCTAGTCTCATGGCATTGTGGTCTGAGAAGATGCTTGATATGATTTCAGTTTTCTTGAATTTATCAAGGCTTGATTTGTGACCCAAGATGTGATCTATCCTGGAAAATGTTCCATGTGCACTTGAGAAGAAAGTGTATTCTGTAGTTTTTGGATGGAATGTCCTATAAATATCAATTAAGTTGAGATGGTCTAATGTGTCATTTAAAGCTTGTGTGTCCTTATTTATTTTCTGTTTGGATGATCTGTCCATTGATGTAAGTGAGGTGTTAAAGTCTCCTACTATTATTGTGTTACTGTCGATGTCCCCTTATATGGCTATTAGCATTTTCCTTATGTATTGAGGTGCTCCTATGTTGGGTGCATAGATATTCACAATTGTTATATGTTCTTCTTGGATTGATCCCTTGATCAGTATGTAGTGTCCTTCCTTTTCTCTTGTAATAGTCTTTACTTTAATTTTTCTGATATGAGTATTGCTACTCCAGCTTTCTTTTGACTTCCATTTGCATGGAATATCTTTTTCCATCCCTTTACTTTCAGTCTATATGTATCCCTTGGTCTGAAGTGGGTCTCTTGTAGGCAGCATATAGAAGGGTCTTGTTTTTGTATCCATTCAGCCAGTCTGTGTCTTTTGGTTGGAGCATTTAATCCATTGACATTTAAAGTGATTATTGAAATGTGTGTTCCTATTACCATTTTCTTAATTGTTTTGGGTTTGTTTTTGTAGGCCTTTTCCTTCTCTTGTGTTTCCTACTTTGAAAACTTCCTTAAGCAATTGTTGTAAGGCTGGTTTGGTGGTGCTGAATTCTCTTAACTTGTGCTTGTCTGTAAAGCTTTTGATTTTTCCTTTGAATCTGAATGAGATTCTTGCTGGGTAGAGTATTCTTGACTGTAGGTTTTTCTCTTTCAGGACTTTCATTATATCCTGCCATTCCCTTCTGCAGAGTTTCTGCAGAAAGATCAGCTGTTATCCTTATGGGTTTTCCCTTATATGTTATTTGTTGCTTTTCTCTTGCTGCTTTTAATATTTTTTCTTTGTGTTTAATTGTCGTTAGTTTGATTAATATGTGCCTTGGTGTATTTCTCCTTGGGTTTATTCTGTATGGGACTCTCTGTACTTCTTGGACTTGATTAATTATTTCCTTTCCCATGTTGAGGAAGTTTTCCACTATAACTTCTTCAAAGATTTTCTCAGACCCTTTCTTTTTTTCTTCTTCTTCTGGGATGCCTATGATTCAAATGTTGGTGCACTTAATGTTGTCACCAAGGTCTCTGAGACTGTCTTCCATTCTTTTTATTCTTTTTTCTCTTTCCTGCTCTGTGGCAGTTATTTTCCCTATTCTATCTTCCAGCTCACTTATTGGTTCTTCTGCCTCAGTTATTCTGCTGTTTATACCATCTAGAGTATTTTTAATTTTGGTTATTTTGTTGTCCATTACTGTTTGTTTGCTCTTTAGTTCTTCTGAGTCCTTATTAACTGTTTCTTGTATTTTCTGTATTTTGTTGTCAAGATTTTGGATTATCTTTACTATCATTACTCTGAATTCTTTTTCAGGTAATTTTCCTATTTCCTCTTCATTTATTTAGTCTTGTGGGTTTTTTTCCTGCTCCTTTGCCTTCATGGTGTTTCTTTGTTTTCTCATTTTGTCTAATTTATAGGATTTGCTGTCTCCTTTCCATATGCTGCCTAGTAGTAATTCCTCTGATTTCTGCCCTCTGCCCCCTGTGGTGGGGTTTGTCCAGTGTCTTGAGTAGGCTTCCTGATGGGGGGGTCTGTTGTCTGCTTTCCTGTGTGTGGCTCTGTTTCTTTTCTCTCTGATGAGCAGGGCCATGTCAGGTGGCGTGTTTTAGGGTATCTGTGTGGTTAATATGGCTTTAGGTAGTCTGTGTGCTGATGGGTGGGTTTGTATTCCTGTCTTGTTTGCAGTTTGGTGTGAGGTGTCCAGCACTGGCCGTTGCAGACAGTCGGACAAAGCCAAGTCTTAGACTCTGATACAGGGCTCTGTGAGAGTTCTCTGCAGTTAATCTTCCTTGTGTCTGAGGACTCCCTAGTAGTCTAGCATCATGGATTCAGTGCTCCTTCCCCAGAGCCTCCTACTTGACTTCTGATGGAGTAGTCCAGACTTCAGAGGTTGCTTGTCCTGGCAATAAAGGGGTTTAAAGAAGACTGTCCAAGCCCCAGACTAATGGCCGAGTGTTGAGTCAAACAAATACTAAGTCAAGGAAATACATACATGTATAAGACACACAAATACTGAATTCAATAGAACATAAGGCACTAGCAAGACCTGACAGAAGAACCCCAGTATGCCATCATACAATCAAAGAGAAAACCAACAGAGATTCAAAACCAAAAAAAAAAAGGAAAAGAAAGAAAACCACACACACACAAACACAAATCCAGGGAGATTTTGAAAGCTAGGATCAAGTATAATAAAGAGCAAGAGTACCACCAGACAGACTGAAGATTCTCAGAACGAAATCAGACAATTATACTTAGAACTAAGATAAAGACAAAACCTAATAATAAAAACCAAAGCAGTGTGTCATCTGGAGAATAAAGCAAGGAATCAGAGCTGAGCAATAATATTGCTTATAAGTATATTAAGATAAGAGAAACTAAAAAAGGATAGAAGACAGGGCAACAGAAGAGTGTAGTGTGACTGGAAATATGAAAAGAAAAAGAAAGAAATAGAAATGTATAAAAGATAGAGATGAAAAGAAGGTAGGAGAGATACAGTCAGCACTACAAAAAACTTAGCTAGAAGTAGAAATATATAAAAAGGCTAAAAATAAAAATAGAATAAAAGATAGAATAAAAAATAGGTTATAAAACGTGTAGATCCCTTAGGACTAAGATTGTAATTAAAAACAAACAAACAAACAAACTAGAACTGACCCCAGAATGGACCAGATCAATAGAATTAATACAATATTTCTGTTTCCTTGGGGTCTCAGCTGTAAGTGTCCTTCTACCCGCCTTGGGTTTTTTGTATTACTCTGTGACCAGAAGAGCTTCCTTTATTGTTCATCTGTAAGTGCCGGTGTGTGGGGAGATAGTGGGTACAATAGTGGCTCCTTCCCCTTGGAGTGAGTGAGTGGTGGCACCTTGCCTGGGTCATGGCAGCTTGGGCAGCTCAGGCCAAGAGAACAACTACAACTGCGGCTCCTCCTGCTTGCTACAACTCCTCCAGGGCACCCTGCCTGGGTCACAGTGGCTCAGTCGGCCATGGTGGTGCCTGTTGCAGAGGGACACTGGTGGTTCAGGTGTAAACAGAATGTCTCCTGGGCTGGGCCACTCTGCAGACTTTTGGCTCTCGGCTCCAGGCACTCTAGGCCAGCCCTGCTCGAGGGCCTTCGTTATCCCTGAGTGTGTTAGCCAGGCCCAGAGGGGTCCTTCCTTTGTCTGACCCAGGTGCCAAGAGAGAGACTACACCCGTGGCTCCTCCCTGCTGCTTGTGAGTCAGCAGTAGCGAGCCGTCGCCGTGGCCACCCAGCTTTCCGTGGTAGGCACACTCTGCTGCAGATTTCTTCCCTTCTATCCTCTCAGTCTGTCTCCCCACTGCCAACAATGTTTCTCACCATGAATCAGTTCTCTGGTTCCCACATTCCAGTTCCCAGACCCCCTGTTCAGCTGTGAACCGATGTCTCAGTGCAGACACGCTGAGCTGTGGTGCAGACCCTCCATGTATTTCTCACTCTTTCCCATCTGCCACAGCTCAGCCGCTTCACCCTCTTTGAACAGTCCCAAATGCCTCCCTTCTGACCCAGGGAAATTCCCCATTGAAGAAGGGGTTTCCCTGTCAGATAAGGGATGTTTCCCTGAATTCGGCAACCTCCCCTCCGTTTCAGATTCCCCCCGCCCCAGGGTGTGGGACCCGTCCCTTTCCTTTCTTCTCCTCCTCTTTCTCCTTTTTTTTTTTTCTCCTCTGTCCTATGCAGTTATGTCAGGATATTTGCAGTCCTTTCTGGTGTCTGAGGTCATTTGCTGGTGTTCAGCTGGTTCTCTGTGGGAATTATTGCCTCTTTTAGTGTATTCCTGATGCATCTGTGGAGAGGGATGCATTCCACATCCTTCTACTTTGCTGCCATCTTTCATTCTAAATACCCATTTTCACTGATTTCTCTTTATGGGTTCTGAATCCTTTTCTTATAAAATATTAAATACAGAAATTTTGCTATTGTCATTTCTGTAATGACAATAGCAAAACAAAAACCCCTCCAGTTTTGTAATCCAGATTTTTAAGAACTCAATTTCTTTTTTCTGATTGCTCCTTGTAACACCAAAATGTCCCAGAAATCCTAACATTTAGTCATTGGAACTGCATTTGCCAAGCTTCTGCTTGCATCTGGAAATAAAGCATAAGCATCCTTTGTTAGACCCTGTGTCTAAATTGTGGGTTTGGGTAATGTGTTCACTGTCTGTGCCTCTCCACAGAGGTTAATATAAACCTACCAGCAAATTGAACCAGAGACCTTTGCTGTTGTCTCAGATATGCAGCCAGCTTGAAGAAAACAGGCAACTTGTGGAAACAAAGCTCATTAGCAGCCAAGTTGACATGGAAAGAAAATACATGTTGCAATAATTTAGTTAAGAAACTCAAAGGAGAAATGATTTCTTGTGGATCCTCCTCCCCCACTCTTCACCTTTTTTTCAAGTCTTTTTCTGCCTGTAATTTTCTTTTTTCTGCTCACTCACAACTAAGCCTTAGGCTGTAGCTATTGGTTCTCTTATGCCAAGGGGTACAAAGTGTTGTTATTCAGAATGGTGAGAACATAATCACTTGTAGCTATTGGTAAAGTAACTCATTTAGCAGATAAAGGTCAAAGCTTGCTTGCTTTCTTCCTTCCTTTCTTCCTTGGAGTTGTTTTCTTTGTGGGAATTAAATAAAGGAATCTTTTTTTAAAAAAAAGAAAATACAAGGTAAGTTAGAGTAAATAGACGTAACCTTTCCTGCTTGGGAAGGAAGTATTAAGTGAAAGCCCAGAAGAAGCGCATTTGTCTTTGGCTGGAAGGTCACAGGATAAACTATTCTTATCAGAGCTGAATCCAGGAGAATGTCTTGGAATTTGCCAATGTTGTTTGCCTGTGGTGTTCATCAGATCTCTCCCCGCAACACTCCCCCAACCCTCCCGGTTTTAGAGGGGTTTAGTCTTGGCTAATGGTTTCATCAGATTTATTTACCATGTATCTTAATATATAAATCTGTTACTTTCATCTATTACTGAAATTTTGGATTTTTAAAATAATATGATTGGAACAACCATTCGATCTTTTTATCAAAAGACCTGAGTATAATTTGAAGTAGTATATTTTCTAAGTAGTATCTCTGTACATTATATCTGTCTTCAGACTTTGTTTCTAGACCATCTTAACATCCTTTTTCATCATGGTGATCAAATCCAAGCTGGATTTCCTTGTTTGGGAGTACTGAGGTAGCAATTCATTGTCTTCTTTTAGCATATAAGACAGGCATTCACCAACTCATTCATCATATCTCTTTATTTGGTACTGTCCTTGGGGTCCTGTGTCCCCAGTGATGCCCACTCCACTTCCTCCCACACTGAGCTCTCCTTTTACTGAGTTTTCTATCACAGGTGTATTCTGTTCTTGGTCATTCCTGTCTTGCCTAATTTACCCTTACTTTGCTAGGGATACTTCTTCTCTTCAAAGAGACTTTAGCTCTTTGAGGGTAAGGATTCCGCCTTCTTGTCTTTTCTGCCTTCACAATGCTCACAGTCCTCAGCACTTGATGACCACCTGCCACCACACCCCATGCCTCCAAATCTTACACCTGATCAAAACAGTGTTTCCTCAAATCAAGAGACTTATGTATGTTCCATTTGCCTCACCCTGTGCTGGGGGCCACAGAGGTGGGGTCAGCCAAGCAAAACGATCACCCCTGATTTGGGGACCTCTCATCCTTCTCTCAGGACCACTTTGCTATTCCCAGATCCCAGGCTCCTCACTAGGCTTCTCTCCTGTGACTCATTCTCCGAGGCCCTGATGTCACTGAGGTCTCAGCTGAGTATGACTCTTCCTAGGGCAATCTTGTTCTAATAGAGAAATCCTGAAAACCAGAAAAACTCCAAAATAATGTATCTCCAATGGTGAAATTCCAGGCACTGTGGTAAGCAACAGTGAAGATATTTTTAACCCATCCTTGTCTTGCTTCCCTTAAATAACACCACACAGGGAGATGCCCACTCTGCTTACTTACAGGTGTACCCTACGGATTGTTAAAAAAAAAATGGAAATGTTGATCTCTGTTTTTATAGTGTAAATAACTTAGCAGGGCAGTTGACCCACATGTGCCTATGGAGCAGACCAGTGTACTGTTTCAGTCTTTCTGGTCATACAGTTCTGGCTTCTAATCTCAGTTTTTCTACTTATCAGCTGTGTAGCCTTGCACAAGTTTCTAAATTTTTCTGGGGATCATTTCCTTCATTTATAACACCAGAATAACAAAGCCCAAGGATGTCATGAAAATTCAACAAGTTAACGTATGGGCCATTCTTGGCACATAGTAAATATGCATGACATGGGTGACAGAAATAATAATAACTAAAGCTAGGGAGGATTGTAAGTCCAAGCAAGGCATTTTGGAGGTCTGAGGCTGAGAAGAGGTATGTAGAGCAAGGCAGTGATGGAAGTGGAGGAGGATGGTGGAGAACTTCTTAGAAAGGACCTCTTCCCTTCATAGAAGAACATGAATGGTGTCCAGTATCTGTGCTTGCTTAGCTACCGGTACCTAATCCTCTGATTGGTTGGTCTGTAGAGGCATTTTTGGCCTAGAAGCAGGGTGCTAGGGAGTGGAAAAAGTCTGAGTGGAACCCATGCACGTTATCACTGTAGAGTGGAGGGGAAAATTTACCTTCACCCCATCTCATAACTGTTTGCTTCTGAATCTCTCTCCTCCGTTGGACTGTGTCATCCTCAAAGCCAGGTTCTGACAGTTGATTCCTGTTATCCCCAGGCCACTGTTGCGAGCACATGCTCAGTGCTTAATTATTGGTAGAAAGATTGAAAGGATAGAAGATGCTGGAGTTTTTGCAGCACTATGTCTTCTAACAACACAAGACTCAGTACAAGTATGAGAACATATTTTCCCTGCATGCAAGAACATGATTCGGTCAAATGAAAGATGGAAATGTTGTGGTTTGTGGTCCTTTCTCCGAAGCAACATTATTTGTGGGGTCAGAGACCAAGAAAGATGTGACTTAGGAAAGTTGCAGCAGCCTTAAAAATGCTGGTTGTGGTGCATGAAAGGAAAAGATAAAACAAGCAAACAAAAAACCAAGCATATAAAACTGGAAGAGCAATCTGTAAAATCAAGCCTGATGCCAGAAGGGATGAGTTGGCAGATTGGAATGGATCACTGCAAATTCCTGCAGCCACCTAGCTTGTGACTTAACACTTCTCTGAGCTTTTGTTCCAGATATTTGAGGCTTAATTTATTCCCATCTTATTGTCCTTGTCAAAAGCAACTTTTTTTTTTAAAGGCTGTATGTTTTCTTCCCATCCTTGTTTATACCCTGCTATCTTGCTGTTTATAAGATTGGTCTCTCACACTCTGCCTGGAGTGTTTTCTATTTTTGTGTAGTTAAAATTGCCAGAGGATTCTTTGAGCAGCTCTATTTTGAAGAATGGGGAGGCTGTGCTGCCCTGTGGAATCCCAGCGTGGCATGGCAGCTCCCCAATGAAAGAGGCACATAGCTGTTATGAACTTATGACCAGCTGTGAAACTTTGCACATTCAAGTACTTTAAATGCTTGAAAGTGCCTGTTGTACATCTCATTACAGAAATATAATACCAGATGTGACCTCTCATGTGAGTTGATGCCTTCCTGGAAATTGCTTCAAATAACACGAAATGTTATTTCTTTCCCAAGTGGAGCACCTGCCATTTTCTCCCCAGCACTGGGTTGGAAATGATGTCCTAATGCCTCCTGTCCCTCTCCTCTGCTCCTGCATCCTGTCCTCACTTTGGTCTGATCCTTCTCCCCCATGTGAATGGTCTCCTCTCTGCCCTGTGTTAGGATGATGTTCTTTCTGATCACAAAATCTTGGTGGCACCTGTGACAAATGGGAACTGGAAGCTGGAAATTGTTCTTTTGCTTTCTTTCTTTTTTTTTTAAACTTTTTATTTTATAGAAAGTAAAAATGAAAGTTGATTAACAATGTTGTGTTAGTTTCAGGTGTATAACAAAGTGATTCAATTATACATATACGTGTATCTATTTTTTTTCAAATGCTTTTCCCAATTAGGTTGTTACAGAATATTCAGCAGAGTTCCCTGTGCTTTACAGTAGGTCCTTGTTGGGTATCCATTTTAAATATAGCAGTGTGTATATGTCAATCCTAAACTCCCTAACTATCGCTCCCCCCCCCAACCTTTCCCCCATGGTAACCATAAGTTCTGTTCTCTAAGTCTGTGAGTCTTGTTTCTGTTTGGTAAATAAGTTTGTTTATCTTTTTTTTTTTTTTTAGATTCTGCATATAAGCAATATCATAGGATATTTCTCTTACTCTGTCTGGCTTACTTCACTCAGTAAGACAAACTCTAGGTCCATCCACATTGCTGCAAATGGCATATTTCATTCTTTTTAATGGCTGAGTAATATTCCATTGTGTATATGTACCACATCTTCAGAAAGGTTGGGGGCTTTGAGCAGAAGTTGCATTGATTGATTACAATTGCTTTAATTATAATTACAATGTATCCTAGCATGAAGAGGATGACCCTTGGCAAAGTCATGAAGCAGGCCATGGTTGTCCTTGTCCTTCTGAGCCTCCTGATGCCTCCATCATTCTAGGGGTTCCTCACCCCCCTGCACCCCCTAACCCCCTGTTTACCTCAGGTCTCCCTTAGCAGAGTAGATAGCACTAAATACTTCAGGCTCCTTCCCTTGTGTGCTGGTTTCCTTCTATCAAAATTCCTAGTCTCAGATATTATTCCTTTAGGGTTCTCTCTGTGATATGAACATGGGTGGAATTTGGTGAAAGATACCTCTGCTGGGGGTGCTTCTCTAGGGTGGGAAGAATATAATGAAAAGTGTAACTCACCAGGCCTCAGATGAGCTGGGTTTATAATTCTAGTTTTGACACTTATTAGCTGGTGATTTGGGGCTGTTACTTAACCTTTCTGAGTATGTCCACACCCATATAATAGAACTGATGAGTCCATGCTAGCATGTCTTAAATATGAGACTTTTACCTCCCAGGATTATCATGAAGCTCAAGTGAGATGAAGCACTGGAACGCTCTTTATACATGAGAGAGGTTCTGTGAAAATATTAGGGAGGGAGGCAAGAAAGTGCCTTAACCATGTCCACAGTGTTAGCTTCTTGATAGGTAATGTGTTGTAGCAGGAAGCTTCCACCTGGCTTTATTTTCTATAATCTTGGTTTGTTGAGCCTCCATTTCCTCATACATAAGAATGTATACAAAACTTCATTGGCTTGCCATGAGCAATGATGGTTAGAAAGTCCCTTACCTTAGTGTCACTTGAGACTTAGTGTGTATTTTATAAAATGTTAGTTCCCTTCTCACCTTAACATGTCCCTTAAGAAGTGACTCTCAAGAGTCTGGTGCGAGAGTTTCCACACACTTCAAATCCATTTGTGTATGAGGCCAATCCAGTAACCAAAGTGGTATCAAAGCAGCCCAGAGGAATGATCTAGTCCAAAGATAACATTAAAAAGATATGCATCATTCTCTGAAAGGCATTGGGTACTGATAAAGCACCCATAGGGTGACATGGGCTGGTTCTAAGGAATGGGGAGGGAGGTGAGTAGGGCCCTCGCTTTGGCATAAAATTAAAGAAGGCACCATAAAACTCCATAATGAAGATAAATAACATTTAATGCAATATTTTTTTAAAATAAAAATTAATGCAAAAAAATCTATGATGAACAAAACATCAGTTCAAAACAATGTTGACTTTTTAAAATATTGCATTAAAATATTTATTTTCATTACTGAGTGCTTTGGTGCCCTCTTAAAATTTATGCCTGAAGAGAGTGAGCTGCTCACTCCATTGGCCTTGCCCTGCCCCGACCCTCGGGTTGTGTCCACTGGTCTGGGGGCATAGTCCCAGGGAGGGCTTCCAGTGCCCACTCCTGATTTCCCCTCACCTACTCAGGGTCCTGAATTTGCTTTAATTATAACCTTGTGAAAAAAGAAAAGACCACATCAGGAGGAGGAATCAAGATGGTGGAGTAGGAGGACATGGGCTCACTCCCTCTTGCAAGAGCACCGAATTACAACTAACTGCTGAACAATCATCGACAGAAAGACACTGGAACTCATCAAAAAAAAACCACCCCTCATCCAAAGGAGAAGCCACAATGAGATGGTAGGAGGGGTGCAATTGCGTTAAAATCAAATCCCATAAATACTGGGTGGGTGACTCACAAGCTGGAGAACAGTTATACTGCAGAAGTCTACCCACTAAAGTGAGGATTCAGAGCCCCACATCAGGCTTCCTAACCTGGGGGTCCAGCAACGGGAGGAGGAATCCTCAGAGAATCAGACTCTGAAAGCCAGCGGGATTTGATCGCAGGACCTCCACAGGCCTGGGGGTAACAGAGACTCCACTCTTGGAGGACACACAAAAAATAGTGTGCTGACCAGCACCCAGGGGGAAGGAGCAGTGACCCCATAGGAGACTTAACCAGACCTACCTGCTGGTGTTGGAGGGTTGCCTGCAGAGGTGGGGGGCAGCTGTGGCTCACCGAGGAGACAAGGGCACTGGTGGCAGGGGTTCTGGGAAGTGCTTATTGGTGTGAGCCCTCCCAGAGTCCACCATTAGCCCCACCAAAGAGCCTGTAAGCTCCAGTGCTGGGTAGCCTCAGGCCAAACATCAAACAAGGTGTGACCACAGCCCCACCCATTGGCAGACAAGGAGATTAAAGTGTCACTGAGCTCCACTCACCAAATCAGATTAAAGTTTTACTAAGCTCCACCCACCCAGCCCAACCCACCATCAGTCCCTCCCATCAGGAAGCACCCATGAGCCTCCTAGATAGCTTCCTCCACAAGAGGGCAGACAGCAGAATAAGCAGTATCAGTAGTATTTCATCTTGTAGAACTGAAAACCACAGCCACAGAAAGACAGAGAAAATGAAAAGGCAAAAGACTTTGTACCAGATGAAGGGACATGATAAAATGCCAGAAAAACAACTAAATGAAGAGGAGATAGGCACCTTTCCAGAAAAAGAATTCAGAATAATGTTTGTGAAGATGATCCGGGACTTTGAAAAAAGACTGGATGCAAAGATTGAAAAGTTGCAAGAAAAGTTTACCAAAGACCTAGAAGAATTAAAGAGCAAACAGAGGTATGCAACACAATAACTGAAATGAAAAATACACTAGAAGGAGCCAATAGCAGATTAACGGAGGCAGAAGGGCGAATAAGTGACCTGGAAGACAGAATGGTGATAATCACTGATATGGAAAAGAATAAAGAAAAAAGAATGAAAAGAACTGAAGACAGCCTAAGAGACCTTTGGGACAATGTTAAATGCACCAACATTCGCATTATAGGGGTCCCAGAAGGAGACGAGAGAGAGAAAGGATCCAAGAAAATATTGTAAGAGATTATAGTTAAAAACTTCCCTAACATGGGAAAGGAAATAGCTACCCAAGTCCAGGAAGTGCAGAGAGTCCCAGGCAAGATAAACCCAAGGAGAAACACGCCAAGACATATAGTACTCAAATGGACAAAAATTAAAGACAGAGAAAAGCTATTAAAAGCAACAAGGGAAAAACGACAAATAACATACAAGGGAACTCCCATCAGGTTAACAGCTGATTTCTCAGCAGAAACTCTACAAGCCAGAAGGGTGTGGCATGATATATTTAAAGTGATGAAAGGGAAGAACTTACAACCAAGATTACTCTACCCAGCAAAGATCTCATTCAGATTTGACAGAGAAATCAAAAGCTTTACAGACAAGCAACAGCTAAGAGAATTCAGAACCACCAAACCAGCACTACAACAAACACTAAAGGAACTTCCCTAAGTGGGAAACATAAGGGAAGAAAGGGACCTACAAAAACAAAAACAAAACAATTAAGAAAATGGTAATAGGAACATACATCTCGATAATGACCTTGAATGTAAATGGACTAAATGCCCCAACCAAAAGACACAGACTGGCTGAATGGATACAAAAACAAGACCCATATATATGCTGTCTACAAGAGACCCACTTCAGACCTAGGCACACATACAGACTGATAGTGAGGGGATGAAAAACGATATTCCATGCAAATGGAAGTCAAAAGAAAGCTGGAGTAGCGATACTCATATCAGATAAAATGCACTTTAAAGTAAAAAATGTTACGAGACAAGAAAGGACACTACATAAAGATTGAGGGATCAATCCAAGAAGAAGAGATAATTATAAATATATATGCCCCCAATATAGGAGCACCTCAATACATAAGGCAAATGCTAACAACTATGAAAGAGGAAATCGACAGTAACACAATCAGAGTGGGGGACTTTAACACCCTACGTACACCAATGGACAGATCATCCAGACCGAAAATTAATAAGGAAACACAAGCTTTAAATGACACAATAGATCAGCTTGATTTAATAGATATCTATAGGACATTACATCCAAAAACAGCAGATTACACGTTCTTCTCAAGTGCACATGGAACATTTTCCAGGATAGATCACATTTTGGGTCATAAATCAAGCCTTGGTAAATTCAAGAAAATTGAAATCACATCAAGCATCTTTTTTGACCACAACGCTATGAGATTAGAAATCAATTACAGAAAGAAAAAAAAAAACTGTAAAAAACACAAACACATGGAGGCTAAACAATATATTACTAAATAACCAAGAGATCACTGAAGAAATCAAAGAGCAAATCAAAAAATCCCTAGAGACAAATGACAATGAAAATACAATGATCCAAAACCTACGGGATGCAGCAAAAGCAGTTCTAAGAGGCAAGTTTATAGCAATACAATCCTACCTCAAGAAACAAGAAAAATCCCAAATAAACGATCTAACCTTACACCTAAAGAAACTAGAGAAAGAAGAGCAAACAAACCCAAAGTTAGTAGACGGAGAGAAATCATAAATATCAGAACAGAAACAAATGAAATGGAAACAAAGAAAACAATAGCAAAATCAATAAAACTAAAAGCTGGTTCTTTGAGAAGATAAATAAAATTGATAAACCTCTAGCAAGACTCATCAAGAAAAAGAGGGAGAGGACTCAAATCAATAAAATTAGAAATGAAACAGGAGAAGTTACAGTGGACACCACAGAAATAAAAAGCACTGTAAGAGACTACTACAAGCAACTATATGCCAATAAAATGGACAACCTGGATGAAATGGACAGATTCTTAGAAAGGTATAACCTTCCAAGAGTGAATCAGGAAGAAACAGAAAATATGAACAGACCAATCACAAGTAATGAAATTGAAACTGTGATTAAAAATCTCCCAACAAACAAAAGTCCAGGACCAGAGGGATTCACAGGTGAATTTTATCAACCATTTAGAGAAGAGTTCACACCCATCCTTCTCAAACTCTTCCAAAAAATTGCAGAGGAAGGAACACTCCCAAACTCATTTTCTGAGGCCACCATCACTCTGATACCAAAACCAGACAAAGATACTACAAAAAAAAAAAAAAAAAGAAAATTACACAGCAATATCATTGATGAATTTGGATGCAAAAATCCTCAACAAAATACTAGCCAACAGAATTCAACAACACATTAAAAGGATCATTCACCATGATCAAGTGGGGTTTATCCCTGGAATGCAAGGATTCTTCAATATACACAAATCAATCAATGTGATACACCATATTAACAAATGGAAGGATAAAAACCACATGATCATCTCAATAGATGCAGAAAAAGCTTTTGACAAAATTCCACACCCATTTATGATAAAAAACTCTCCAGAAGGTGGGCATAGAGGGAACCTACCTCAACATAGTAAAGGCCATATGTGACAAACCCACAGCAAACATCATTCTCAATGGTGGAAAACTGGAAGCATCCCCTCTAAAATCAGGAACAAGACAAGGATGTCTACTCTCGCCACTCCTATTCAACATAGTTTTGGAAGTCCTTGCCACAGCAATCAGAGAAGAAAATGAAATAAAAGGAATCCAAATTGGAAAAGAAGAAGTCAAACTGTCACTGTTCACAGACGACATGATACTATACATAGAAAATCCTAAGGAAGTCACCAGAAAACTACTTGAGCTAATCAATGAATTTGGTAAAATTGCAGGATACAAAATTAACACACAGAAATCTCTTGCATTCCTATACACTAATAATGGAAGATCAGAAAGAGAAGTTAAGGAAACAATCCCATTCACCATTGCAACAAAAAGAATAAAATACCTAGCAATAAACCTAACCAAGGAGGTAAACGACCTGTACTTAGAAAACTATAAGACGCCAATGAAAGAAATCAAAGACGACAGAAACAGATGGAGAGATATACCACCTTCTTGGATTGGAAGAATCAACAGTGTGAAAATGACTACACTACCGAAAGCAATTTACAGATTCAATGCAATCCCGATCAAATAACCAATGGCATTTTTCACAGAACTAGAGCAAGAAATTTTACGATTTGTATGGAAATGCAAAAGCCCCCGCATAGCCAAAGCAATCTTGAGAAGGAAAGATGGAGTTGGTGGAATCAGGCTTCCTGATTTCAGGCTATGCTACAGGGTTACAGTGACCAAGACAGTGTGGTACTGGCACAAAAACAGAAATATAGATCAATGGAACAGGATAGAAAGCCCAGAGATAAAATGCGGTGAACTAATCTATGACAAAGGAGGCAAGGATATACAATGGAGAAAAGGCAGCCTCTTCAATAAGTGGTGCTGGGAAAATTGGTCAGCTACATGTAAAAGAATGAAATTAAAACCCTCTTTAACACCACACACAAAAATAGACTGCAAATGGATTAAAGACCTAAATGTAAGACCAGACACTCTTCAACGTAAATAACAGCAAGATCTTTTTTGATCCACCCCCTAGAGTAATGGAAATAAAAACAAAAATAAATAAGTGGGACCTAATGAAACTTCAAATCTTCTGCACAGCAAAGGAAACTATACGCAAGATGAAAAGACAACCCTCAGAATGGGAGAAAATATTTGCAAACAAATCAACAAAGGATTAATCTCCAAAATATATAAACAGCTCATCCAGCTCAATATCAAAAAAACAAACAACCCAATCCAAAAAATGGGCAGAAGACCTAAATAGGCATTTCTCCAAAGAAGACATACGGATGGCCAAGAGGCACATGAAAAGCTGCTCAACATCACTAATTATTAGAGAAATGCAAAGCAAAACTACAATGAGGTATCACCTTACACCAGCTAGAATGGGCATCATCAGAAAATCTACAAACAGTAAATGCTGAAGAGGGTGTGGAGAAAAGGGAACGCTCTTGCCCTGTTGGTGGGAATGTAAATTGATACAGCCACTATGGAGAACAGTATGGAGGTTCCTTGAAAAACTAAAAATAGAACTATTATATGACCCAGCAATCCCACTGCTGGACATATACACAGAGAACACCATAATTCAAAAAGACACAGGTACCCCAATGTTCATTGCAGCACTATTTACAATAGCCAGGACATGGAAGCAACCTAAATGTCCATCAACAGATGAATGGATAAAGAATATGTAGTACATATATACAATGGAATATTACTCAGCTGTAAAAAGCAATGAAACTGGGATATTTGTAGAGACATGGATGGACCTAGAGACTGTCATACAGAGTGAACTAAGTCAGCAAGAGAAAAACAAATATTGTATATTAACACATATATGTGGACTATAGAAAAATGGTACAAATCAACCGGTTTGCAAGGCAGAAATAGAGACCAGATATAGAGAACAAACATATGGACACCAAGTGGGGAAAGCGGGGAATGTTGGGGGGCAATGAATTGGGAGATTGGGATACCAAATAGTACACTCTAAATATATGCAGTTTATTGTGTTAACTGTATCTCAATAAAAGTTCATAATTAAAAAAAAAAAAAACATTATTCCCCTCCGCCCCCCACCAAAAAAAAAGAAAAGACTATATCAAATGAAATTCTGGTATCCTTTCTAATCAAGTGACCATAGTGAAAGAGAGAGTTTGGAAAGAAAATATGAAGTCATTTGTTCACCAGAAGCTTGATTTAGGTTGGGAACTGGCAAACAATAACTCGTACACTGACTGCCTGTTTTTATAGGCAAAGTTTTATTGGCACACAGGCCTGCTCATTTGTTTTTGTGTCATGTAGGCTGCCTTGGTGACACAACAGCAGAATTGAGTAGTTGCAGCAGAGACTATATGGTCTCAAGGCTGAAAATGTTTATTATTTGGCCTGTAGCAGACCCCTGATTTAGATTATCAAAGCACTCAGATATTTTTGAATCAGCATGTGCGGTTGGCCACAGTTAGAATATACTGTTCTTTGGAGAGTTACGTTAACAGAATTCAAGGACATTTACAGAGAACATTATAACTTTCCATGTGTAAGAAATGGGGGAGGTGGGGGAGAAATCAGTTTAAAAAGTAAATCAAGAGAAGCAGCTGAGAGGGAGAGTGGGTGGGGTCTGTGTGTGTCTCTGCCCCTGGGAGTCCTATGAGCATCCAGCTGTGACTTGACATCACAGAGATGCTTATGCGAGCTTGACATTGGCCATATTTAGCAGTAAGCAAGCAATGGGTTTATGGAAGAGTACATTCACTTGCATTATCGTACAAGTGATTTGTAGATTTAATTACTTCATCCTGTTAACGTGAATAATTTAGAACTGACTTCACAAATTCAACAAGCATTTAGTGAACATATATTTATGCAGAAACTGCAAGAGTCAGCCTCAAAGTAGCCTACTAAGTATGAGCAAACTGATAGGAAGTCCCCACCAATATGTTCTGAAGTGCCTTGAGTTTGGGGTGCATAGAGGAGACCACAGGGAGGTAAGAGGAGAAAGGTCAACTGATGGGTGGCCATAAATGCTGGCTAGGGAGCTTGAACTTTAACCAGGAACCAGTAGGAAGCTTCCTTGATCAAGAAAATGGCATATCCATGCTTGTGCTTTAATTAGGATGTTAATTGAGTGACAGCTTATAGGGGGATGGAGGGTGGGTGAGAAGAGAAGAAGGTGATTTCAATAGTCTGGATAGCCTGGTGTGGTTTGTAGTCATGCAGAGATGACAAGGACTTCAAGTTAGCAGTATCCAGGGAAATGGAAAGGAAGATCTAAGAATGCTGTTGAGGATAAAATCAACCAAGATACAGCCACTTGATTAGGAAGGCTACTAGATTTGGAGTTGAGGTGATTGGAAGGCTGGAGAAGATATTACAAGAGACAGAGAAGCCAGGTAGAGAAGTAGATTTGAGGGTCTAAAACAATAAGTTCAGTTTTATATATAATGAATTGAAGATGCTATAAAATATCCAAGGTAAAACAGAGAAATGCATAAGAAGGAGAGAGGGAAGGAGGAAGAAGGGGAAGCGGGGATTGGTGCTAGAGATGAAGTTTTAGGAATGATCTGAGATAAGATAATCATGAAGACAAGGGCACAGAAACCATCAATAAAGGAGGAAGTTAGTGGAGATGAGCATTAAAGAAGCAACTATGGTAGAGTTGCCAGTAAAATACAGGATGCTTGGTGGGGATTGAATTTCAGATCAACAGAGAATAGCGTTTTCGTATAAGAATGTCCCATGAAATATTTAGGGCATATTTATAGTAAAGTTTATTCATTGCTGATCTGAAATTCATATTTAACTGGGTATTTTATGTTTTTATTTGCTAAATCTGACAACCCTAGACTATGAGGATGGCCCATATTTATGGGTGGTCAGGAGAGAAGGAGATAGTGGAAGAGCCTAGAAATGGACAGATAGGTCCCAGGAAAGCTAGGATATGGTATTATCATGGCATCAAAGGGCAGAGTGCGATTCAGGAGGGCTAAGCAGAAGGGTCAAAGTCATTGCATTTGGCAACCTGGAAATCATTAGGCACCTTGGAGAAGACAGATGAAGGTCTGGTTTGTGTGGGTTAAGAAGTAAATAAGGGAAAGGAGGTGGAGATAATCAGTGTAGGCCCTTCTTTTAGGAAGTGTGATGAAGAGGAGGAGAGAGATGGGTTGGTAAAGGGTAACAAAATAGGAGGCAGATTTGCAGGATTAGAGAGGTTTAAACTTTTTCCAGCTTCAGAGGAGATGAGGCAAGTAGCATCTTAAAGATGGAAGAGGAGTGATGATAAGGGATGGATCAAGCCGTGGATAACTCTGGTGGAGGGGACGGGGAGAATCCAGACATAAATAGAGAGATTAACTTTTGCATGGAAGATGCTCTTTCGTCCTCCAAGTCATGAAGGAAGGAGGGGGAGCTGGATAAAGATGTGGAGACTTTGAGAGTAGGGAAGAGGAAGGAACACTTTTTATTTCTTTTTTGCTGTCCAGCTGTGCTATTGAGAGTGGGTGTTATAGAGGAAGGGTTGAGGAGCAGGAGAGGAAGACTCAGGCTTGAGGTACTCTCCTTTTGCTGGTTGCACAGCACAGATATGATGAAAAGCTCAAAAGCACATATAATTCGTCCAAGTGGGAACCATTTATTTCCCTCATGCTGTATTTTCCTCCGGCTCCAGCGATCCGTATTGATTCACAACATAATTGAATTGCTCACTAGCGAAGAGAAAATGACAGAAGCAGAATTGAACAGACTTGCTCTCCTTCATTTTGTTAAATGAGGAGATCCTGGCCAGGAAATGGTGACGGTCGTTTATCCACGTCACAGTCCTAGAAGGGGGCAGCAGGGGCTACCGGTCCTCGAAAGCATTTTTGGGGACGTGAAATTCCTAGTCTGTGATTTCCTGTCTCCGCTGTGCAGATTGTGTCATGTGGGGTTAATGACGTTGCCACGTCTCACCCAGCACACCAGGGACTCACGGATACTGATCCCAACCGCCCTCTAATCTCTAGACACTGAGGTCAAATGATGAGCAGACTATTCTGCATTTAGGAGAGGGTGAGGCTGAGGAACAAAGCAGCCTGCAATCTTTTAGCTGCTTTTCCTCTCTGCTGGCAAGAGCAGGAATGCTGTTTGCAGCACAGGGAGGGAGCCATTTGCAGAGCTGCAGAAGCCAGAGAAAGCTGAGGAAGAGAAAGAGCTCTTTCAGGGAGGGGGCGGGGTGGTACTGTCTGCCTGGGGAAGCTCGCAGTGCCTCCACCTCCAGAGAACAGTAACATTTCCAGCCCCTTCTCCACAGCCCTCTCTCTCTCTCTCCCTCCTCCTCACCCCCAACACAAAGGCACAAATGAAATGCCTATAAGTAGACTACCTCTGCCGAGTTATTTTTAGTATTGGCTGTTAGTATTTATCAAGATTTTCAGTGTTAATTTGTCCTCCCACCCATTTCTCTTCCTGCCTCTAGTTGTGGGGCTTGGGATGGAAGGAGCACATATCCGAAGCAGCTGGTGACCTCACAGAAATATCTCCTAGAGAGAGGAGATTGTGGACCTTTAAAATCAACCTCCCTTGGCTCCACCTTGAAGAGAAGAAGGAAAGAGCTGTATTCCATTAGCTCTGGAGAGCAACACAAGTGTTGGGAAAAGTAAACCCATTAAAATGTGTAGGTGGTGTTTAGCTAGGTCAAGGGCCCCAGTCAAGGAGCTGGGTCAGGGAATCCACACATGTATGATATGTCATAATGCAAGCAAAAAATGGGTAAGAGACCAGGTAAACAAGCAGAATACCAGAGGAAAAGGATGCCAGAGGAGAGAAAAGTATAAAAATCCATGCAAAAAGTATGGGATCTGAGGGAGCTGAAGGGCTGAAGTAACATGAGGTGTGGCTAGGGCTGAAAAGGTCAGAAGAGGAAAACCTGCTTACTGCCGAAATACTGCTTGTTCCTACCTCAGCTGCCTGTCCTGTCTCCTGGAGACAGTCATGTTCTAACAGAGGGCTGTTGAATGGAAGCAAGACCCCTTGCCTGCTGATCAAGGTATTCGTTTCTTAGGAAGCAGAAGAGAGCTGTTTCCTTTTGCAACTTCAAAGAAAAAAAAGTTTTCGCTTGATTTTATGTTCTTTTAAAAAGTTATTATCATTTTTCAGTTTCCTAGAAACTGAAAAAAATATAATAAATGAAGTAAAAAATTTCAGTGCATGGGCTCGACAGTAGAATGGAGAGGACAGAGGAAAGAATCAGTGAACTTACAGATAAAATAACAGAAATTACCAACCCCAAAACAGAAAATTGTTTAGCAAATGTACCATCAGCATCCTGGAAGGAGAGAAAGAAGACAAGACTAAAAAAAGGGTCAACCCATTGTATTCAAAGAAACAACAGCTGAAAGTTTTCCAAACTTGGCAAAACATACAGACCTCAGTGTCAAGAAGTTGAGTGAAGCTTTTTTGCAACGGGTTTGCCGCCAGGACACAGGTGTCGTGAAAACCACCGCTAACCCTAAGCAAAAATGGGAAAGGAGAAGGCCCACATCAACATCGTTGTCATTGGACATGTAGATTCGGGGAAGTCAACCACTACTGGCCATCTGATCTACAAATGTGGTGGGATCGACAAGAGAACCATTGAAAAATTCGAGAAGGAGGCTGCCGAGATGGGAAAAGGCTCCTTCAAGTATGCCTGGGTCTTGGACAAACTGAAAGCTGAACATGAGCGTGGTATCACCATTGATATTTTCCTGTGGAAATTCGAGACCAGCAAGTACTATGTGACCATCATTGATGCCCCAGGACACAGAGACTTCATCAAAAACATGATTACAGGCACATTCCGGGCCGACTGTGCTGTCCTGATTTTTGCTGCTGGTGTTGGTGAATTTGAAGCAGGTATCTCCAAGAATGGGCAGACCCGTGAGCATGCCCTTCTGGCTTACACCTTACACTCTGGGTGTGAAACAACTAATTGTTGGAGTTAACAAAATGGATTACACTGAGCCACCCTACAGCCAGAAGAGATACGAGGAAATTGTTAAAGAAGTCAGCACCTGCATTAAGAAAACTGGCTGCAACCCTGACACAGTAGCATTTGTACCAATTTCCGGCTGGAATGGTGACAACATGCTGGAGCCGAGTGCTAACACGCCCTGGTTCAAGGGATGGAAAGTCACCCGTAAAGATGGCAATGCCAGTGGAACCATGCTGCTTGAAGCTCTGGATTGCATCCTGCCACCAACTCGTCCAACTGACAAGCCCTTGCATTTGCCTCTCCAGGACGTCTACAAAATTGGTGGTATTGGTACTGTCCCTGTGGGTCAAATGGAGACTGGTGTTCTCAAACCTGGCATGGTGGTCACCTTTGCGCCTGTCAACCTAACAACTGAAGTGAGTCTGTTGAAATGCACCATGAAGCTTTGAGTGAAGCTATTCTTGGGGATAATGTAGGCTTCAGTGTCAAGAATGTGTCCATCAAAGATGTTTGTCATGGCAATGTGGCTGGTGACAGCAAAAATGACCCACCGATGGAAGCAGCTGGCTTCACAGCTCAGGTGATTATCTTGAACCATCCAGGCCAAATCAATGCTGGGTATGCACCTGTGTTGGATTGTCACACAGCTCACATTGCTTGCAAATTTGCTGAGCTGAAGGAGAAGATTGATCGTCGTTCTGGGAAAAAGCTGGAAGATGGCCCCAAATTCTTGAAATCGGGTGATGCTGCCATCGTGGATATGGTTCCTGGCAAGCCCATGTGTGTTGAGAGCTTCTCCGACTATCCTCCTCTGAGCCGTTTTGCTGTTCGTGACATGAGACGGACAGTTGCTGTGGGTGTCATCAAAGCAGTGGACAAGAAGGCAGCTGGAGCTGGCAAGGTCACCAAGTCTGCCCAGAAAGCTCAGAAGGCTAGATGAATATTCCCCCCAATACCTGCCACCCCAGTCTTAATCAGTGGTGGAAGAGCAGTCTCAGAACTGTTTGTCTCAATTGGCCATTTAAGTTTAATAGTAAAAGACTGGTTAATGACAACAATGCATCATAAAACCTTCAGAAGGAAAGGAGAATATTTTGTGGACCATTTGTTTTTTGTGTGGCAGTTTTAAGTTATTAGTTTTTAAAATCAGTACTTTTTAATGGAAACAACTTGACCAAAAATCTGTCACAGAATTTGAGACCCATTAAAAAAAGTTTAATGAGAATAAAAAAAAAGAAGTTGAGTGAAATCTCAACAAGATTAACCCAAAGAAATCAACACTAAGACACATAGTCAGACTTCTGAAATATAATGTCAAGAAAAAGATCTTGAAAATGGCAAGAGAGAAATTAAACCTTATCTATAGGGGAAAAACAATGAAAATGACAGTGGATTTGTCATTAGAAATCACGGAGGTGAGAAGGAAGTGGCAGAATATTTTTCAAATGCTGAAAGAGAAGAACTGTCAACCCAGAATTCTATATCCAGTGAAAATATCCTTCAATAATGAAGAGAGAATTAAGACATTCTCATGGTTGAAGGAAAACATAGAAATTTGTCACCAGCAGACTTATCTTAAAAAAATAAAGTTCTCTAAACAAAAAGGAAATGATAAAAGAGGGAATCTTGGAACACTAGGAAGGAAGAAAGAATAATACAAAGAATAAAAATAGAAGTGCAATAAACTTTCCTTTTCCTAAGTTTTCTAAATTATGTTTGATGATTTCAGCAAAAACTATAACACTGTCTGATATGATTTTCAATGTATGTAGAGGAGATATTTTTTAAAATTATTTTATAAATGAGGGAGAGTAAAGGGATGTCAAGGGAGGTAAGGAGATTACTTGAACTGGTATAACATCAACAACTATACACTGGTAAGTTATATATATATATATTTAATGTAATATGGAGAGCAGCCATTAAATAAGCTATACAAAGAGATATACTGAAAAAACACTATACATGGAATTCTGAAAAATGTTCAAGTATCCACAATAATATTGGAAAATGAAAATAAAGAAAATATAGAACAAACAGAAAACAGATAAAATGGTATACGTTAGCTCAAGCATAGCATTAGGTGTAAATAGTCTCAATATACAATTTATAAGATGGAGATTAACACAGTAGATTAAAAAATGACTCAACTATGTGCTACTTATAAGAAACTACCTTCAAATATAATAATATAGAGGGTGAAAGTAAAAAGATGGAAAATGATATACCATGCAAATATTAATCGGAAGAAAGTAAAAGTGGTTATATTAAAATCAGATAAAAAAGACTTTGGAGCAAAGAAAATGACCAGGAACAGAGAGGGATATTACATAACGATAAAAGGGTCAATCCACAAAAAAGACATAGAAAAGGTACATTTTTTTGCATGCAAATCCTTAATGTATACCAAACAACAGAGCAAATTATGTGAAACATACTGCAAAAACTGCTAGAGGACTTCCCTGGTGGTGCAGTGGTTAAGAATCCGCCTGCCAATGCAGGGGATACAGCTTCAAGCCCTGGTCTGGGAAGATCCCACATGCTGTGGAGCAACTAAGCCTGTGCACTACAACTACTGAGCCTGCGCTCTAGAGCCCTCGAACCACAACTACCAAAGCCCTAGTGCCATAACTACTGAAGCCCACTCGCCTAGAGCCTGTGCTCTGCAACAAGAGAAGCCACAGCAATGAGGAGTAGCCAAGCACTGCAATGAAGAGTAGCCCCCACTAGCGGAAACTAGAGGAAACCCGTGCGCAGCAACAAAGACCCAAAGCAGCCAAAAATAAATAAATAAATAAATAAGTAAATAAATAAATAAATAAATTTTAAAAAATGCTAGAATAGACAAATCCACAATTGTAGTTGGAAACCTCAACTTACTTCTCTCAGCAATTAATAGAACAAATAGACAGAAAACCAGCAATCGTACAGAACAAAACACTACCAATCAACTAGATCTAATTTGCATTTATAGAATGTAACCAACAACAGCAGAAAAGATGTTCTTGTCTTTTCTTTTTTTTTTTAGCATGTTATTGTCACTTTACTTACCATTTCCCTGAAGGCTGATGATGTTAAACATTCATTCATGTGCTTATTTGCCATATATATATATGATGTTCTTTTCAAGCACCACAAAATATATGTCAAGATAGACCATAAACCATAAAACAAACTTCAACAAATTTTTAAAAAATTGAAATCATAAAGAGTGTATTCTCTGACTACAATGGAATCAAAATGGAAATCAATAACAGAAAGATGACGGGAAGCTCTCTAAACATTTGGTATTGAAAAAACAAATTTCCAAGTAATCTGTGGGTCAAAGAGGAAATCTCAAGGAAATTTTAAAAAATACATTGAAATCAATGAAAATGAGAATACAATATATCAAAATTTGTGAGACTCAAAGCCGTTCTGAGAGGAAAAATTTATAGCACTAAATACATGCCTTAGAAAAGAGGAAAGCCTCAAATCAATAATCTAAGCTCCCATCTCTAGAAACTAGTTTTTAAGAAACTAGGAAAAAATGAGCAAAATGAACCCAAAGCAAACATAAAGGACATAATAAAGATAAAGACCAGAAATCAATAAAACTGAAAAGAGAAAAATTATAGAGAAAATAGATCAAAAAACTGCTTCTTTGAAAATATCAGCAAAATTGATAAACCTCCAGCAATACTGACAAAGAGAAGACACAGATTACCAGTATCTGGAATGAAAAAGGAAACATCACTACAGACCACCTGATGTCAAAAGAATAATAAAGGAATATTTACAAATAGGTCTGCACATATAAGTTTCACAACTTATGTGAAATGGACAAATTTCCTGAAAAGCACAAACAACCACAAGTTGTCACACAGTATAAGATAGATAATTTGAATAGCCTTAAAACTAAGGAAATTGAATTAGTTTCAAAACTCCCCAAACAGAAAATTCCAGGCCCAGAGGGTTTCACTAGAAAATTCCACCAGATATTTAAAGAAGGATTAACGTTAATCGTATCTCTTCCAGAAAATATGAGAAGGGAATACTCACCAATGCATTATATAAAGCAATTCTGATGCCTAAACTGGAAAAAGACAGTACAACATATGAAAACTAGAGACTAATCACTCTCATGGAGATAGATGCAATATTCCTTAACAAAATATTGGCAAATAGCATTCAGCAGTATATAAAAATAACTATATACCCAAATCAAGTGATGTTTATTCTAGGGATGCGAAGATCATTCGATATGAAAAGCAATCAGTATAATCTACCATGTAAGCAGCCTAAAGAAAAAGTATCACAATTACACTAATTGAAGCAGAAAAATCATTTGACAAAATTGAAAAACTCTCAGAAAAATAGCAATAGAGGGGAACTTCCTAAAATTGATTTCTAAAAAATCTATAAAACACCTGCAGCTAACAGCATACTTAGTAGTGAAAGACTAAATCCTTTTCTCATAAGATCAGGAGCAAGGTAAATATGCCCTCTTTCACAACTCCTCCTCAACATAGTACTGGAAGTTCTACACAGTGCAATAAAGTAAGAAGAGAAAATAAAATAAAAGGCAGATCAGAAAGGAAGAAAGAAAACCGTTCATTCGCCATTCATATTTTTCTCCTCTGGGATGATGTGTCAGATCTGTTGCTCATTTTTCTGTTGTGTTGTTTTTTTCTTACTGATTTGTAACATTTCTTTATATAATCTGAATACTGGTCTTTTGCTGATTTCACATGTGGCAAACTTGTCTCAGATATTGGTATGTCTTCTGTTTTCAATATCGTACCTTTTGATAAAGAGAGGAATTAGAGTAGGCAAATTTACCAATCTTTGTTTTTGTGATTAGCGCTTTTGTGCCTAAGACCTCTTTTCCCATTTGGAGGTCAGAAAAATGTTCTCCTGTATTTTCTTCTACAAGTTTTAACATTTTGCTTTTCACACCTAAGTCCTTAATCCCTGTGGAATTGGTCTTTAGTTATGGGTCCTCCTTGACTTCTGGCTCAGTAAATTATTCCAGCCTTTGTGAGAGCTCTGTTATCTTTCAACTCCAACTTCCCTGACATGCTGGTTCTGATCCTCTGTCGCTAAAAATTGTGTGGACTTTTTTTTTTTTCTCTTGGTATGTCTTGTAATTTTTCTTGATAGCCAGACATGATGTGCCGGATAAAAGGAACTGCTGTAAATAGATCTTCGGTAATGTGGTCGTGAGTTTTCAGGGAACAGAAGCGTTCTATGCATCCTGTGATTAGGTCTCAGTCTTTTGGTGAGCCTAGGCCTTTGGACTGCGAACTTCTCAAGTGTTTCTCAGTTTTTTTCTCCTCACTTAGGTGGGACAGGATGGCTAGAGTGGGCTGCAGTTGAGTAGTTCCTTCTCCAACAGTGGTAGCCTGGAGGAGTCTGGAGCTGAGGATTTCCCTTCCCCAGGTCAGTTAGGCTCTGAGGATACTCTAGTAGGTCAGGCTCTGGTTAACTAGTTTCACCTGAGAGCAAGAATGGAGTGCTCTGGCATATTTCAAAATGCTTGTTTTCCCTTCCCCCTTCCAGAAGCCTGAGGGGATTTTTCTCTGGTGTTTACTGTGGGATTCTGGTAGAGCTCCTGCAAGTAAATCTCACTGTATGGTGAGGACTCCCCATGGCTGTGTCCCCCTGGCGTGTTTAAGTCTCAGAGTTGTCTTCACGGAGACTCCCGCAGTTGGTCAATTACAATGCAGGTTTTCCTCTCCTGGCACTGCTTCCTGCAGTGGTTTCTGTTGGCAAGTCTCTGTTCAGGGAAGCTGAGACTTCCTGTGCTCCCCTGTTGGTCTCTCCAATCTTGGGTGCAGCGGTTTACTGATCCAAGAAGAGTTGTTGGTTTCTACTTGTTGTTAGGACAAAGTGGCAGCTTCCAAGCTCCTTATATGCAGAGCCAGGAGCCAGAGTCCTCTGCTATCTTTTAATAACTAAGTGAATGAGAAAGTCTAGGAAGAAACTCATCCACTGCAAGATTTGGGAATATGGCCATTTCTCCCTCAGGCAGCCTTGAAAGAAATTTTGGTCAAATGACCCTAGGTTTCTTTTGCTGTAGCCAAGGCATTCTTGCCTTAGCAATTTTGCAAGTGCTTGAGTATCACATATTAAAAAGCTAAAGAAACCAAAAACAGAAGAATGGTGAGAGAATCCCCTCTCGGCTTCTTAACCGTGGCTCAGATCATTTACATGAGTTATTTGTTGAGAAAGTAAGCATAAATTTAAAATGCCTATTTGTATGATATTCAGAGTATGGATTCTGCTTTTGGAAAGGCAACACAGTTTATTAGAAATATTGATGGACAGGGAGTCAAGAAACCTGGCATTAAGCCTTGATCTGTCATAACCTGATTGTGAAACCTCTTTGTGTCAAGAGTACATTCAGCTGCATGTAAGGAGAACTGTTCTATAGTGGCTTAACCAAATAGAGTTTTTTCTTATCTAACAGCACAGGAGGAGGCAAACCAGTCCCAATATAGTGGTTCCTCCTTACAATTTAGTCTTCAAAGCATGTGGCATGCTTGTCACTCCATGACTGCAAGATATGGCTTTACCTCTGGCATTTTATCAGTGTTTCAGCACAGGAAGAGGAAGAGCAAAGAACAAAAAGCAAATGCCAGAGACCCTTAAAAGAGCTTTTCCAGGAGCTCTCCCTAGTACCTCCAGCTTACATCTCCAGGGCCCAAACTGTTCCACCTGCCCATCCTTAGTTTAAACAGGGCAAATTGCTGCCCTGAGCAAAATCAAGGTTCAGTTAGGACAAAGAGTAGACTGTTGGATAGTTAACCAGCAGTGTCTGCCCCACTCTCTAAGCTCCTGCCAGGACTGCTTATCCCCCTAGCAGGGTTGTTTGTGTAACAAAATGGAAGATCACATGCAAGAGCACTTCATACACTATAAAATGTGTTCCATAAACAAAATGGGAATATTCTGAACTGTTTTCTCAGGGAGCAAACCTAACGTTCATAGAAAGTCTTACTAAATGCAAAGACTTGGGTAATCAATATCTCTTAAAGCTCAGCTCATTCTCTTTCAGACATCGTTAGGTAACCCAGCATCCAGTGTTTTTATAGGTACACATCCTCAAACACCAGTCTTCAGATTCAGATTATTGCTGAACATTGTTGTGGTACACATCTGTTGATTTCCTCCACTATTCTTTTCCCTTCCTCTTAGTAACCTGAATGCCTTTCCATGTGATTTTTCTTTGGAATGTCCTGCCCTCACCTCTAACGATAAGGCTTGGTTAGTTTAAAGCTAGTCAGCAGAGTATAGTGACTGATTCAGTGATGGGCAATCAGAATGACTTCAGAGCTTGAGACCGCCAGCATGCTAACACTGCCCTCTTGGAAGATGGATGCGTGGTCTTGACCTGCTGAAGCTATTTTTTTGCACCATGAGGAGAGGCAGCCAGAAGGTGAAGTTGATCTACAGAGAATGCCATGCTAAGAGAATTGCAGAGAATCAAATCATATACATGGTGAACCTCTGTTTTCCTAAAACCAACCCTACATCCAGAGCTTTCTTCCTCAGCTCAGTGAAACAAAATATTTCCTTGTCTTGTTATTTATTTGTATAAGTGAGTTTGAGTTGGGTTTTCTATTATTTGTAGCTAAAAGTTTCCTGAATGATAGTTTCTACATATATTTCAGGAAAAAATTATATATATTACTTTAGTATGTTATTTATTATTTTAAATAATGTATATATTTTAAATAATATATTACTTAATGTGTTATACATTTATGTTTATATAAACACATTATATATATTTATAAATATTATATATGTATATATTTTTTTTTCTGAAATTTATAGTCCTTCCAGGATTAAGGCCATAAAGCCTGAATATTACTGAGTGCTTGTAATACATTCCCTGCATAGCATCTGTCTAAAGGATTTTAGACTGTGAAATGCTAGGACCTGAGTCTTGCTCTTTTAGGGACTGTACTTATCACCCCTGAGTACTTTGAGCCAAAGACCAATTAGGCTGAGATATGTCAGTGTTCTTGTAGCTGTGCTTCCTGTTTCCTGTTTGCAAAGGCAGCTACAGAAGAAATAAAAGTAACGGCCTTACATTAAACCGCTTACTGAGCTGTCAAGTGTTCAAGTAAATTATTTATTAATTATGGGTGAACACAGTTGCAGGGCCAGAGAACTGCTGGTGATAAAATCTATTGTGATAACTGTGGAAGGCTCTGAGATCTGAGGCACCGTGTGACTGCATATCGTGAGTTACTTTTTTAATCTTTCAAATGCCTGAGTTTTAAGTTGTGTAAATTATAATTCAGAATGCAAGATGTTGCATTAAGTTATTGTGTGTTTATATGTATTTGGTATTTGGTAAATAGAAAATGCTAACTTGTATCTGCCATTAAAGCTTTGTCACGAAGTATGGCATTTCCATTTTTAACTGTAGGTGAATTTGTATGTCACTGAAAACTGTGCCACCATTCTACTCTTTAAAAATTCTTTTCTCTTCTGTGGTGACTCTGATTAAATAGAAACCTAAAGAAATTTACTTTAAAAAAAAAGTAGGAGAAATGGTAATGGAGTAAAAACCCGACTTGCTTCCTGGAAAAAAAGGCAATAAATATGTGCCCCTCCTTACTTTCCAAATCTACTCATTTGGTGTGGAAAATTGTGCAGCAAGTAGATGGAATGTTTTTTAATTCAGAAAAGATTCTTTTGAAATTCTATTGTAGTATAATAAGGGCAGCAGCACCTGCAGTAGTAAATTTCCTGTTAAGATAGGAACATTATTACTTTCCTACTTTGTTGATGTGGGTCTCAAAAGCCATCTCATTGAATGTTTAGGAAACTGGCTTTTCAGGAAGGGAAATCTACTGATTTATGAATTTCTTGGAAATTTTTCAAAATATGGTAATGGACCCAGATGAGAGCCAGCCAAGATTTGTAGGCAAGGTAATGTGGCTTAAGCCCTGGTGATACTTTTTGTGACTGTTTGTAAACAAGGCATGAATATTTACTTGGCCAAATAGTTTTATATGAGGAACAAATGGCAAAAATATTAAAGTAAATGTGGGCCAGAACAAAAACCTTCGTTTGTACTTCGCAGATATTGCAGGGAAGGGAGACAAATCGATATAAAATGAAAACTTAAATGTACTTAGATCCTTTTCATCCCACTTCCTTCATCCCCATTAAGTCTCTATGGCTTAATGATTAGATGAGCGTCATGGCTCATCTGGATGTAACAAGAAAGTGAAAGTGAAAAGCCTTTATCCCAAATTGGATAGGCCAGTTCTTTTAATGGGATCTATAGGACAGCAATAAAATATTTGAAGTCAAGCTAACCAAAATCTATTGGGTTTTTTTTTTTTCTTATGACATTGATAACTAAGCCTCAACCCCAATGTATTTCTCCTGGAGGCCAAGAAAGAATTGTGCATTTCAGTTGGCAGTGATCAGGCAGCTTGAGATACTCTGAAGTACTTATGGATCACAACCCTAAACATGACAGAAACCATTGAATTAGTTCCCCAGATCTTTCTGATACCAAACTAAAGAATAATAGAAAAATGTGCATTCTTGCCCCCAAAGACAGTAAAGCACAAGTATGATCCAACATGATAACCCTTCCCCTTGACGTGAAGGTGTAGAGAATCAATACGTCTGCTATTGGCTTCTGGTGGTTTCTGCTCCTCGTCAAGCATCCAAGTCTCTCTTCTGTCTGTGATCTCAGGGAAGGTGGTTCCTCGCTGCAGGGTCCCTTCTTGAGTGAGCCCCAGATATACTCTACTTCACCTCTGCTTTATGTGGAGCAAGGAGAGGCTACAGCAAGGAGTTCAGCTGCAGATTTGAGGCATCTGCCAGATCCAAAGGAGGACGATCTGGATAAGAAATTGACCGCAAAGCTCTTGAGGCAGTGAAGGAGCCACTTCCTGCTCAACTGCTGTTGGCTTGAGAGAGGAATGGGCAAGGCAGGGATGGGGATGACCCCTGAAACAGAAGCTAACCTTTCTAACTGGGGCTTACCAAAAGAATAGCCCAAGTTAGCAAACACTGCCCCATTTCCTGGGCTTCTGGAATTTTTTTCAAGAATTCCAATCTTGTAAAAATTACCTAGTGACAGAGTTCCCAACAACAATAGATAGGAAATTTATATGTGAAGAAGCTATTTTAAAGTGAAGGATGTGAATAGACTCTAGGTTTGCAATCATTTCTGATTTCCTGTTGTCTGGGTATCTCTCTCTAGCTCCCTTAGACTAGAATTATTTTGTCTGGCTTCCCAAGATATCCATACTCTTCCCCAAGGCTTCCTATGTGACTAGCTTCTCAGTTATGTGATATTACATGGAATTATATTTTTTCTACAGTTTTCTGCACTAAAGACCTCTTTCTTCCTCCTCTTAAGAAAATGCTCTTTTAATCCTCTTAGCCTAGGAGCTTACTACTCTTTATTTTCAATGTCTCAGAAATCCTCATCTATCAAAAAAACCTACTTTGTCAGCAGCATATCTTTCTTTCGAGAGTAATAATGGGGAAAGATTATCTCAGAGGCTGAGAGCACAAGACACCAAATATCTAAGGATAATTAAAATATCCTTCCAGATGTTTTAAAATAGAGACAAATACTGATCATTCAAATATTTGGTTCCCTGACAATGATTTTCTACTCAGTCACATTCTTAATGCCAAAATAGCTAATAAATTCAATGGGGGAAAAACTGCTTTTTTACTAGTTTGTAGAAAAAAGAATAGAAACTGGGCTTCCTAGGTGGCGCAGTGGTTAAGAATCTGCCTGACAATGCAGAGGTCACGGGTTCGATCCCAGCTCCAGGAAGATCTCACATGCCACGGATCAACTAAGCCCGTGTGCCAAAAAAAAAAAAAAAAAAAAAAAAAAGAATAGAGAGTAGTTGACATCTCAGTAACTTTGCAACAAGTTCTTTTCGTGTCATCTAGACTTAGGAAAATTCAGTTTGTAGTAGATAACTGATGATTCCAATTACGCAAAAAGTATTGATTAAGCACCTACTAACTTGAGCCCTAGTGGAGAATGATATAGTATAACATGGACTCATATATTTAATAACAGGTCATGTTCCTAGAAACCTAATTCATTTACTCATTCAATAAATATTTATTGAGTGCTTGCTATATGACAGGCACTGTGTTAAATGATGGATATTTTAATGGGGAAAAAGGCAGGGATGGTTTCTCTCTACAGTTGTGTGGTGTGGGGTGTGGGGAAGATGTTATCAAATAATAACACAAATAGATTTTACAAATGTGATCAATACTATGATGGGGACAAAATAGCCAAAGAAACGTGGGAAACCAAGGCTATAAAATACGGGCATTACCTACATCAAGTCTAAGTGGTGATCAGGGAAGATTTCCCTGCAGAAATCTGAAGAGGTTAGGAATGTGGAGGCGAATGTTCTGGGCAGAGGCCCTGAGGTAGAAGGGAGCTTGGAGTTTACTGGGAATTGAACCAAGGCCAGTGTTGCTGGAGAGCAGTGGGGGCAGAATGCGAGGGAAAGCTAGATAGGTGGCAGGGGCAGATCGTGAAAGACTTAGCAGGGAATGAATGGATGAACGAATGAACATGAGTAGTTTATAACATGGAGTCAGTCCTGTTGTCTCCTGTCATTAATGTGAAAATAAAAGGCGTTTGCAATTGTATAATGACTGCTATTTGGGAGAAGGTATTCATTCATTCATTTACCCATTCAGCCAAGAAACACAAGACAAAAATCCCTGTTCACATGTATCTTAAATTCTAGTGGAACAAGCAGAGAATGTGCCAGTAAGCGAATGTATGGGTTTTATAGTAAGTTTCTGTTTATGAATAAATGTGTAAGTGGTCTTTAGATAAAATTTTTAAAATTTCAAATATATATCGTATTGCATCTATGTGTGGTTATTCCTCTGTTTAGTTAAGTAAAGTTATATCCGCTAGCAGAGCTAGGACCGTGCTCAGCACAGGTGTTCTTCACAGTGCACAATTCACAGTCAAAGACTTTGGAGAAATTCCAAGAGAATAAAATAAGAGATTTGTATTTGTTCTTGTTTCTGAGGAGTTAGTGACACCGCTGTCCACCGGCACCTTACCATCTCTTCCTGGAGTGGTGGGGACAGGAGGAGGGGAGCAATGAAAAGACTTAAATGAAAATAATGGAGGCTAACACTGATGGAAAAAGATCTAAGAGGGAGAGCATTCCAGAGTCTATTTCTTTTTACAAAATGAGCTTAAAATATCTTATTATACACTTAAAATACTTTATAGATTTTGCACATTTACCATCTCTGTAAAAGTTTCACATCTTACAATCAATGTACACATTTAAGGAGAGATGTTTCTTTGCCACATTCCCCAAAGCTCTTACTTAATTTTTGGCCCATCTTAAAATCATCAGTGACTTACAGGCAGAAAATAATACTTATCTGGAACCTTTTTTGAGTTTTCAGTTGTGCCTGTCTTTTCTGCTTGAAGACCAGATTGAAGATTTCCTTCAATGTTTGCGTATCTGCATATAAATTATTACCATTGATGGAATTAATAAACCAGAGCACCTGTAAGGGTCACCTTCAAGTCTTGCTTGCAAAAATCAGAGAGTAGTTCATTGTATCAAAGGGAAGCATAATAATTATCTGTTTTAATCTTCAGGAACTTCCTTGCTTCTGATTTCCAGATTGCGTGAATCAAAGTGATTATTTCTATATTAGCCAAGAGGAATAATAGAAATGTTACTAGTGTGATCCTTTAGTACAGGATTTCTTAACTGCAGCACTGTTAACATTTTGGACCAGATAATTGTTGTGAAGGGCTGTGCTATGCAGTGTAGAATGTTTAGTGGCATCCTGGGGCCAGTGGTAACCCCCCAGTTATGACAACCATCTCCAGACATTGCCAGATGTCCTTTGGGAGGGGCAAAATCACGCTCAGTTGAGAACCACTTCTTTAGTATATCATAATCAGGGACTCACAATGCTGTTTTAGCTTTGTATTGTAGTCGCACTGCAAACGTGTCCGATTCTAAATGCATAGCTTTCAGTTTAACAGGATGGTATCTTTCTAATTCTGTAGTTCTTACATCACAATTAAAAATAATATTATGAAACCAGAATTAGATTTTTATTCAGCCAAATGTGTGAAATCCTGACATGGTAATATGTTTTTTGGAATGGCGGGAGGTGGGGGTGGTTTACACTTGGAGGGCCTTGTTTTATTTGTTAAAGCCTTACAAAATTTTATCCCCAAAGTTTAAAACTTACTTATCAGATAAACAATTTTTTTAAGATACATTTATAGGAATCTGAATGCCACAAAAGACTTCAACTCAGTCAGCTGCAAGAATTAATAGCCTTTTGGTGACACATAGAAACTTAAATGAGGCACATTCAACAAGTTCACTTCTAGTTTTATAGGAAGCTGAAAACAGCAGAGAGAAAAAAGTGCCACCCTTGTATCCTTTGGTAATGGAACTTGACATTTTAGTGTAAGCTATTACAATAGTATATTGGCTTAATGGTCCCTGAATATGTGTGGTTTACTCAAAGTTTCTGAAAATGGGAAGAATGTGTGTTCCCTCTGCCACTGTTAAGCTAAGAAATGGCATTTCAAAATCACTTTAATCGTACATGATTAAATCCTCTAAAGTGGTATTTTACTGTGCTGTGGTGCCTGGGAAGACTTAAAATTGCATAAATTCACTTAGACTTATGACTAATATATAATACCATTAAGAGAACTATATTTTAAATTTCTTTTTACTGTTATTATTTACTTCACCTAAAGGCCTCTTGACTCGGTTTCATATAGTTCAAGTGAGACCAATATTATTTTGTCAAATAGAGCTTTCTTTCATGGCACTATCATGTTCAGGAATATTTAAGAACTTCCAATTGTCTCAAAAATAAAGTTCAAATTCTTTTTCATGTCACTTAAAGCCCTCTCCTAACTTTCAGATTTATCTCCCCTACCTCCATTTGTCCTGTTTCCATATCACACTCCAGCTGCAATGACTAGGTTGCCTAGGACATCCTTGCATTTTTCTGCCTTTATAGTTCTTCTCCTGCTATGATCTCTACCCCTCAGATTCCAATCCATGCTCAAAAACCATTTCTTCCATGAAATGTTCCCAAATTTTCTCAGTTGGAATCAATCTCTCTCTCTCTCTCTCCTATAATGTTGGGAAAGCAGTACACTAGTGTTTCTCAAACTACCTATGGGAAGAACTCGATTTTTTTTAATTTCTAGTTTATTACAGGCCAGTATGTATCCTCCTGTCCATGACCCGTAATTAGATCTTGCCATGTGAAATTCACATATCTGAACTGGCCTAAACCCTGTTCAGTGAGCCAAGTCCAGTTGATCACATGCTTGAGTAGTGCAGCTATGTCCAGGGCTGTGTCTAAACAGTTACCTGCAGTCTCTGTACTTGTCCTGCCGCTGTCTGATAAGAAATAGAACATGAGGTGGTGTGGTCCACAGCCCACACTTTATGTAGCTCTGCCCTAGACCATAAGCTCTACGAGGACTGGGCCCAGGTCTGCTTTTCTCATCATTATAATTCTAGCACCTGGCATTGCCTGTCACATAGTAAGCACACTTATTCCATGCTGAAGTATCATATTACAGATAAAAGCACATACCAAAGTATCTGAGATCAGATCTTGATCACTTTTTAGCACCTGCAGGATTATCATGCCTAACCTGTATGTATGAGTGAGAAATATCAGACTGATAATAGAAATGAATGAGAATATCAGACTTTTATTTTTAAAATACATGCCCTTTAGTCTAAAATCTACTGAAATGAAACACCCAGCCTGCTAGTGCTAGTATAGCCTTTATAAATGAACCTCACTTAATCAATAATTTAATTTTCTTTCCCTAAATAGTTGCAAAAACTCACTGTATTCAACATCATTTAAGTAAAATAAATGGAGCGTAAAAGAAATCTAAAATACTTCACCTGTTAAATAGCAATATTGCAAAATTGTCTAAGAGAAATGTATTTCTCATAGGAAAAAACCTCACAAAAACAAAACTATATTTGAAACAAAAATGGCTTTCTTTTATGCAGCTCAAGGGGACACATTGAAACTCTTAAGCAGTCCAAAATTGTATTTTTTTTAAAGATTATTTTTTTATTTATTGACTGCATTGGGTCTTCGTTGCTGTGCACAGGCTTTCTCTAGTTGTGGCGAGGGGGGCCACTCTTCATTGCAGTGCGTGGGCTTCTCATTACAGTGGCTTCTCTTGCACAGCACGGGCTCCAGGTGCACGTGGGCTTCAGTAGTTGTGGCATGTGGGCTCAGTAGTTGTGGCTTACAGGCTCTAGAGTGGGCTCAATAGTTGTGGCGCACGAGCTTAGTTGCTCTGAGGCATGTGGGATCTTCCTGGACCAGGGATCGAACCTATGTCCCCTGCATTGGCAGGCAGATTCTCAACTGCTGTGCCACCAGGGAAGTCCCCAAAATTGTATTTTTGAAAATGAGAATCACATGGAGTTAGTTTAACATCTACCACTGTAATTTCTATTGGGAAAAACACCTGGAATATGAGTAACATTTTTCAAAACTTTAAATGTAAGAGATTCAGAATACTTGACAATTCTATTTGAACATAGATTTCTAACTTTCAGTAGTTCACGAGTACCTTTCTGAAGTGGTAAGAAGTAGATGCAGTTGAATGTTCATATTTTTCATTGACTATTTCATTATATTAAAATTGACAGCCAAGAAAAACAAAGACATTTACTATATGTTTTTCCCACACTTATTAGCCACTTACTTTTCCATGGAACATTTGTTATTTCTGGGAAATGTACGGCATATGACCAGAACCATAATTAGTAACAGTTTTAATATTATAGGAATTCAAATTTTGGCAGTTTTCTAGCTTCTTCCTCTGAAATGTAAAAGCAGTGAATACAGATCCTAAGGGTGCATTCTGGAGTCAGCTTTTCCCTCCTTCACAAACTGTGGTATTTACTTGTTTGGGGGCTTTTGTTTGTTTGTTTTTAAGCTCTTTATTGGAGTATAATTGCTTTATACTGTTGTGCCAATTGCTGCTGTACAACAAAATGAACCAGCTATATTTATACATATATCCCCATATCCCCTCCCTCGCATGACTCCTTCCCACCCTCCATATCCCACCCCTCTACGTCATCACCAATCATCAAGCTGATCTCTCTGTGTTATGCAGCAGCTTCCCACTAGCTATCTGTTACATTTGGTAGTATATGTATGTCAGTGCTACTCTCTCACTTTACTTGTTTTGATTGGGGAGGTGTTTGAAGACTCACAAACACTTTTATAGCTCTTCCCCAGACCCATAAGGTGCCAGAAGGAGGCACTGTTCTAAGAACTTTACACACATCAGCTTATCTAATCATTGCAATAACGGATGAGAAAACAGAGGCATGAAGGCATTAATTTGCAAAGTCACTTCAGTGAGAAATTGCGTAGTTGAGGTTCACCTCAGGGAGTCTGGCTCCAGATTCTGTGCCTTAACTTTCATAGATAGTGTCTTGTGCTGCATTGCTCCTGTAAGTAGAGAGTCCATTGGTAGAATCCTCCTGAAGAGGTTGTTTTCTTGCAGACTGTCTCGCCTAATACCTCAGTTTGGAAATGCTGAGTAACTGGGGAACATTAGATGACTATGAATGATGGGTAACTGGGAATTCTGGGTACTAGGGAATGCTGGGTAACCAAGGAATCCTGGGTAACCAGGGAATGCTGGGTAACTGTGGGAAAAGGGTGAGAAGCCATTAGTTGGCAGTTTACTCTGAGCAACTTTCTAGCATCTGTAAACCAAAGGGTTGTCATCAATACAAGCCCTGGGACTGTCCCGCAGAGTCAATCACTCTCATATGGGATCCCTAAAAGCAGTGTTATCTTTGAATCAGAAGGATGAATATTTGTAGTAATCACTTTTGCTTTGTGTTGGAAGCCATGGTTGCTGAGGCTGATTATTCACAGAGATAAGGCATCCCGTGCTACTAATGACCTTATTAAGGACTGAAAACACAACACTGCTTAGCAACATGCATCAAAGTATTTACTCTTTTGAGCAGGAGCAGCAAAAACAACTGGCATGTCTTATAAATGTCCTGGCAGGTATTTTTACTTTCCCTTCAATTAGCATTGCTTGTATCTATTGTCATGTGCTTAGCAAAGTGCTTAGCATGTGGCTTGGTGGGGGTGGGTTTAGGGTTATTCTCTTAAGTACAAAGATCAGCCCTGAAAGCTGGCATTGACCCAACATGAAACCAAAAAGAAATTAGGCTGCAGGTAAGAAAAAGTAGTAAAAGATTCTTACAACTCTAATGCTCTATGTAAGTCTTCTAATTTTCACTGCTGGCAAGTATGTGATGGTAGAGTTGTCACACCCGTAAGATGTGGAAGCTGGTGTAATGTTCTTCAGACTTCTTGTTTTGTTGGCTGTGATGTTTTAGGCACTAATAGATCCATAATAACTAAAAGCGAGCATAATCCCTGTTTCCTCCTAATGAAAATTTAATACTTTTACCAATAACAGTGCTAGCACTCCCTGTCATTTACACTTTACCATGTGTGTTGGAGAACAAGTTTGTCTCTGGAGAGAATTTAATCTGGATGGACTTCTACTCAAGCCCTCCTTTTTTCTCCAAATTAAAATAGTAAATATACATCTGAGAATCCTGGCATTCTTCTGCTATTTTTTTCCTTCTCTGCCTCCAAAGTCATCCTAGCTTGATGTCTTAAATTATGGTGTTCTAACTTGACTTCTGCTCTGACAAGAGCAAGAAATCCGAGGGGGTGGAGCCATCTTAAAGGACAGACGGTCTCCAAAGTGGCTAGAACAATTGTGAGAGGAAAGACAGGCTAACCTTCCTACGTGAAAACAATGGGAAAGAATCAGTTCACACCCTAGAACGGAGGCAGCTGTTCATCCTGGAGGGAGAGATGTTCCAGTAGGAATGGTCATCCAATGCCTAATGTCTGTTCAATCCCAAGATAGATGGAGAAGCTTGGAATTTCAGTAAGCACATCATTCGATTCTTTGTCCCTCTTGGGAAAGGGTCCTGGAATGTGTAGATTTTCCTCCTGCAGTTTCAGTTTGCAGGGCTTTCCACATCCTTGGCTTTGCTTTTGCCTTGTTGTGTCCTAGAATCACTAATTAATTATGAACCCAGTTCCTTCTGGGCACTTGCTCATTGGGTGTCTTGAAAAGTGCTCCATGCTGGCTTAAATAATGAGGAGAGGATTAAAAGGCTGAGAGGGTATGGGAAAGAGAGAGAGACCATGACCATTGGAGATCCAGTAAATATCACACCAGATATCTGTTACCCCAGTAACCAGGGGAGACAGAGCCCTGGGGCAGTGGGACTAGAAAAAATACTCACGATGAAGTGATAAAAGGCACAGGGTCAGCAAGAGGGTCCATTGTTGAGAAGAAGATTTTTGTGGAAGGAAATCCAGTTTGAAGGCTGTACAGGCTGGGCGGCTCTAGCCAGTTAATGCCTCCTCTTAGGGAGGTGGGGGGTAGTGTTCCCTGAGAGCGAGGGAAGAGCCAGGACTTTGGAGTCCAACATAGTGATGTCTGTGTCTGGACTCTGCCATTTACTAACTTTGGGATTTGGAGCAAATGACTTTACCTCTCTAAGCATCCAGCTCGTCATCTGTGAAATGAAAAATAATAGTACTTGTCTCAGCATTGTGGTGAGGAGTAAGTGGATCAAATTGGTTAGTGTCTAGACCACTTCCTGGCAATTAGCAAACTCTCAGTACTGGCTAGCCATTATTATTATGCAGTTATGTTGTCAACATAATGATTTAATAACAATAAATATATTAACAACAGGTAAGGTACTTAGCTTGTTACAGCTCAGGAAGAGTTGGCGTTAAAATTCATTGTAGGAGAATCATTATTCCTATTCTGTCTTCTCCACTCTCTTCCTGGCCAGTTTGGTTTTTCCTCTTATTCCACCCACCTCCTTCACTCTTCCTCTTAGGGAAGGAGAGGAATGTAATAATTGGTTAAGAAAAGTGCAGCTGTTCAGCTGGGGCCTTTGGTTATTGGAAAGGAGGCCCCCAGACCACAGCTGGCCAAATAACACATGGAAACCTCCCAAAGTGCATTCTGTTATCCTCTGCTGCTACTTATGTCATTTAGACACAGGTGATTTTTAATTTCAGATTCTAGATTTTTCTAAAATGTAAGTGTTCCAGATGGCAAGGATTTTTATCTCTTTTGTTCACTGCTATTTCTCTAGTGTTTAGAACTATGCCATACACATGTATGTGCCCAATGAATATTTGTTGGAAGGAGGAAGGAAGGAAGGAAAAAAGGAAGGGAGGAAGGGAGGGAGGAAGGAAGGAAGGGAGGGAGGAAGAACAGATGAACTTTACACAGCAGAGCTTGAGGCCAAAAAAGTCTTAGAAAGGAGACCTCCTGGCTAGCCTAATCGGTTGACAGAGAAGGCCTGTAGGTATTCAAATCAACAAACATTTGGTGAGTGCCTGCTCTGCACCTGGCCCTGCAACAGGTGGTAGGGATATAACAAAAAATAAGATACCATCTTTGCCACCAATGACAGAGGTCTAGGAGTGATCCAGACAGTCTTAAATGTGATGTAACTGAGGTAGCTTTTGGAGTAAAGTAGATAATTTGTGTATTATCATATTATACAGGGTAAAAACAGTATCAACTTGATGGGTGTTGTATTAGTTTCCTAGAGTTGCCATAAAAAAGTATCAAAAACTGGGTGGCTTAAAACAACAGAAAGTTATTCTCTCACAGTTCTGGAGGCTAGAAGTTTGTAATCAAGGTGTGGGTAGGACCATGGTCCCTCTAGAGGCTCTAGGGAAGAATCCTTCCTGGCCTCTTCCAGCTTCTGGTAGCCCCAGGTACCAGGTACTTGGTTTGTGGAAGCGTAACTCCAATCTCTACTTCTGTCTTCACGTGGCAGTCTTCCTTTTGTGTCTCTGTCTTCTCTTCTTATAGGGACTCTAGTCATATTGGATTAAGGATTCATCCTACTCCGCTATTACTTCATCTTAACTAATTAAATTGGCAACTGCCCTATTTTCAAATCAGGTCGTTCTGAGGTACTGAGGGTTAGGACTTCAACATATCTTTTTTTTTTATTATTTTTTTTTATTTTTTATTTTTTTGGGGGTACACCAGTTTCAATTATCTGTTTTTATACACATATCCCCATATTCCCTCCCTTCCTTGACTCCCCCCCCTCGAGTCCCCCCCACTCTCCCTGCCCCAGTCCTCTAAGGCATCTTCCATCCTCGAGTTGGACTCCCTTTGTTATACAACAACTTCCCACTGACTATTTTACAGTTGGTAGTATATATATGTCTGTGCTACTCTCTCGCTTCGCAACATATCTTTTTGAGGAGACACAATTCAACCCATAATAGCTGCTGACTAGGAATTTATTTATTTATTTATTTATTTATTTATTTATTTATTTATTCTCACTAGGATTTTAGATGCAAGGTGGAGGCATTAAGATGACACTGGGTATCAATATTAGGCAAGTTAATTCAAAGTAACTGAGTAGTATCTGAGGATATCAGTATAATCTTATGTTTTTGCAGATAGAGAGACGTATGTATATTTACACAAATACATACATACATGTAGATGTGTATATATACATCACACACATATATATACACACATATATATACACATGCAGATAGATACAGAAATTAATGTCGATATGTGTGTATTGATGGGTTCATGTACATACATGTATTTTCTAGCTCTATTGAGAGAGCCTAGAAGCAATGATACCCAGTAACAACAAACACACCCAGCTCCCACATCCTTGTTTCCAAATGCCATTCTCCAATCAGAGAAACCAAGGCTCTTTAGAGGAATGGCTGATTGTAGAGCTGAGGCAGGGAAAATACAACATGAATTTGGAGCATCTTATAGTGCTAGAAAGTTTGAAAATGCCATTTTTTAAAGGATAGAGCATGTCAAAGAATACAGGAGTCACCCAAAAGCTCCATATAGCCTAAGCTGGAGCAATTAAAAAAAAAAATGTGGGAATTCCCTGGTGGTCTCATGGTTAGGACTCTGTGCTCCCACTGCAGGGGATGTGGGTTAGATCCCTAGTTAGGGAACTAAGATCCCACATGCCATGCGGAGCAGCCAAAAAAAAAAAAAAAAGAAGAAGAAAAAGAAAAAAAAATAGAGAAAGAAAGAGAGAAAGAGAGAAAGAAAAGTAATGATCATATAGATTATAACCACAAGAATGCAATAAATATCCATGTGTCTATACTGATATAAATAAATAATAGAATAAATAAATAAATGAGTGAAATAACAAATCTTTCTTACAGAAGAATTCCAAACTATAAATGTAGAAGAAATGAGGGCAAAAAAAAAGTCATCCTTAGAATATTGCAGCGATAATTGCTGCAGGCAAGACCCACTGGTGAATCCTAAGATTAATGGGGAAGCTTTAGAAGAAAAAGGATATTTGCATAGCCTCAAAGTCTGTCTCCCAAAACATTTATTAATTACTGTGGTAGTTTTAATCCATGTCACAGACTATTTGATAGTTCTCCATCCAGGAGGTGGAGCTTAATTTTCTTTGGGTGTAGGCTGGGCTTCGTGACACATAGAGTATGGAAAGCAAAAGAGAGGAACTTTTCAGTGGTAAACTTCACAGATACTACCTTGAACAAGGGGTCAAGGTTAATTAATATCACCGTGGATAAGTCATGTTGAAAGCATCTGTACCTTGAAATGAAGGGCACTTTACCTTAGTGGTATCCTTCCTCTGATTCCTTAAACATAAGCATGAGAAAATACCAGACAAACCCAACCTGACAGAAGTTTACAAAACACCTGACTTATTCTAAAGTGTCAAAGTCATGAAAAACAAGGAAAAGTCCAGAAACCATCACAGACTGGAGGAGACTAAGGAGATATGGTGACAGTGTAGTGTGGAACGCTAGGCTGAACCCTGGAACAACGACAACAAGATAATGGAAATCCCAATAAAGCCTGTAGTTTACCTAGTAGTATTGTGCCAATATTAATTTCTTAGTTTTGACAAATATACCATGGCTATATAAGGTATTAGCAACAGGATAAGCTGGGAAACTCTCTGTATTACCTTTGCAACTTTTTTGTACGTCTAAAATTATTCTAAAATAAAAAGTTAGGAAAGAAGGCTCTGAGAAGAGGACTCTATAGCAATACCATCAGATTGTCCCAGTGACTGTCCTCTGAGTGCTTATGTCACATACTCTGGCTCTGTTGGCTACATGTGATTACAGCTATCAGCTCCATCTTTGAGCTGGACCCCACAAAGTCCTCACACTGGCCTGAAGTCCTGACACCACCTCCCTCCCACCATTCATGTTACCTCTCTGATTTTTATCTCCTACTACTCTCTTAGATATAGCTAGATATAATCAGGAATAGATAAGACTCTTTGGGCATCAGAAAGACTCATCTGGCAGCAATAACATAGTAGAAAGATTTAGAATGAGCTAACTCTGGGGTTTGAGTTCTAGTTCTGCTGCTATTTACTAGGGAGATACTGGACAAGTCATGTTATCTTTCTGGCTTTTTAGCCTCTAAACTGAAAGAGTTGGACCAGAATGCTTTTAATTATAAATTCAATGGCAGTGTTATCCTTGGTTACAGCAGGATATGAATTTGATTTATCCATTCAGGAAAATTTGTGCATATTTTGGTCCCTAGTGTGAAATCATAAATCCCCGCCTGGGTAACAGCTGTGTTCCCACTCTCTGCCCCAAGCTCAGGGCTTTGCAAGGAAGAAGGAAGTATAGCCAGAAGCTGACCTTATGCCCCATTCGTCCTAGTTCCAAGTGATTTCCATCAAACGGCACTTCCCAAACTTTAATTCATGTTCTGTCTTCATGATTTTTGCCATATCTATATTCTCTCTGTCCTATTTTTTACTTAACATCTTTTTTTAAACCACCCTCTCTTTATATTTTAACTTACATTTGCCCTAAGCAGTAATAGCTGTGAAATTGCAGATTTGATATGCCAGCCATATTTTTCCCTAATGTACATTACTACAAATACACAGCCAAAATCCACCATAACTATGCACTGTCTAAAATGGTCTCATGTAATGCTAGTGGTATGCACGTCACACTTTGGGAAACCCCTTCATGAAGGTGAAGGGCAGCACCTTAGAGGTCTCAGTGCCATCTGCGTCTTTCCCCCAGTGATCTCAGAGCTTGGGAGCATATAAAAAGCCATTTCTAACAGTGAAAATATTGGGGATCCCATTCTAAGACACTGGGGACTGTTCACTTTATTTTGGAATGAAGTACAGAGTGACTAAGCTTTCTCTTTGAGGGAAAAGCCCAAAAGGAGCTGGAATGAGGGGAAAAAAGGTATTTTTCCGGCTTAAAAAATAGGAGTAATTGGCAGAGCAAAGGACTGGAGAGAGAGAGCAATTAGCTAGAGTAAGACAGAGTAGCAGGAAAACAAGGGAGTGGTGAGGGACAACACAGGAGGGAAAGGCAGTTGCTCAAAAAGGCAGAGTATTAAATGGAAGATAAGAGATCTTATAGAGGTCCTCATATCCTCCTCCTTTTTGACTTTTGGACTCATTCATGGTGTGAGAACTGATTAAATACACCAGCAGGCCAACTTGAAGGGGCCAAAGGGATTGTATTCTGCAAGAAACGTCCTGCTAACAGAGTCATGCTCCGAACAGGTGAGTTTCTCCTTGACTTATGACCTTGGCATAAAAGATAGATTTAATACTATGAGACAGAAGGAGTTAGAAAAGAGTCTAGATTTTCCCTAGCATCCTTTCATACTTAAGAAAGAAAGGAAAGGACCTTAGCCTTTATCATAATACAGATCTGATTGATTCAAACCCACACATCTGCAAGGGTCAGTCAGATTTAAAGAGTAAATTTTGTTTTTTTCAAAGATCTGAATTCCAGAGGATTAAAATATCTCTGTTTGGGAACATCTTCCCTGGCACACAGCTGAAGTAAGTGCCTGCAGATGATCACAGCCCTGTTGGGCGGAGGCACAGTGTTGGGGTCCAGCGTGCCTTGGACTGGACTCCAGTGGAAGCTGATGATCCTAATACCACAGAATTTTAACTGGAGATGGGGGTGGGGGAGAGGGGTATGATAGAAGCCAAGTCAGCTGCACAAGGGCCAATTAGGAAAATTTTCCATGTTGTTTTGTATTTTTCCAGATTTTTCTATTTTAAATTAGTGCTTTCAAAAAGGGAGTGCTGATATGGTTTCCATCCTTTCCCAATGACGGCAGGAAATGGGAGGCTCTGAGGACACTGGGTATGGTCTATACATCCAAGAGAACAGACTCAGCCAAAAGACAAGACACTCCTGGTCAAGTTGCACCGAGAATGCTATTGATTACCCCTTCCTGAGATGGGTTTAGGAAAAGCTCAAGAGTTAAATTTCACTCAAAGCACATGACATGCAGTCTCATATATTGTTCTTCCAAAACCTCAACTAGGATATTTATAATAAGGTTTGGTTTCTTTCCAGACTTGAGAGAACACTCATCTGAAATTATATTTTCAGGTCAATTTCTGACAGATGTACTTTAGATAACTTATGACAACTTTTTTCCTTCTTCATTTTTCTTTTTTGCTCAGGACATTGTCCCTTGAAGGTCCCCTTGCCTCTTTCCCGATTTATTTTCTCTTCTCCACTTTATAGTTGGTTCTCTTTAGAGGCAGACCTGTGGATAAAATCTTATTTCTCCAGGACTTTCACCTCCCCCCCCCAAAAAAGAGACCATTTTTGTATATACAATGATTTTTCAGAATTTTCAAGACTCTGTCAAGGCTTTGATCAAGTCAAACTTTTCTCAGCCGCCGCCATGATGAGTTGGCTTCTTGCAGAAGAAAATTCATCACATGGTGTGGGCCACTGAGTTACTGTGCATCTGACATCTTAGCTCACTGCCTTTGGCTGACTCTTGGAGTGATTCAAGCAAAATAACAGCTTAGATTATTGGACTAGAGGGGAAAAAAAAGCAGACTCTTTCATGTGATTTTTGATTCTTGTTTGTTTCATATGAACTTTATGTGAACAAAGTGACTTGTGGTGAGTATATATACAATCAAATCAAAATTTAAGAGAATCCCCCAAGATAAAATAGAAACTGTGGGAAAATGTTTTTTTATTAGGTATTTGTTTTGCCCATCTTCTAAACACTCATTTCCAACACTTTTTTCAAGTTGGGAAAAGAAAACATTGTTCTGTAGATCTGAACCGCTGAAGCAATCACATTTCTGATGGGGAAAATTTTTTAAGTGTATGAATTGAGGGGAGTTGTCGGAGTCTGAGTTGAACAGATTGGGACATTAATTCAGTCCTCCCTTCTTGGTGTGAATTAGCATTGTGCCCATACCAATGACCTGGTGTATTTTCTGTTTTTAATTTCCTCAATTTTTGAACTGTATAACATATTATGGTGTCTGTTTCCTGGGAACAGAAAACACAAGTAAATATTTGAGAAATTTGATACAAGCAAATTTGGTTTGAAGCTTGTCAAAAAGATGCATGAAATCAAGCCCCAATAAAATATCATTCTTCCTTGCATCTGGTTTATGGTGGTTTGATGACATTCTTCTCTGTAGCCCGCTTCTGAATAATTTTATGACTAATGCATACGTGGATGGAATACTGTTGTTTTAACAATACCTGGCATTTTGGCCACTGTACAGATGTGACACATAAAACTTAGATTGCATGTGTAGACTTTGGTTTCAGGCTTTCATTGAAATAATATCTTTTGAGTCTGTACGGTTATAAATTAATATTTGAGGCTGCCTGAGACAAGAGTAGAGATGGAAGCCTTAGCCTGTGGCCCTTCACCTTCTAGCCTCTCAAGAGAGGCCTTCCATGCAAAGAATCTGTATTAGTTTTCTGTAGCTGCTATAATAAATTGCCCCAAACTGAGTGGCTTAAAACCAGGCCAGTTCACTACCTTGCCATTCTGAAGGTCAGAAGTCTGAGGTCAAGATCTCAGCGGGGCTGTGTTGCTTCTGGAGGTCCTGAGGGAATACTCCATTCCCTTCCTTTTTTTAGTTTTTAGAAGCTGCCTGGATTCCTTGGCTGATGGCCCATTTCTCTCACCATTCCGCCCTCCTACTTCTGTCATTATTTCCTAGAACTAACTCTTATTCACCTTCCCCCTTCTTATAAGAGCTCTTGTGATTACATGGCTCATCCAGAATAATCTTTTCATCCTAAATCTTTAATTTCATCATGTCTGCAAAGTCATTTTATCACGCAGGTAACATTTACAGATTCTGGGGACTGGGAGGTAAACACCTTTGGGAGGCCTACCACATACGTGAACTCTCCGGTCCTGCATTTTCAAGCTCCATCCTCTACCCGCCCCTTCCATGCACATATACAAAGGATGCTCTGTCTGCCCTTGGGAAAAGCAGCGGTACTGCCTGTCTGCCCTTGGGAGGGCCAAGCCGGGCAAGGGTTCACATAGGTCCTATTGATGGCTTAGACAAATTGCAGAGGACATTCTGGGATCCTGGGCACTTGGAATGTAGTCTAAGTTTTAGAGAAGGTCAGTGCAAGCTCAATGTGGGCACATGTTTGGGCTCCTTGACCCATAAGGAGGAATGCAGCCAGAAGAAGGCTGGAGTAGGGCCCTCTAGAGCTAGAGATGCAGAACAGGGCCAGTTGCTCACATTTACAAGCAGCATTGCCTCTAGCAGCCAGACAGGTGACAGAATCTAATGCCTGGAGCTGGACTGTGGGAAAAGAGAGACTGTCTGCCCTTCTAAAGGAGGCAGCAGATACACTGTCCCAGAGGAAGGGGACTCAGTGCTTCTACCTCTTCTGAATTTTTTGAACAAAACTAGAAATCTGTTTTTGCTTTCTTTTAAACACTGTGTGTGAAAAAAGATGTGCACGAGGGCCATTCAACTCTCCTGTTCGCAACTCACCTCGGGTTTAAAGGAAAAAGCACAGAATCCCCAGGAATAGACAACACTATATTGAATGAGTGAATGATGAATGTCGATGTTAAGTTCAGAGATGGTGCATTAATTAAATTACTCAAAGCTGAAAAATTCATCCCTAATGCCACATTGTCCAATAGGCTCATCAGAAATTTGGCAGGGAGATTAAATGACAATATTAAGATAAATATTAATGAAATGCCAACAATATGGTGATGCTTTCAATATGGTAAAACCTTTTTTCACATTATGAATTTCACAGAGAAAAAGTAAAGTCTATAATTTAAAACTCCAAAATTAAAGCCCCAAGGAGTTACATTCCAAAATCCAAAGCTTTTGCTCTTGTGAATTAAAAACCTAAAGGAAGCAAAGCTCCAGTCATTAAAGCAAAGTTGAAAATTACTTCAGAAATTCCTAAGAAATTACTTCACAGTCATTTAGTCATTCAACAAACAATTATTAAGCTTCTACTATGTGCCAGGCCCTGTATTAGGTATTGGAGATAGAGCAGTGAGCAAAACACAGGAACATCAGGTTCTTACAGAATTTATGTTTAAGATAACATAAATCAGTAAAATATATAGCATTTTAATGATGGTTGCTAAGGAGGGAAAAAAGTAGGGGAACTGGGACTAGAAGCAGTTTGGGATTTTAGGTAGAATGGCAAAGGTGACTCATGGAGAAGGTGACTTTTAAGTAAAACTTGAAGGATATAAGGGAGGAGCCTGGAGAAATTTGGAGGAAGGCTGTGCCGGGCACAGGAAGCACAAAGGCCAAGGTGTGGGCCTGGGGTGTTTGAGTGACAACGGACATCCAAAGTGGCTGGAGCAGAGAGAGTAGAGGGGAACGTAGGAGGTGGTGGTCAGAGAGGAAATGGGGAGCAGATCACGTAGGGCCTGAAGAGAAGGACTTAGGCATTAACTCTCAGTGCAATGGGGCCCTTGAAGATTTTGAGGAGAGAAGTGACATTATCTGACTTTAAGTGTGTCAGACCCCTCTGATTGTGTTATGAAGAGGCTGAAGGAGACTAAGGACAGAAGCGTGACACCAGTTAGGAGGCCATTGCAGTACTCCTGGCAATGGTTTGTAGTGTTTAAACTCAGTGGTGAAAGGAGGTAATGATAAAAGTTTAGATTTTGGGGTATATTTGATGGTCCAGATAACAAAATTTTCTAATTTGTCTGGGGTATGAGGTAAAAAGAAGTTGAGGATGTCACCATGGTTTTTGCTTTGAACAGCTGGAGTGGAATTGCCATTAACAGACTGGGAAAGACTGGGAAAGACTAGGAAGGAGACAGGTTTAGAAAAAAAGATCAAGGGGCCAGTTTTATATATACTAAGTCCTAGAGGCTTATTAAACATGCAAAAGTAGGTGAGCAGGCACTTGAACTTAGGGGTCCAGAGTTCAGGGGAGAGGGGCCAAGCTAGATATATAAATTTGGTGATTATCTGTATGTAGATTTTAGGTAAAGCCATGAAGCTGCATGAGATCACCTAGAAGGTGCACGTGGATAGAAAGGAGAAAATTTTCAGGACCTAAGCCCTGGGGGAGCTCCAACACAGAGATCGGGAAGATGAGATGAGACCAGGAAGATGAGAGGGGATCAGGAAGATGAGAGGGGACCAGCAAAGGAAAATGAATACAATCATCTGGGAAGGTGGGAAAAAATCCAACCAAGTGAAGAAATTGTTTCAAGGAGAAGGGACTGAACAACTGTGTCCAACACTGCTGGGAGGTTGGAGGGGGAGCACTGGGAATTGCCTATTGGTTGTGGCAACATGGAAATTACTGGGGACTTTGATAAGAGTAGACTCAGCCAGAATGGTGGACACTCTGTGCCTGGGTGGGGCTGAAGTTCCTTCAGCAGCTATAGGCTGGCTGTCTTCCATGGATGTTGTTTCTTCAAGTATTAATGCACTAAGTAGGAGAGTAAGACACAAAATCATCCAAGTGGATTTCTTTTTAGTAAATCTGAAGAGTTGACGGGACACTTAAAAGTATTACAGCACTGGTTTCATACACATGAAATTAGAAAACAAGATAGTCCATGGCTCCTAAAAAATTACTTAAGGCACAAGGATATTCCCCAAGCCAAGGGTTTAGTATTGCCAAATACCACAGCAGAAATCCAGTGGCACTGAGTGAAGGAGGGTAGCTGGACAAAATCTTGATTTCTGTTTCACCAGAATCCAGTACGTCAACAAAACTGGAGACCAAGACTTGTGAACTCAAACTGAGTGGGAGAAATACACACCCACATCACCACCACTACCATCAGAAAGAGGAGAGGCCCTGCATCCCTAAGCATATGCTAAGATCATACAAGAGTTCACGCTTCCGGCAGGCAGTTAGTACCACAAAAAAAGAAAAACAAAGTGAGGGAGGGCTGAGGCTACACATGCCCAGTTCCTATCCCCAAGGATCTGATTCGAGAAAACACTGCTTCTCCCTACAACAGTAAGGCAGGGAGGGGAGAAGCTAGGAATATCCCTCCAAGAGTTCTCACATAAACACAAAATCAGAGGAAAAGAAATTTGACTTCCATACCCCCAAGCCCCAACAAACCCACCAGGGAAGGAAATTCAAACTACTGTATTTGGTTGATTCTTTGGTATCTGTTTGATTGGCAGCAATGATAAAATTTTGTTGGTTAAAATGAAGTTAGGAACAGGTGAGTTGTCGTTATTCAAAATCTCTCTTATTCTGGGAAATCAAGAACTGGGTTTAGAGTATTTAAGCCGCAATCTTAGATGCATACGTGTATAGGTCTGTTGATGGTCAGGAAGAAACTAGAAGCCCCTGACTTCTTATTTCTGAGTCTTTCAATCCCACCTGCAGATGGGAGTGATTGAGTTACATCACCCTAACCAATCTTTGTGATTACTTGATGAACAGTTCTATTTTGAGTCCACCATTCAAAGTAGATAAAGATTACAAATACTCTTTGTCCTTCTAGGAAATTAGAACAATTCTGTAGGGCATATACAGGATTTTTTGGTCAAATTTTTATAATAAGCTGTTTCTTGTTACCTTAACATGTGTAGCTCACTCGCCTCTCCTGGTTGCTCCTTCCTTTTCCTCCATCAGCATTTAAGAGTCCAGTCTCCATGCACATGTCCATCATTAACCCCATCGGCCTTAGTCAACACTGGCATTCCAGCACCTTAATGTGCAGGGGGGCTCCTGGTGGTCACAGTCCTGTCTTCTGATAGGTTGTTGCTATCCATGTGTAGCAAGTAGATGCATTTCATTCACTGTTAGCCTCTTGGAAAGAGGCTGGAGCTCGGAGTTGCCTTTGGGGGTGATTTGATGCAAAAAGCTTCCTGAATATGTTTCCTGAATCAGTATATAGCAGTAAGTAGTCTTGCTTCGTGTGTCTTATAAGGTTGATTGAGGTTAATTGAGGTCCTATGAAGTATGTGAAAACACTTTCAAAAGTATACAGTGCCCCCTGATTGTCAGGTGGTGTTCTGAGCACCGATTAATGTAGTCCAGTTCTCTGTCCCGTTGCACATTAAAGTCACAGATCTCCTCAAAGTGCTTTTGTGTTCTTCGAAGCACTTAATGGCTCCCTGACACAATATTCATATATGTGGAATGAGAAGGAATTGGATTCCGTTTCCATGGAGGAATGGGGTCCTGCCCTCCAAGGCATCATTGCTAAATTTCCAATCCCCCATTATTTTTAAGAACACCAACCGCAGAATGGAATGCTAGCCTAAACCCTCCTGACTGCTGGGGAAAAGCAGATGATAGAGGAAGCTGGGGTTTAAAAAAGAAGTGAGAAACATGGCTTGAAGACATTCCAAAAAGAAAAGGGAGGAGATCCAATCTTTCTAAAAATTGAAAGCAAATCTTTGGCAGAGGCCAAGCTGACAAATGGCAAGAAACCTCATCCCTATAGTTACAGAACCAATATCCAGGTTGAGGGAATAAATCTGGCCGGTCAAAGAAAAACCTCAGGCTTGAGAAAGAACGGTCACAAGCGACAGAGGTGCTGCATTCGTCCCCGTCACGCCTCACACCTGATGCAAGGCAGTGAGAAGCTATGGAGTGAGGGGGGGGGAGCATGGTGGGTGTGCTGAGCCGGAGGCAGGGTCCAGGGTCTCTGTGTAGATTTGAACCCAGGCCCATCGCCGAACAGCTGTGAGGACTTACAGACCTGACTTCCCTTCCTGAGCCTTCACTTCCTGTAGGGAGGGAATGACCGGAGCCCCTGCCTCATTGGGTTATTGAAAAGTTAAATGAAAAAATATGGAAAAGTTTGCAGCAGAGCACTTGGGAAAGAGCAAATGCTTACAAACATCTAATATTATTAATGCCTTTCAAAAATTGACGTATAGTTGATTTACAATGTTGTGTTAATTTCTCCTGTCGCATAGGAGTCCTTCTCATATCGCATTGCTCTGTACAGCAAAGTGATTCAGTTATACATACATATACACATTCTTCTAAAAATTCTTCTCCATTGTGATTTATCATAGAATATTGAATATAGTTCCCTGTGCTATCCACTAGGACCTTGCTGTTTATTAATGCTGTTTTAAAAGTATAAACTGCCAGAGAAAGCTGGAAAAAGTTTTCTTTTAGTCACGTGGCATTAATCCCAGGAGGCTAGGAGCAAGACATGTGACCAGACTTTGACTCTTCCCAAAATACTGGAAGAGTTCCCATTAGGGAAAATTAGTGTTAGATTTAAACAGTAAGTGACAGTAGTCAAAGTTATGAGAAATGGGCAAAGCTGTACTTGGGTATTTCTCATTTAAAAAATTTTTATCCAAATTATGTTCCTTCTTTATTATGCTGTTAGAAATTAATCACTAGTTAATATTTGCTTGTAATTTGAATAGTTTACTTTTAGAAAAAGCACATGCTAAACATTTTCTAACTTTTTTCTAAGACTTAGAAAAATCAAGCCAAAGAAAGACTTCATGGGTCATAATTTAGAAAACACTATTCATTTGAAACCAGACTCCACATTACAGGCTTTGTATCTTTGTCCTCAAAGGGATAACTTGGTTAGGGGAAATCTACCATGTCTCAGAATATGTCACAATTGCGTAGTAGTTCATTAATTACTATTCAGATACACTTTAATTTATATAGTCACTATGTTCCTGCACAACTATGCCTGAAACAAATTTTTATAATTTGATTCATTTCCCCATTAACTTATATTATAATATCTGTGACATGTTGTCTTGTTTCTGATTGATTTTAATTAATTAATTAATTTATTATTTTATTGGCTGTGTTGGGTCTTCCCTGCTGTGCACTGGCTTTCTTTTAGTTGTGGTGAGTGGGGGCTACTCTTTGTTGTGGTGCGCGGGTTCCTCATTGCCGTGGCTTCTCTTGTTGCGGAGCACGGTCTCTAGGCACGTGGGCTTCAGTAGTTGCAGCACATGGGCTCAATAGTTGTGGCTCACGGGCTCTAAAGCTCAGGCTCAATAGCTGTGGCACACGGGCTCAGTTGCTCCGCGGCATGTGGGATCTTCCTGGAGCAGGGATCAAACCCGTGTCCCCTGCGTTGGCAGGTGGACTTTAACCACTGTGCCACCCAGGAAGCCCCTGATTGATTTTAATTCACAATAACTTCTAATTCTTTTACAGGTGTAATAGTTAAAAGCCTATAAATGAATACTTAGTGGTATCAGGCAACATAACAGTCTTTGTTACTATTTAAGGGCAGCCTGGTAATGAACCCTTTTACAAATTTGAGGAATTTTTTTTTTGTAATGACAATTACATAATTATGAGATAATAAGTGATTATAAGTTCTTTGAGGGCAAGGATTATATCTTCTATCTATCACAGTGAAAAACAAAAACACCTGTACATGAAGCCAAGACTTAGGTATACATGCAGACTTAAGGCTTCTTCTTTGGGTGAACACTAATTTTCTCATCTCCCTTTCTATCTCATGAAACCAAAGAGTTTCAGATGGAGTCATATATGTGAGAAATGCAATCAAATATGTGAGAACAAAGTGGCAGCCTAAGGTTGTCTTTATAGCAGGTACTCACCCAGTTATCCAATGACTCATTACCATTTATTTGTTCTTTTATGTTGCAGTTTTCATGTTTACTTTTCTTTTCACTTATATACTTTGGTCAGTTTTTGCTTTTTTAAAAAAATATTATATGTGTGGTCTTAAAGTCTTGGTTTTGCATTGCTCAATGTCTTCAAGTTTCTTTGAGTTCTGTGTACCCTCTGCTTCTTCCATCCAAATGTTTAACCCCTGCTTTTCACATCTGTATATATCGTGCTCTGCCAGCAAGAACCACAGTGGGACTACCCTATAGGGGCTGAAAACCCCAGTGAGTCAGAGGGGAAGAGCAAGGGTTTAATGAGCTCCTCAGTGAACTTCCCCTGCAAACCAGGCTAGCCCAGTCTCTTGGCTCCTCAGTCCTGATAACTAACTCAAGCCAAGAAAAACAAAGCATCCTGTATTAGTTTCCTGTTGCTGCTATAACAAATTACTACAAACTTCATGACTTAAAATAACTCAGTTTTATTATTTTATGGTTCTAGAGGTCAGAAGTCCAAGGCATTTCACTGGGCTGAAATCAGGGGGTTGGCAGGGCAGGTTCCCTCCGGAGGCTCTAGGGGAGACTCTGTTTCCTCATTTTTCCACTTCTAGAGGCTACCCAGAGTCCTCGTCTCCTGGCTCCCTTCCACCATCTTCAAAGCCAGCAACAGTGGGTTGAGTCCTTCTCATATCGCATTGCTCTGACCTTCCTTCTGTCATCAGAGCTCTTTTCCTGATTTTTACTCTGCCTCCCTCTTCCACTTTTAAGGACTCTTGTGATTGCCTTTTCCAGATTATCCAAAATACTTTTTCATTTTAAGCTCAGATGGTTAGCAACCTGAATTCCATAAGCAACCTTAATTCCTCCTTGCCATCGGGACCTAACTTATTCACAGGTTCTGGGGATTAGGAAGTGAGCATTTGGGGGGAGGGGGCATTGTTCTGCCTCCACAGCTCCCCTAGAGCAGTCATTCTCAACATGTGACCTTCAAGACAGCTGCAACAGAATCACTGCGTGGAGGCAGAAGGAATGTCAGTGCTGATTAAAATAAAGAACCCTGGGCACTACAAAAGCCAAAAGAATCAGAGTGTCTGGGAGCAGAGCCCAGAACTATGTTTTTACAAATTTCTCTGGTGATTATTATGCCCGCTAGAGCTGAGAGTCATTGCATTCAAGCATTTAACCTACCTTAAAACGAAACAAAACAAAAACTTGTTTTATTCAATAAGTTCATTATAGATATGTTGTTTTATTGTAGAAAACTTAAAATATATATGAAAGAGGTTTTCTGGGATGTGGAATATTCAGTACTAAAAGAAAATGCATTAGTTACCCTACTAATGTCTTTAATTTTGTTAACTTATGATTTCCCCAACCTCTCTGAAGCAGAGAAAATTATTGATGCTGGGAGAAAAGAACTATATCTTGCCCTCCCTTTTTCACTTCCATTTCCTCGATGTCTCCGTCTTCTCAGCAGACAACAGAGTTTGACTCGCTACCCTATGCTGCATGTAAATCACTTTCCCCATTTCCTTTGGAAATAGAGGAGCAAATTAGAGATGCTGTAAGAAGTGTAATAGCAAGATCAATGGCATTAGCAGGAAATCTGAAGCCAGTGTTACATTATATCTTCTGGCCTTGTTCTTGGAGACTAGAACTCAGTGAAAACTCAGAGTTCTGTAGGAAGAGAAGTTGGAATATTTTTCTTTTTTTTTTTCAATTTGTTTTTTTGGTTGCGTTGGGTCTTCGTTGCTGCAGGTAGGCTTTCTGTAGCTGCGGCAGGCAGGGGCTACTTTCCGTTGCGGTGCACAGCCTCTCATTGTGGTGGCTACTCTTGTTGCGGAGCATGGGCTCTAGGTGCGTGGGCTCAGTAGTTGCAGCTCGCGGGCTCTAGAGCACAGGCTCAGTAGTTCTGGCTCATTGGCTTAGTTGCTCCACCACATGTTGGATCTTCCCAGACAAGGGATCAAACCCATTTCCCCTGCATTGGCAGGTGGATTCTTAACCACTGCACCACCAGGGGAGTCCCAGAAGTCAGAATGTCTTTGAATGAGTAGATATGTGCATCAGTATTGTCTTGGCTGTGTTAGTGTTAGATTGTTTTTGGGATGGGAGCCATAATGGAAATTCACAAATGCCAAAGAGAAAATGAGTAGTTGTGCCTCCAAATAGGTCTGATTGAAACTTTATTATCCAAAAGAACTATGAATCAAAAAGGAGACAGAGTTTGAGGAGGAAGATGGACATTGTGTAGTAAGGGGAAGTTAAAATGAAATCAAATCCTGGCATCTTATTATTTATTCTGTGTTTTGCTATGTCATAATCATATGGTAGCAATGCTTGGCTCATAAGCCATTTTGATGCTGTCTTCATTTATTAAATCAGTAGGCGCTGGGACGCAGAGTTGAAAGAGCTCACAGCATGGTGGGGAAGAGAGTCAAAAATATATAAAACAGATTATGATGGCGATGTTAGCAAAGTGCTATAATTATAAACAGACTGGAAGGAATAACTTATGTGTGGAATGGGGAGGGAGTTAAGAAAGGCATCATTGAAGGTAGACATCTGAACTGACTTCTCAAAGGGAAAGCAGGAATTTGCCAGCAGATGAATCAGTCAGGACATCCTTTATGAAAAATCTGTGTGTGTCATGACACAGTACCTTGAGAGGCTGTGTCACATCTGGGGAGTGTGTCTAGCTTGGTGGAAAGTAGCAAGCTACGGGTCTGGGAAAGTAGGATGACCCTGGATTCCAGGAGCACCTTATACCTTGATAACAAGGAGGATTTTCTACCCCAGAGGATAATTTTTTTGACTCATTAGTTATCCCATAAGATTTCATATTTATATTAAAAAGTTGTGATTTTTGATTCACCTAGACCAGTAGTTTTCTTTGTCTTCTTTTTTCTTAATAGCAGAACTCTTTCTTCAAATAAAAACTTATACATAAGCTCAATATAGAAATAAGTAAGATCAGAGCTGCTGTAGTATACATTGCAGGGATGGGGCTTAGATTCCATTCTTCACCTTTTCCTATCCTCAAGCTGCCTTTAGGCAGCCTCTAGTGTCCTACAAAGACTATTTGAAATGCAGTGACTCAACCAGAGATGAAACTCTAAGAATGTCTCAGTAGGAAGTGTGAGTGTTCACGAAGATATTAACATTTGATCATCTATGGGCTTCAAAGGAAAGGAGTGAAAATTATTGCTAAGATCTTATCATTAGAAACAAGTAATGTGGCATCAACAATGCAATAGACTTTTAAGAGCATTGAGCTTCTAAGATACCACTGTCTTTTTTTTACTTCCAAATTTTACATTCTGGGGATCTTCCCTTTCCCCCTCTAATCTATTTTTCACATTACATGTTTTTTTCTACACTCATGATTTCATTTTCCACTTTGCACTGGTGACTCTCAGATTAGCCCACACATTTTATCTGACCCCCGACATGTGTCCATCTGGACATGCCATAGTCATCTCAAACTTAACTTTAAGTTATGGCATAGTAGTGTCAAACACTTATCTTCCTTTCTAAATTTGAGCATCCACAGTGCAGAGGAAGCATGCAAAAATGTCTGTCTTCCAGTTTCTCCCTGGAAGGGGTTTGACTGCATGCTTTCCCACCTGCTACCTGAGGGTCGGGCTTCTAATTAGCCTGTATCTAGGTGCTGACTGCAATCCTTTCCTTTGGGACACTGGTGGGTCTTGACATACCCTCAACTACTGGGAGCTACTAACAGCAAAGATGAGAGTTTAGATAATTAACAAGGTTGGAGAGGCAACTTGGAGCTTGGGCCAGGTTGATTGACGAGGTTCATCTCCTATATGAGACCAAAACTAGAAGAGGTGGCTGTTTTACCAACTGTGCAGAAATAAACACAGAGAGTCAAGGAAAATAAAGAGACAAGGGAATATGTTCTAAACAAAAGAACAAGGTAAATCTCCAGAAACTGATCTGAATGAAAAGGAGATAAGTGATTTACCAAAAAGATAGTTCAAAATAATGGTCATAAAGATACTCACTGAGCTCACGAGAGCAATGCATGAACAAAATGGTAATTTCAACAGATAGAAAATGTTAAGACATGGGGCTTCCCTGGTGGCGCAGTGGCTAAGAATCCACCTGCCAATGCAGGAGACATAGGTTCGAGCCCTAGTCTGGGAAGATCCCACATACCGCAGAGCATCTAAGCCTGTGTACCACAACTACTGAACCTGTGCTCTAAAGCCCGCAAGCTACAACTATTGAGCCCATGTGCCACAACTACTGAAGCCCATGCACCTAGAGCCCGTGCTCCATAATGAGAAGCCACAGCAATGAGAAACCCATGCACTGCAATGAAGAAGAGCCCCCGCTCTCCGGAAGTAGAGAAGGCCTGCACTCAGCAACGAAGACCCAACACAGCTGATAAATAAATAAATAAATAAATAAATACATACATACATACATACATACATACATAAATTTATAAAAAAACAAGCAAAAAAGAAAATATTAAGACATACCAAACAGAAATCATAGAGCTGAAGAATACAATAACTGAACTGAACAATTCAATAGCGGGTTCAAAAGCAGGTTAGATCAAGCAGAAGAAAGGATCAGCAAATTCAAATACAAGGCAGTAGAATTCATCCAGTCAGAGCATCAAATTTAAAAAAAAAAGGAATGAAAAAGAGTCAAGATAATTTGAGGGATTTATAGAACACCAAGTGGACCAATATATGCATTATAGGCATTCCAGAAGGAGAAGAGACAGAAAAAGGGGTAGAAAGATAGTTCAAAGTAAGAATGGCTGAAAACTTCCCTAACTTGAGAAAAGAAACAGACATCCAGATCCAGGAAGCCTAAAAAGTACCAAATAGGATAAATTTAAAGAGACTTACACCATGACACATTATAATTACACTTCCAAAAGGTAAAGGCAAAGAGAGATTCTTTTTTTTTTTTAAGCTCTTTATTGGAATGTAATTACTTTACACTCTTGTACCAGTTTTTGAAGTACACCAAAGTGAATCAGCTGTATTTCTACGTATATCCCCATATCCCCTCCCACCTGCGACTCCCTCCCACCCTCCCTGTCCTGGCCCTCTTAAGGCATCACCCATCATCAAGTTGATCTCCCTTTGTTATACAGCAACTTCCCACTAGCTATCTATTTTACAATTGGTAGTGTATCTATGTCTATGCTACTCTCTCACTTTGTCCCAGCTTCCCTTTTGCCACCCCACCAACCCCATGTCCTCAAGTCCATTCTCTACATCTGCATCTTTATTCTTGCCCTGTCACTGGGTTCATCAGTACCATCTTTTTAGATTCCATATGTATGAGTTAGCATATGGTATTTGTTTTTCTCTTTCTGGCTGACTTCGCTCTGTATGACAGTCTCTAGGTCTATCTACCTCATTACATATAGCTCAATTTCATTCCTTTTTATGGCTGAGTAATATTCCATTGTATATATGTGCCACATCTTCTTTATCCATTCACCTGTTGATGGACATTGAGGTTGCTTCCATGTTCTAGCTATTGTAAATAGTGCTGCAATGAACATTATGGTACATGTTTCTTTTTGGATTATGGTTTTCTCAGGGTATATGCCCAGTAGTGGGATTGCTGGGTCATATGGTACAAAGAGAGATTCTTAAAAGCAGCAAGAGAAAAGTAATTTGTTATGTACAAGGGAATCCCAATAAGACCATAAGCAGACTTTTCAGCAGAAACCTTACAGACCAGAAGGAAGTGGGATGATATATTCAAAGTACTGAAAGAAAAAACTGTCAACCAAGAGTACTCTAACTGGCAAAATTATCCTTCAGAATTGAAGGAGAGATACAGAATTTTCTAGACAATAAAAGCTAAAAGAATTTGTCACCATTGGGCCAGCCTTGCGAGATATGTTAAAGGGAGTTCTTCAAGTGGAAATGAAAGGATACTAATTAGAAAACATATGAAGATATAACTCACTGGCAAAGTAAATATATAGTTAAATTTGGAATACCCTAATATTATCATGGTGGGGGGCAAATCACTTATAATAACTCTAATGTAAAGTATAAAAACAAAAGTATTTGAAATAACTATAACAACAATAATTTGTTAATGGATACACATTATAAAAAGATGTAAATTGTGGCATCAAAAACATAAACTATGAGGGGGGAGTAAAAATGTAGTTTTTGTATGCATTCAAAGTTATGTTCTTATCAGCATAAAATAGATGGTTATAAATATAAGATGTTTTATGTAATCTGCATGCTAAATGCAAAACAAAAACTTATAGTACATACACAAAAGATAAAGACAAAGGAATCAAAGCATTCCACTACAGAAAAAAATCATCAAATTACAAATGAAGAGAGCAAGAGAGGAAGAAAGGAACAAAAGGAGTTACAGTTGGCCCTTGAACAACATGGGGTTAGAGGCCCTGTACCCTGGGTAGTTGAAAATCCACATATATGAGGGTGAGTCAAAAATTATCTGTACTCTGGCTGTAAGATTTACAGAAGCTTTAATATAACCAGAGTGTGGATAATTTTTGACTCACCCTCGTAACTTTATAATCAGCATTCCATATCTGTGTTTCCTCTGTAACTGTGGTTCCTTCATATCTGTGGTTCCACAACCATGGATTCAGTCAACTGCAGATTGTGTCATACTGTAATATTTATTGAAAAAATCTGCATATAAGTGGACCCACTCAGTTCAAACCCATGTTGTTCAAGGGTCAACTGTATAAAACAGCCAAAAAGTGATGAACAAAATGGCAGTAGTAATTCCATACCTATCAATAATTACTTTAAATATAAATGGGCTATTCTCCAATTAAAAGACAGAGTGGCTTAATAGATTTTTTAAAAAACCCAACTATAAGTGGCTTAATAGATTTTTTAAAAAACCCTAGAAGAGATTCACTTCAGCTTTAAGGGCACACTTAGAATGAATGTAAAAGGATGGAAAAGATATTCCATGCAAGTGGAAACCTAAAGAGAGCAAAGGTAGCTATACTTATGTCTTACAAAATAGACTTTAAGCCAGAAACTTTAACAAGAAAAGAGAAGGCTTATATAACAATAAAGGAGTCAATTCATCAAAAGGATATAACAGTTGTAAATATTTATATACTCAACACTGGAGCACTGAAATAGATAAAATAAACTTTAACATACCTGAAAGGAGAAATAGACAGCAATACAATAATAGCAAAAGACTTCAATACCCCATTTTCAACAATGAATAGATCATCCAGGCAGAAAATCAGTAAGGAAACATTGGTCTTAAACTACATGTTAGACCAGTGGACCTAATAGACAAATATAATACTTTCCTTCTCAGGTGCACATGGAACATTCTCCAGGGTAGGTCATGTGTTAGGCCACAAAATGAATCTTAATAAATTTAAGAAGATTGAAATCATATCAAGCATCTTTTTCAACCACAGTGATATGAAACTAGAAATCAATTACAAGAAGAAAACTAGAAAATTCACAAATATGTGGGTATTAACCAGCATGCCTCTGAACAACCAATAGGTCAAAGAAGAAATCAAAAGGGAAATTAAAAAATACCATGAGACAAATGAAAATAGAAACAGAACATACCCAAATTTATGGCATATAGTAAAAGCAGTTCTAAGAGGGACATTTACAGTGACAAATGCCTGCATTAAGAAACAAGAAAGAAAGAAAAAAAGAAAGAAACAAGAAAGATCTCGAACTAACAACCTAACTTTACACCTCAAGGAACTAGAAAAAAAGAACAAACTGAGCCCAAAGTGAGTAGGAGAAAGGAAATAGAAAGATCAGGGTGGAGATAAAATAGAGACTAAAAATACATTAGAAAAGATCAATAAAAGCTAGTTTTTAAAGAGCTGAAGAAAATTGAGAAACCTTTAACTAGACTGGTGAATTCTATCAAACACTTAAAGAATAATAATACCAGTCTTCCTCAAACTAGTCCAAAAATAGAAGAGAAGGGAACACTTCTAAACTCATTTTATGAAACCAGTATTACCCTGATACCAAAGCCAGACAAGGGCACTATAAGAAATTACATGCCAGTATCCCTGATGAATACAGATGCAAAAATCCTCAACAAAATATTAGCACACTGAATTCAACAGTATATTAAAGGGATCATATACTACAATCAAGTGGAATTTATTCCTGGGATACAAGGATGGTTCAATATATGCAAATCAATAAAGATTATATAGCACATTACCAAAAGGAAGGATAAAAATCACATGATCATATCAAAAGATGCAGAAAAACCACTTGACAAAATTCAATATCCATTTATGATAAAAACTCTCAATAAAGTGCATATAGAGGGAATATACCTCAACATAGTAAGGGCCATTTTTGACAAACCTACAGCTAACAGCATACTCAATGATGAAACCCTGAAAGCTTTCCTTTCCTTTAAGATCAGGAACCAGACAAGGATGCCCACTGTCACCACTTTTATTCAACATAGTACTGGGAAGTTCTAGCCAGAGCAATCAGATGAGAAAAAGAAAAGTCATCTAAATCAGAAAGGAAGAAGTAGAATTGTCTCTGTTTGCGGATGACATGATGTGATATATAGAAAACCCTACAGACTCTACCAAAAAACTTAGAACTAATGAATGAATTCAGCAAAGTTGCAGATACAAAATCAATATTCAAAAATGATTGTGTTTTGAAACACTAACAACCAACTATTGTAAAGAGAAATTAAGAAAATCCCATTTACAATAGCATCAAAAAGAATAAAATACCTAGGAATAAATTTAACGAAGGAGGTGAAATACCTGTACACTGAAAACTATAAGATATTGATGAAAGAAACCGAAGAAGACACAAATGAATGGAAAGATGGTCTGTGCTCATGGATTGGAAGAATTAATATTGTTAAAATGGCCATAGTACATGAAGCAATCTACAGATTCAATGCAATTTCTATCAAAATCTAATGGCATATTTCACAGAAATAGAAAAAACAATCTTAATATACAGTGAAATAAGCTAGACAGAGAAAGACAAATACTACACAGTATCACTTATGTGTGGAATCTACAAACAAACAAACAAAACCAAAGTTAAACACAAACAGTAGAATGGTGGTTTCCAGAGGTGGGGAGTAGGGGAAATAGGGAAAATCTGGTCAAAATTCACAAACTATCAGTTATAAAATGAATATGGTCTGAGGATCTAATGTTTAACATAGTGATTATGGTTAATAATACTGTATTCTATTGTTGAAATTTGCTGAGAGAGTAGAACCTAAGTGTTCTTACAAAAAAAAAAAAAAAGGGTAAATATGTGAGGTGATGGATGCGTTAATTATCTTGGTAATGGGAATCCTTTCACAATGTATACATGTATCAAATCATCATGTACAAACCCCAAATAGAGTTACAGATGTAAAAAATAAACTTATGGTTACCAGGTAGGGGGGAATAAGTTGGAAGATTGGAATTGACACATATACACTACTATATATAAAATAGATAAGGAATAAGGACCTACTGTCTAGCACAGGGAACTCTACTCAATACTCTGTAATGGCCTGTATGGGAAAAGAATCTAAAAAAGAGTGTATTTGTATAACAGATTCACTTTGCTGTACACCTAAAACTAACACAATATTGTAAATCAATTATACCCCAATAAATTTTTTTTAAAAATCATGTACGCTTTAAATATATTACATTTTTTTTCAGTTATACCACAATAAAGCTGAAAAAAAATGAACACTTTACAGTGTTTTGAGATCATGCTTTGTGGAAGTAGGTCCTATTATCATATACATTCTTATTCTGGTGAAGTAGATGACTCAGGATGTTGAAGGATATTGGTGCTTTGAAAGTTATGTGATCTTTCCCTTTCGCCCACACAGATAGGAAAGCCTCCCTGGGAGAGAGCTTTGAGATAAGAGGATATAACTTAATGGATAAAACTGTGAGGCCATTGAAGTGGACATTCAATCTCTGAGTAGCCAGAAGGAGCCCAGAGTGGCTGAGTTTTTGTGTGGCAAGTACAGGAATGAGCTGTACTCATCTGTGCGTTCATAAAAGGCAGCTGTTTTATGAGCGGGCCATACAAGTTAAAACTGGAAATAAATGTGAAATAAGAATAGAAATAATACCAAGAAATACGCCTTTTAAACTAAAAAAAGAAGCCTCCATTTACTGAATGTATCCGTTTCTCTAAATATAGCTGCCCGTTTCTGTCGTGATAGACTATATTATGCTGCTATTAACACACACACACACAACCCCTCACATTTCTGGCTTAACACAGCTAAAGTTTATTTCTCACCCACATCTAATCCATTACGGGTCCCGGTGACTCTCCAGGGCAGTTCATTCAGTGCATAGGCTCAGCATTCCAGGCTGCATCTCATCTTATGGAACCTTCTTATCAACACATGCTTCCAAGGAAAGATAAAGCTGGAGGATCTCTCAATCATCAGTCTGATCAATCAGATCAATCAGATCAATCAGATGATCTGGTTCAGAAATGACACACATCACTTCTGCTCACAGTCCATTAAGCAGACCTGGCCATGTGGTCCTACCCAAAAGCAAGAGAATTCCCAGGATATTATCGTCCTATGTGACTGGAGAAGAGACCCAGACATGGGAGAACAATAGAAGTTTCTACCATATTACCAAGCCACATAGCTAGGGTCATCCTAAAGCTCTCTTTTGCTTGCTACATATCATCAGTCACTTAGCCCAGTGTCACTGTGGCTCATTCCCTCTAAATATCTCCTTCAGCCATCTCTCTAGTCCATCCCCATTACCACTGTCTTCATTTTAATCCTTATTATGTTTCACCCACATCACAACAATAATTTCTTAGCAAGTGTACCTGCCTGCCATCTGGTTCTCTTTCCATTCACCCTCTACCTGCCTCCAGAGAGATGTAGAGTATCTGAGTGGCTCCCATCTCCTTCATTATAAACTCTGTTCCCTGACTGTGACCTTTCATGAACTGACTGGTGAAGGCTTTACCTGCCTGGCTTCCTTTCTCATCACTTTCCCAGATGCTTCAGCCAGACCCAGTCCCTAGAAGATCTTGCAAGAAGCCGTGAGCGCTCCCTCTCCTTCTCTTTGCAACTGCTATTCTCTCTATTAGGGATGCCAGACTCCTATGGCTTTGCCTGACACTCATCCTTCCTGCTCAGCTTGAGCATCATCTCCAGGTGTCCACTACTCCCGCTTGTCCCCAGCAACCTCCTCGGGAGGCTCTGATCCCTGCATCCAAGGTGCTCTGTGCTTCCCTGTATCGCAGCCCACTACCCCGGCTCTACCCTTGTGGAACACACAGGTCTCCCGGGCGGACCCGCTCAGTGGCTGCATCATCGATCTCACTGTTCCCCATACTGAGAGTGCTCGGGACATGTGAATACTCATTAAGGTCTGCTGTATGAGGTGAATGAATGAGGGTTGTAAGTTCCTAAAAGAATGATTCAGGTGCCCAGTCTTACTCTGTTATCTTATGAAATTTTTTTAAAAGCCATATGATGTTGTATCAAAACCTGTTGTTATACTCTAGGATAATAGCTGTGCTAGCTCCCCATTTAAGCATGAGGCTCATGTCTTCTTTCACGGCAGACTGGAAAAACCATGTTTATTTAGCAGGAAAATATAGTTTTGGATGTAAATAAACTCTCGATCAATGGCTGGCCTTGTGCTATGAGGAATGCAGCATGAAGAATAAGAAAAGGCTTACCGGAGAGACCAGGGAAAAGAACAATAAAATGCAGGACATGAGGGGAAGTGGAAAGGCAGTGAGTGGGAGAGAAAAAGTCCCTGGGCAGTAGAAAAATGAGTGCAGGGGTTTCCTGTCCGGTACTTCAGGGTTGCAGTTCTACAGTCCTGGCCCCTCTCCCCCAAACGCTCTCCCATGTCTTAGGTTGCAAGTAACCAAATTGTTTGAAACCAGATTGGAGGTAGAGTGGCTCTAGCCTTGTTGTCAAGAGAATCATTTGACCCTTTTAAAGGAGTCCTCTTGTCTTCAGGCACCAACACTCATCTTGGGACCAGCAGCTTGTGTTATTCTGAGTCCAGACCCTCAAAGGGTGCCACGCGGCACCTGTGGCCCTGTTTCAAGCCACTCACAGAGACCTCTTTGGCATAAAGGGGAACACTTTCATCTTTCTAAGTAAACAGCACATAGAACTAGAGGTTTCTTTTTCTTTCTTTCTTTCTTTTCTTTTCTTTTTTTTTTTATGTTTTATTTTGTAAATGTACTTTATATCCCTCATCTTAGGCGGCGCAAGCTGGCTCTTGGGCCAGAGCAGATGTTAAGTCTCTGACTTAATAATCCTCAAAACAGCAGTTGTTCCTAAATGTCCCTTTTTGCTTCTTTGTGTCTCACATGGTGACCTGCAGGTCAACCAGTCCTCTCCCATGACTTTTGATGTGTAAGGGTTTGTGTTTCCAATGGGTTTGGTTTTCTTAACTTCACACTGGGTTGGTGGAAGGAGGTTAAATGGGCTATCGGGGGTTCCCGGGGGAGGTTTCAACAGATGGAAGTTAATTGTCTCTTGAGAAGAGAGGAAGCTATTGAGCTTTCATCCCACAGTCAGCTGTTCCTGTTCTGCCTGTTAGCAGAGAACAAGCATCCACTCCTAGCCATTGTGCCTCACCTTCCACTGTGCTCCCCCGCCAGAACCTACAGGCCAACTTAGTTCAGCCCAAATTAAGAAATGAACAAGTATTCCTTTCTTCCTATGTGCAGGAGCAACCGCTGGCTTTCTCTTTTTCAAAAGTGCCCAGGTCAGGTGGAGGGTTGTTAACTCCACAAAGAAATATATCCTAATCAACTCAAAACTCATTTCCATGTAAAACTGTCAGATCCTAGTGCCAGAATATTTGTCTTTCTGTCTTTTAGGCTGTGCCACCAAAAGTGTTATTCTGCAGTTTCTTCACCTCTCCCCATCTATTTTTGTGGAATCTTTTGTCCCCAAATGTTTTTCCATCCTGGTAAGCTTAAGCCTGAGTGAGAAATTTTAATATAACTGCCATCCAGGAAGTTCCAAAGCTGGCCTGGGTCTTTAGGATATATTTTTTAGAACTTAAAACAACAACAACATTTATCTAGCATTTAACTAAATGCCTGATGCCATTGAAAGCACTTTATGGATGTTAATTTATTTAATGCTCATTAAACTTTATTAGTAGGTATTAATATTATCTTCCTTTTATAGATGAGGAAACTGAGGTGAAGAGAGGTTACAGGACAGCCAGTGAGTGATGGAGCCAGGATTCAGACGTGGGCAGTCTGGCTCTAAAGTCCGTGTTAACTACCATGCTATGCAGCCTCTCAAGCAACTTCCCTTCCCACTCAATATTCTAGATCAGAGAATGTAGACTGGCCTGCAAATGTATTTTACATGGCTCACCCACAGTCTGAAATTTCAGACAATTTACGTAGAAATCTGGATTTTCTAACTTCTTTTGAAAGTGGGGACACCAGGCATCACTCGGTTTACATTCCCAACTCATACAGAAGCTGAGAACAGTCAGCTCTGTGGACGAGGCTCGCACACTCCGGCTCGCCACAGTCCCCATCACAGTGGGGAGACCACAGTGTCCAGTGACGTTTCCTGTCTGACCCCTCCAAGCTTGTGGGCTTATGACCGCTCATCTAGCTGCTGCGTGTGTGGACACTGCTCCAGTACAGCAAGGGCCACATCCAACACGCATTCCTTGACCCTCTTGACATCTAACCTCCTCACTTTTCCCGGTGATTGGGGGTCTGGTAAGTTATGTCTAGTGGTTGATCTTGTCCCAAAGATAAAAACTGAAAGAGTGAATCACTCTCTCTGGCCTGAGTTCGCAGACTCCTACTGTTCTGGAAAAGGTTCTAGCCACACGGCTGATGGTGCGTGTTGGTTCCCCCATGGTGAGCTGGATTATAGGATATGTGAAATTTGTGTCTAGTAATGAAAGGCAAGGTTCCAAGGCCAATATGAGCCCTCGATCTGGAGGACCCAGGGCATCGCGGAGGCCAGAAGTTCACATTGGGCACAGAAGGTGTTAGGAGAGTAAGGAAGTGGAAAGAGCACAATACAGTGTATCCACAGGGGGGGATCTCAAGTCAGGCAGGTATGACTCCTTGGAAAAGTTACTCATGTCCACTGGATCTACACTTCCCTCTCCATGTAATGAAATCAATGCCCCAGCCTCACAGAACTGGCGTAGGGATTGCTTGAGACAGTGTACTCTGAGCATGTAGCATGACCCTGGTACGACCCATACTAATTCAAAGCCCCCAGGAGCTGAGTGACTGCTGAGAGCACTAACAGGTGTTTGCAGTTTGTGTCTGTGCAGAGGGAGTGTGTGCGGGTCCAATCAGTTCTCGGGGGCAAATCCAAGACAGATCGATTATTCAGAACCTTAACACTGTGTTGCCATCATTCATTTTATTTTTATCTTAGTGTATTTAGTTACATTCAGCTTATTTTTGTTTTCAAAAGTAAATGGGACAGAAGGGAGAGCTAGGGTAGACCTGTGGATGATGATGCAAAGTGTTTTTTAATCACACCCACTATTCGTATCTTTAAAAAAAGGTTAGTCCCAATGACATACACGTCCCTTGCTCTTCACATCTTGAGATTTTGCATGGAAAATGATTCCACAGGATGCTGGTAACTTCAAATCACCTAAGACTTTGCATTTTGTCATTTCTTTCCTTTCTTTCTCTCCATTCCCTTCTTTCTTTATAGCAATTCACAAATTTGTTTTATCTAATTCACCATTTCCTCAAATGTAAGCCAAGGAAAACTAATCCCACCAGATTCTCCAGCAAAGAGTTTTGTGGTCAAATAAACTTCGGAAATGCTTCATATTTTATCTCCTACTCTGAGATTTGTTACGCATGTTAAGACACATACAAGGTTTTGAGTTGCCTTGAAATTGAAAAAAAAAAAAAAAAACCCTTTTAATCCAATATTTTGCAAATGCAATGTACCATGGAACTTTTCCTCTCTCAGGTAAATCCTGTTAACACCCTGCTGGATACACTTAGAGAAGTGTTGATGTAGGTCTACTCATTAAATGACTTTCTAACCCCGGAACTGGACAAATTATTGCTGCTGCTGCTTTCATTGAAGGTGTCATAGTCTATATTTATAGATTTCTCTAACTCCCAAAGACTTAACTTCAAAAGGAAAATCAGAAGAGCATGTCTTCTACCCTCTGCTTCACACATATTTGAAGGTATAAGTCCAGATAACAGGAAAGCTCATATATAATATACAGAAAAGTTGTTCTAAGCCTTTCAGCATTTTATCTTGTATATTATTATGGTTCAAGATATTGTTTTGTTTCGTGAAAACATCTAAGAGCTCTCCCATAACCCATAAACCTGCATATTCCTTTTCTTCCCCAAGTGGGCTTGCATTCAAGGAAAACATGAACCCAACACAAGTTCTTCTTTAAAACAAGTATGTAGCATTGTTTCTCCCTCTCAGGCTCTGCACATGTTTGCGCTTCTCTCTCATCATTTGCTTACGGAAAACACGATCTATCAGCAAGCAGTGTGTTCTATGCTGGATTCATTTACACAGCAGGTCAGCTGGTGTGTCCTGGCTCTGTGTGTGAGCAGCCATCTCCCTGTATCTTGGAAGTGCCTGACTCAGGGCTCATCCAGACTATGCTCCGTGGAAGAAGTGCTTCCGGCTGTTAGGCAGCCCAGAGGAGACAGGACTGTGGCTGTAGGGAGAGGCTTCCTCTGCAGGGCCGGTGGCTGATGCCAGGGCCTGTGATACTCCTTTGGCTCTTACGAAGACTAGCGCCTTTTTAGTGACAGGCATCCCAGAGGGCAGTACCAGGTCTCTCTGAGTGACATCTGAGCTAGATTGTGTACGTGCTTGATCCGGAGGCCTCCTCAGCTGTGACAAGGCTACTTCCACAACCAGATGTGGAAAGTACTTTGAATTAATATCATCTGAAAATAAACCTTTTGCATTTTTATAAGCTTTATTGAATTTGGAAGAACTTCCTGAATTGTGTGAGCAATGGCGAAGTCGCAAGAAAGGGTGTCGTCTTTAATGTGAATAATGTATCTTGTTGCCTTGCTTAGAGCCCTTTCAAATTCCATGTCTGTCACAGCGGCAGAGATGAAAGCTGGCACCAGCTTGTCTGTTTGCTTATAATTCTGTTCAAGACAGGTTTATGAAATGAATGATTCTTTCCATCATAGTGGCTGCGTTGGCTAATTTTAGAAAGACTAGGATGCAGGAGACTTCTGTTCCTATTCTAGTGCAGCCAGGCAAGTTACTACCATCACCCAGCTGTATTAAGTGAAATTTATCTTGCTGTGTTTTCAGGTTTCCTATCTGGAAAATGGGCAGAGAAATAAAGACCTTTTACAGAGGGACATTATGGATAATTGACAAAAAAATTATTACAGGGCATTTTACAAATTAACAGCTCCATAAGCATGCTAAGTATCAACATATAATTTTTATCTTATTAAAAAAACAAGGAAGTCACAAATTTCAGCACACTTTGAATCAGATATCAAATTCTATTCATTTATCTTAAAATTTTTGGAAGTGATAGTGTTGAACAACATTTTTCCAGGCTGGATTTTCTTTCTTTTTTTTTACTATCTGATTCATGTAAAAATTAAAGTTAATATCATAGTTCTTATTCCTTTAAAACAGAAAGTAGAGACAGGATTCAGTTAAAGAAACTCTAACTTTCAAGAGCAAAGAGCAACTGAACATTAAAAATCTTAGATCATTTCAATGCAACTTTGTGTAAAATCTATAGCCTCTGGGAAATATGACCTCTTCTTTTCTAAATATAATTTCCCCAAACTTAGGATACAACACTTTTAGGGCTGGAAAGCACCTTGGACTTGGAACCTGTAAGAGGTCCAACAGCTTTCTTGTATCAGCTATCTTGTACCTGAGAGTTAGTAGTTCAGGAGACCTAAAACATGTTCAAGAGCTCTTGAATCCCCAAACAATACTTTTGTCAAGTTGTCTCTTGCTCCTTCACCTCTGAATTATTTCGCAGTATCTAAACCGCTCCATTTTCCACCTGCACCTTCAACGTCTTTCCCTAATTTGGTCCCTGTAGCCCTCGGTGCTCTATGGAAACCACAAAATGCAATGGGAAGAGTTAACTAAGGTTCTCTTATGACTTGTTAACCAGAATAGCTCTGTTTTTGGCTGTTTTTCTTATGATACTTTCCTGAAATAAGGGCTCCAGGGCTTTAAAATGTTTGCAAACTCCTGCGCTCCCCTATCAGAACCACACGCTCTTCTTGCTCAGTATTAATCTGCCAACTTCCACAGTCTCTTTATATCAACTTTGGGTCATCTCCCTTCTTTTCTTGACACGTTGCCTTTCTCAGACTTTTGTAATGCTTGTTCCTCCTCCTTTCCCTTTTGCCCCATAGATAGTTCTTTACCATTTCCCATCCTTAGGACAGAAGTGAACATGTCCCAGCATCCTCTTTTCACATAGGATCATTGTTTCTCATGAGCTTAAATGCCTGGAGTTAAACTCCTTTATCTCAAGGTCCCTAAATTCAACCACATATCAGTACTTCAGCCCACACCCTACTCTCTGATCTAAGTCTCTCTAAAATGGTTTCATAGACAGCATTAACCTTCAGGCCCCTTGAGTTTCACATTCACCCAGGAGTGGTGTCTATTTTCTGTCTTCATATCTGTACTAAAAACTCCTTGAGGGTAGAAAACACATCTTATTCTTCCATCTCCACATCAAGCATTGGTCTTTAATATGGTAGGTGTATTAGTTAAGAATTCCATTGGCTCCAAATAACAATGGCTTGAATAAATTAGGGGCTTTCCTTTACTTACATGATTAGAGGTCTCGAGGGGAGCAGTCCAGAGCTGGCATGACTGCTAATTATGTCATCATGGACCCAGGTACCTTTGTCCATTCAAGTGTCCCTAGCATTTGCTTGGTTGAAGCTCCTCCAGTATCATGCCCACATTCCAGGAAAGAAGAAAGGGAGGGAAGATGGGCAGTTTGTGATAGACAAAGTTGTTGGTAGAAGACACCAACAAAGCAACACTCAGCTCACTCCCTTTAATGGGCTTTCCCAGACATCCAGTGCGTCCACTTACATTTCATTGGTGAAACTGTGTCATATGGACACCTGTAGTGAAAGGAGTCTGAAAATGCAGTGTTCTTGAAACTGGGTATGTTGTTATTAATAACATCGGGGTTCGGCTGGGAAAGAAGAAAGAAATAATGGATATTGGGCAGGCAGCCTAAGATCTCTGCCAGACTAAGTATGCAAAAATACTGCTTATGGATGGAACGGGAGGCTCCGCATGACAAATAGATTGTGTTGAGTCCCCAGAAGAATGGTTGTCCGAGTGCAGTCCCCAGTCCAGCTCTATCAGCATCACCCGGGAACTTGTTAGAAGTGCAGATTCTCAGGCCTTATCCCAGACCTACTGGATCATAAGCAAATGGAGTCAGCAATCTGTTTTAAATACCCTATAGGGGATTCCGATGCATTCAAAAGTCTGAGGACCACTGGCCCAGAGTGATCACGCATGGAGTCCTAGCCTCTCAGGCTCTTCCTGTCCTGACATCATCAGTGTAGGTTGAATAGGTTAGTGGCCAAGTTATGCACTAGGAATTCTTTATCAAACAATTCAAATTCACCCGAATCGGGCCAGAACAATCCAGGGTCACGATGCTGCTGGGTTCAGGAAGAAACTGAAGAAAAACCTGTGTGGAAGGACCAGGCCACGGAGGAAATTTAGCATGCCGACAAATGCCAAAGGCCTATTCCCTTCAAATGGCCATCTTCCTTCCTATTCAGGTGAAGGGCTTCTGTCCTTTGCAGCAGCAAAGCATTACTCTAGTATTTTGTAATTAAAGATTATTTGAAATGTACAATTTTTATGCTTCAGTGGGGCCAGTAACGGGTAGCGTGTGGGGAGGACGTCTTAGCCATCCTGTAATATCCATGTAAGTCTCCTCCAAATAACCCAAAACTAACTAATGTAATTAAGTAAAAAGTGCTCACAGAGCACAGGAAGCTCTAAGTTAGGCTTTGTGGCCCAGGTCACCCCAAAGCATGGTTCATAAGCAGTCCAATCCCAGAACTCTTTGTTACTGGTCTACAATGAGATACAGAACTTGAACTCAAACGTAGATCGAGTACAATCATCCCTCAATATTGTTGGGAAATTGGTTCCAGGACCTCCTGCAGATACCAAAATCCACAGATGCTCAAGTCTCTTGTATAAAATCAGCCCTAGTACAATCAGCCTAGTACAATCAGCCCTCCTTATCTGCTGGCTCCTCATCTACAGATTCAACCACCCATGAATGGAAAAGGGCTAACTGTATGTTACTAAGCTCACTGTTTAGTTCAACTGACATTTTTTTTTCACTTTAAGACTTTCTTAAAGAACAAATCAGTGCAGGAAAGAAACAAATAGTTTTAAGACCGGCTCCTTTGAGAAGCACTGCTCTAATAGTTCCCTTCCAGCAAAACAGCCACCCTGACCCTTCCTTCCTGGAAATTCTGGATCTGCCACTCTAGGCATCCTTCTGTCCTTTATTTCTTTAACAAACATTTAGTTGGTACCCACAGTGTACCAAGTACTGTGATGGGTGCTCAGGACACAGTGGGCAGCAGGACAGTCTTAGGGTACTAGTTGTCATCAAATGGTTGTATCAAATGAGCAAGTATGTGTGGATGTACTTTATAAACCTATATTTCAGAATCAGGTAGTATTCTCATTCCTCCAATAGCTGGAATAAAAGGTACGAAGAGAACAAGAAGCTGATACTGGCTGAATTAAAACCCAACACTCCCTGGCATCCCTGCCATCAGAAGAACATGCCTCATGTTTTTCTCTCTCTCTGGTAGGTCTCATCTGAAAGAACACTGTTTTTGAGCTTAAGAAGAGGAAAAAGAATTTAGAGTTACTTTATGGATGAGAAACATATGATATTGACAATTCAGTTCACGGCCAACCTCCCTCTGGATGTCTGAACATAAAGCCAATCTCAGTGCATAACATCGGAACCTAAGTGTAGGTGGTGAAGCTCCAGGTCATGAAAATTGCTATTAACTTGGCCTCGGGGAGGCACCAGTGAGAATATGTGCCTCTGTCACATGCTTGTGGTCTCTTAGCCTAGGGGTTTAGGAAGCAGCAGGAAAAGGCCAGGATGCTTAGGAATAGAGGCGAGCTGTCCGAGAGGATTGGAAGGATAAGAGAGAACAGTGCTGGGCCTAGCAACTTTAAAACACATGCAAGCAACTGTGGCAAATGTTAACATTTGTTAAATCCTGGGAGTGTATACATGGCTGGTTTATATTTTTCTCTCTACTTTTCTTTACGTTTTAATATTTTGTAACATGACATTAAAAAAGGTAAACAATATCCTTAGAACAGAATAGTGTCTTCAGGTGACCAATGTAACACAAAAGAGAAATTGCAGTCAATAAAATATTCATGGCCTTAAAATTATGAAGGACACACGTAGGTTAGTTGTGTGTGTGTGTGTGTGTGTGTGTGTGTGTGTGTGTGTGTGTGTGTTCAGAAGCTTTAGCATGCATCAGCATCCCCTGTAGGGTGTTTTAAACACAGATTACTAACTTCTTCTACTTCTGATTCAGTAGGTCTGGGCTGAAGCCTGAAAATTTGCATTCCTAACAAGTTCTCAAAACAAATCCTGATGATGTCTTGTCGAGTAGACATTGTGTGCTCTTCTCACAATGATCTGGGTTGGTTTGATTCATTTATTCGATAGATATTTAGTAAGTACCTACTATGTGACAAGTATTAAGTTACATGCTAGAGAAATGTAGCTTACAACTCCTTATCCAGAAGCAGTCATTAAGTACGTTTTATATTAATGTGTTTACACCAAAAGCTGAGCAGTCATTTAGACACTGAGGCAAGCTGTTGGATATTATAATAGCTAATCAGCAGGCTAGGGGAACACCCTAGGGAGGGCTGTGTATGAAAACTTGCCTTTTTTGTAGATAGTAATTAATAATGATTACAGATAATTTTCCTTTTCTCTTCTTGTCTCCCCACCAGTCTTCTCCTATTCCTTTCTCTCTTTCCTCTCTCCCTCCCTTGGATAAACATGGGTGACTGACTAATTTAATAGCTATCTCAACCCCCTTCTTCCTTGCTGTGTGTTACCAAAGGTTCTGGAAAGCAAGATATTTGCTGTGCCAGATTCCCTGGCAGCCAGGGCTGGCTACAGGACCCAGTTACAGCCAATGAGACGTGAGTGGAAATATGCTGAGGGTATTCTGGGAAAGGTTTTGCTTCTATCTAAAGGGGATGGGAGCAAGAGGAAGATCACTGGTATAACATATTTCCCTGTCTATTTGCCTTGAAGGTGGACATGATGTCTGGGGTTGCAACAGCCATCTTGTGGCCATGAGGCAACCAAAATCAGGATGGAAAACCCAAAGGTGGCAGAGTTGAAATAATGAAAAAGCCTGGTCTTTGATAACATTTTGACCAGGTGAACCACTCACTGGTCAAACCACTCATATTCAGACAATGTTAGTTAATAAAGCAAAACCCTATTTTAATATACTGTTTATTTCTATCACCTGCAGAGGAAATCATTCCCAACTGATATAGCCCCTTCTCTGCCCACCCACCCCCTTTTTTGTCTTCTCTTCTATCTTCCTTTTTCTTCTTTTCATGTTATGGGATGAATTGTGGGCCTCTGCCCCACCACCCACCAAAGTCATATGTTGAAATTCTAACCTCTAGTACCTCAGAATGTGACTGTATTTAGAGATAAGGTCTTTAAAGATGTAATTAAGTTAAAATGAAATTGTTAAGGTGAGTCCTAATCCAATATGACTGCTTTCCTTAAAACAAGAGGAAATTTGTATACAAAGATGTACAGAGAAAAGACCATGTAAAGACACAGGGAGAATATGGCCATTTATAAGCCAAGGAGAGAGACCTGAGAAGAAAGTAGCTCTGATGACACCCTGATCTTGGACTTCTAGACTCCAGAGCTGTAAGAGAATACGTTTCTGTTGTTTAAGCCACTTAGTCTGTGCTACTTTGTTAGGGCAGCCCTAGCAGACTAATACATTTCTTCCTCCCCTTTTTCCACTCTCTGTTCTTTCTTTTCCTTTATTGACTGGTGTGTGTGTGTGTGTGTGTGTGTGTGTGTGTGTGTGTGTGTGTGTGTGTGTGTGTGATATCCAAGGAACCCCCAAGAGTGAGGAATCCTTTCATTGGGGCCCCTCAGCAGACTTCACATGCCCTTGTGTAAACCAATAGCTGAGAAGAGGAATGGGTCCACCATAACTGATCTAGACCAGTCAAGATTCACCTCTTTTGGCTGGGAGTGGAAACCACCTTTCTTACAGCTCATAGATGCTCATAGAATGATGGGGACAAAACTATAAACAAGGTTCTGTAAGAAGATTGGTTATTATCCAGAGATGATTTTGCCCAACTCAAGTGGCATTTGTTAATGTCTGGAGATATTTTTGGTTGTCACACCTAGGGGGAGAGTGTTGCTATTGGCATTTATTTCATAGAGATCAGGGTTGATGCTAAACATTCTGCAATGCATAGGACAGTCTCTACAACAAAGAAGTATCCATCCCAAATGTCAATAGTGCAAGACTGAGGAACTCTGTGATAGAAGGGAGGGGGAGGGGCTGTTGGGAAGACAAGTAGCTGCCCTCGGATCTGCCACCGATGGAACTGCGTGTGTAGCACCTCCCGTCAGTCTAGCCTGCTGCAGGCTACAGCGCCCTGAGTGACGGAAGCTGGTCTGATTACATTGGCCAGCCGGCCCTTAGTCTACAACTGTATGTCAGAGACCTGAGTGAGTCAGGCAGATTTGTGCAGACTAAAGTTAGAAGAGAGAAAGCAAATGATGATTTGAAAATAAATTTGAATAGGCCTATTTAGATCCTCTGAGACTGCAGTCTGACATAAATAGGACTAAAAATATAAAAACATGGTACCCTGTCACTCTAATCACTAGATTTCACTAGTTCTGAGTATAATAATAATGCCTTAGTCATCACGTAAAATTAATGCCTTTTGATATTAAAAATATATTAATAACCTTATTTTAGTATATTATTGGCATATATTTAAATTAATTTCCAGGAGCAGCTCTTTGAAGCATTACAGTCAATGACTAGGTTTTTTTGTATCCATCCATCTTGACATTTTGCAGTAAATAAGAAATGATATAATAAAATAGATTTAAGGTTTAAATAATAGTTGCACAGTTTCTAAACTTCTTTGCAAACTTTACTTAAATATGGTTTATATATTGAATGATAGGCACACTTGTTTCTACAAAGGTAGCTAGATTTAAAAGAAATCAATGCCATGACCTACAATTTCCTTTACAAATAGAATTTGTTCTGTTTGCTAGATCACATTTTCCCCTCAAATAAAAATGAAGTGGCATAGGAGACTTTGGCCAAATTTGCTAACAGTTTCATGGTGTCCAGTTTTGTGAAAAGCAAATCATGCACCTACTTTTATATATATATATCCTAATGCATCAGCTTTGGATATAGCAAAAAGCACAGTTAGCTGAAACTGCAAAGCATTTTCTGTTTTCTAGGCTAGAGTTTACCGGGCCTCCTGAGCAGCGCCTTTGCTTAAACATTCTTTCATCAGTTCTTGAGGAGCTGGCCTTGGATTTCATTTTTAAAAGAATGACCACCAATTTATTCACTTAAATGTGCTGCTGTGCTTTCACATGCATTTTTTGCATTCACTTGTTTGTTTCTTAACCAGTGCCTAGAAGCCAGAACCATCATCTTTCATTCAGCCCTGTTATAGACCTAGGGTCTTCATAGGAATATTCCTTCCGTTTGAGGATGATCTTAAGCTGTGTTTTTCTGTTTAGCTGCCTATGGGTGACAGATAATGATGTTTTACACATTTAAGAGCACTCCAGTTCCCTATTACATGGACACATTTCTAATGGGCTCCAGGCTCCTTGCTATTAATAGCTGTGGAAGATACACTGTACATCTAATTTAGCGCTGCCTGGGGTGACACAATTGGTACTCAGTTATTTTACTGCCAATATGTACAGCTTATGCCACAGGGAGCCTGCAGCTAATTGATGAGCTCCCTGCCCTCAGAGGCCAAACCCAAGACAAGCATCTCAGACAGTTTCCCTTCAGTGACCTCAGTGCCCCTCACACCCCAACTACCTTTGGTTTGGTGCCACGACTGAATAAGGAAGGCAAAGCACCTCATAGGTTCCACTTTATTCAAGACTCATTTGAACCTGACTTTATCCAAACCCACCCTGATGGACTGTAGAAGCCCTCAGGGGCAGCTCCTGAGTTTCTACATATTTCAGGGTAGCAATATAGAAGAAGGCTAGGAGACTTGTCTTGAATGAGTGTTTGCAGGGCAAACGTTTTGTTTTATTTTAATTGTGTTTTTCTCTTTTTGAGTCAGCTGTGCAGAGGCTGATAGATATTTGGTGGGGAGGGGAGTCACGCTTTGGCAGAGCCGCGGGTCATTCCCCTCACGGGAAGCCCCTTTTAGTGGCGTCACTGAAGCCCGATTTCTTTGCATGACTTTTTTGAGTATAATATCACCCTGCCTCTCTCATGTTCTACCACCCTGCCCTCCCCAGCCTCCCCCTCAGCCAAGCTGCAGCTACACAGGGCTTGTTGACCTTTCCAGGAACTGGACACACAGCTTTCTCTTTTCTTCTGCTCCTTAGTTTTAGGTGTTCCCAAGGCCTAGACGCTCTCCCCTCCCCCAGGACCCATGACCTCTACCAAAACCCAGTTTAAACCCTGCTTCTTCCCCTTTTGTCCCAGTTTTGTTGAAATATAATTGACAGACATCTCCATGTAAGCTGAAGGTGTATAGCATGATGAGTTGACTTACATATATTGTGAAATGAATCCTGCAATAAGGTTATTTAGCATCCATCACCCCATATAGACACAATAAAAAGCAGAAAAAGAAAATAACTTTTTCCCTGTGTTGAGAACTCATGATTTACTCTGAACAGCTTTCACATATGTCATAAAGCAGCGTTACCACAGTCATTACATCCCTAGTACTTATTTTCTTAAAACTGGAAATGTGCACATTTTGAAGACCTTCCTCCAGTTCCACCCCGTAAGATGTTCCAGTTCTACTAGAAGATGGCACAGTAAAACCCAAACGAACTTTCTGGCCAACCCGATACCTTTTGACCATCTTTCTCCTCACCCCTTGCCTCTGGTAATCACAAATCCGATCCCTGTTTCTATGAGTCTGGGTTTTTCTGTTTGTTTTGTTTTTCCTTTTGTTCTTAGATTCCACGTATAAGTAAGATCATAGAGTATGTCTTTCTCTGTCTAACTTATTTCACTTAGCATAACGCCCTCACGTTTCATCCATGTTGCTGCAAATGGTAGAGTTTTCTCACTTTTTTATGGATGAATAAAATTTCATTGTTTATATACGCTGCGACTTCTTTATCCATTCATCCGTCTACGGACACAGGTTGTTTCCATGTCTTGGCTCTTGTAAATAACACTGCTATAAACATGGGGGTACAGATATCTTTTTGAGTTAATGTTTTAGTTTTCTTTGGATATATTTCCCAGAAGTGGAATTGCTGGATTATATGGTAGTTCTATTTTTAATTTTTTTAGTATCCTCGTACTGTCTTCCATAGTGGCTGCACCAGTTTACATTCCCAACAACAGTGCACGTGGGTTCCCTTTCTCCACACCCTTGCTATCTCTTGTCTTTTTGTTGATGGCCATTCTAACAGGTGTGAGGTGATATCTCATTGCGTAAACCTGACTTCCGAGAAATCATCTTGAATCCTCTCCAGACAGAATTACTCACACCCTCTGTCATGTATGCTGACAGCACTTCCTCTGCACTACTGGTCACCCCAGGTCTGGCATGGAATTTTTTTATTATTTTTTTTTTTTGGAGTATAGTTGATTTATAACTATACTATATGATTTACAATGTTGTGTTAGTTTTAGGTGAACAATAAAGTGATTCAGTTATACATGTATTCATTCTTTTTCAGATTCTTTTCTCATATAGATAATCACAGAATATTGAGTAGAGTTCCTGTGCTATATGGTAGGTCCTTATTGATTATCTATCTTATATATAGTAGTGTGTGTATGTGAATCCCAAACTCCTAATTTACCCCTGTCCCCCATGTTTCCTCTTTGGTAACCGTGGTTTGTTTTTGATATCTGTGAGTCTGTTTCTGTTTTGTAAATAAATTCATCTGTATCACTTTTTTAAAATTAGATTTCACATATGAGTGATACCATATGATATTTGTCTTTCTCTGATGGCATAGAATTCTAGTTGTCCGACACACAGCTTTCCACAGTGTTTGATTGTGAGCAATTTGAAGGCAGGGATCGTATCTGACTCACTTCTATATCACCAGTGCCCAGACAGTCTCTGACATTTGGGTGGGCTTAGTAAAGGCATGTTGCATTAATCTCTTGTTGTTACTATGGTATCTATCTTTACCAGCATCAAAGAGAAAGAAGTATTCCCCAAAGGAATGGTGAACAGGTAGCTAAAACATAACCCTATAATTGCTGAACCATTTTCTGGTTCAATTTTCTGAAAACAATTTTATGTGCATCCCTGCCTTCAGAAAAAGGCCTGGCATATGCTTTGCTTCATGACTCAGGGGTCTTCTTGTAAGCATTGGTTATTTCACTGAGCTGTAATATTATCAGTGTTCTGCAACCTATGAAAGTGCCATGAAATAATGGTGTCAATTGATGCTCTTTAAAGAAAACATACACATTAACAAAACAAAGCATCGGTCCAGCCGATGACCTTCCAATGGAGCACCAAATGTTAGTCTGTCAGATTCTGATTTGAATGAATTAATACAGGTTGACTTGGCTTACAAAACATCTGGAATACACTGATCTTTCCTTAGATGATTTAATGTGAACTTCTCCAAAAAAATATCCTGTTTCTGAAAAGTATTAATTTTCAGGAAGGAAACTTTGAAGTACTCAGTGGCTATTGAAGGGTATATGAACTTGAATTACACTACATATTTTCACCAGCTTTAGAGAACCAGGTGTTGCCACAACCGAATGGCTGTACATTGCCTTTTATCCCTCCAGTCATTCAGTAAACACCATGTGCTAGGCATTGTGCTAGGACCTAGGAAGCTAAGAGTGAGAAATGTAGACGTGATTCTTGCCTTAAGGTCTTCATGTTTAGAGAGGAGAGACAGAGCAACAAACAGAACTGCAGTAGAGAATGTCTTTCAGTTTTGAGAACTTCACCAGCCCATACAACATTGTCCACCTCTGCCAAGTCACTTGACGTTGGTACAATTCTCCCATTGCTGGTTTAAGAGACCGTTGTAACCCATACAAGAGCCAGTTTGGGGTTTTGATGAGGGTCTACAGTGATCTGTCTGGACTTAGTTATTGTTGGTGCTTTTGTGGTAGGGCTGGGGAGCTAGTGAAGGGGAATGAGATTTATATTTGTAATCTCAGTGGTTTGGAGAATAGTGATGCCTCTCAGTAATGGGAGGGGGCTGTCACCAAAGGCAGTGATTATGTTCAAGCAAAGAAAGTGGGAAGTAATTGCTGCTGCTGAAAGCTGGAGCAAAAGTTCCTACTTGGGGAGTTTCTAGAAGCACATTTTGTTTATACAACAAAATATGATTGTTACATGGATATCCAAATATTAGTACATAATGGAATTAAATTGTCTGATTTACATCTATTGCTCTTTGTCGCATGTGTCTTACACTAACGTTTAGTTATTTCTATTGTATGCAAAGAGCCATGCTAGACACTGAGGGGACTCTGATTCGTTCTCAGGGAGGTTATAGCTCAGGAATAACATCAATCAAGGACACAGGGCATGCAGATTCAAGGTCACAGGGAGAATGCCAACTGTGAATGGAAGTAGATCTTGGTTCCTAATGGGAAAATAAGAGTATTGTTGTGATGGGGTGTTTTAAAAGCTCATTCCTGTGGAGTGATTGGCAATGGAGAGTTTCCTCAGGTCTTGGTGTAGGAAGAAGGGTCCCTTAATCCTATCAAAGCAGCATTGTTGATAATAGCAGGTACTGGGTTTGAGAACAGCTGTTAAAGTTCACACAAAGATCAAATATATTATAGAGTTTTGAGATCAGAGTTACCTATGTTTGAAATGTAATAATTTAATTTAACTAATAATTATTTAGAATCTGCCAAAGTTCTCTGCAGGCCATGAGGGATTTCACTGAGTATTCTTATACATGAGACTAACTTTAATGTATACAGAGAACTAAAAGAAAAAAAACAATGGATTGAGCCACACTAATTTTGCCTTTTTGGTGGTAATTTAAAATTTAGAGGTAAAACATTGACTTATTGTGGAATGAATAGAGGTTTTTACTGACATTGTTCTTGTTGTGTAAACTAATCACAGACTGTTGGAATTGGAAATGAGTGATGATCTCTATCAGGAGTTTTCAAATGTTGTAAACAATATTTTACATAATATGTAGTATGTCAGGTGGACAAAAGTGGAGTTGGATATGGGGACTGATTCCCCATTGACTTGCTCTGTGAATGTCTCCAAGGGGTTCCCTGGGATACAGTTTGCAAACCACTGCTCCAGGCCTGTCTCCACATTTTGCCAAGGAGGGTGCCAGGGCCCAGGAAGGGCAAGTGTATCCCCCCATAGTACTGCCTGTCAGAAGCAGAAAGAGGTCTGGGTTCAGATATTTTGACTTATTAAGCTTTCTTCTGAAAACCTAACACAATTTACATGTCTTTTCATTTGTGTTTCCGAATGTCCATGTCCTTTGAAACTGGGTCACTGTCTGATTAGTGATAGTAACGGAGGAAAAGAATGACTGCAGTGTCCAGGACTGAGGGGCAAAGAGGTTAAATCCACTGTGTCATTTTTAATCCCCTTATTGTATTTGACTGTATCCATCTTTGCTCTTCAAATAGAAAAGAGAGCCTTCCACGAAGCCCAGCCCTGGCCCCCTCCCTGCAGAGGGAAATGCAGTTGCTCAGAAGATGGTAGATTTTCCCGTGCGTCTTCTGTGTGATTCTGGCAACCAGTCAGTGCTTTTTATGAGAAATGGGGCAGGGTGGGGGCTTGGGGGTCCTTTGTAGACTCCCAGGTATTGCCACACTTTGCGTAGCGAGACCCTACACGAGGCCGCCTCACCGCTGCTTAGGTCATCGAGACCTGTCATGTGTCATCTTTGTTATTAGGTGAGTTCAGCTGAGGAGACCGGGCAGCAGACAGTTAGCTGTCCACTAGCTCTTCCTGCTCCCCTTTGCGTAGCACAGATTTGTTTCTGGGGAGTAGCTTCTCAGTCAGGAACCACATCTCTCCCACTCCCCCCAACCCCACCACACACACACACACACACACACACACACACACAGAGTTAGAGACGGCCACACAATTAAGATCAGCTCATGAAATGTGAGCAGCAGTGATACACACCACTTCTAGGCCTGGCCTATCAGATTCCTATGCAGGGGTCCTCAGTGCTCTTTCCCTGTCTCTTGCCTGGATATATAGAATTTAAGGACCTGACCAAGCTTTCTTAAGGTCAGCACTATAAGCATTTGAGGCTGAATAATACTTGGTTGTGAGAGCCTCGCCTTGAAGGGTGTTTAGCAGGATCCCTGGCCTCTACTCACCTGAAGCCCGCTGTTGTAGCAACCAAAACTGTCTCCAGTGGGGAGAGGGCAGACAGAATGACCCCTGATTGAGAACCACTGCCTGGAGTGTTGCAGAGCCACTGCTGGAAGAAGCATGGGTCCCTGTATCCCTGTGAAGTAGAAAGCCAACCAGGAACTGCTGCACTGGATCGTCAGCTTTGGAAAATGTGAGGTTTGTTTCTTACGAAACATGGTGCCTATCCAAACACACTGCTTTGATCTGCTTTGTGAATTGGGCTTCTGCGTAAGATTCCTTCTAAAGAAAAGTTTCCCTCAACTAGAATAAAATGAACCAACTTCAGAAACTTTGGACCCGGGACATCCCTGGTAGCGCAGTGGTTGGGAGTCCACCTGCCAATGCAGGGGACACGGGTTCGAGTCCTGGGCCTGGAAGATCCCACATGCTGTGGAGCAACTAAGCCCGTGTGTCACAACTACTGAGCCTGTGCGCCACAACTATTGAAGCCCACGTGCCTAGAGCCAGTGCTCTGCAATAGGGGAGGCCACCGCAGTGAGAAGCCCATGCACCGCAAAGAAGAGTAGCCCTCGCTCACTGCAACTGCGAAGGCCCGTGCACAGCCACGAAGGCCCAACGCAGCCAATAAATAAATAAAATAAATAAATAAATTTATTTTAAAAAAATAATAAAGAAACTATGGACCCAGTTCAGCTTCTTCCCTTTACAGATGAGAACCAAGTACAAAGATGTGAGGTGACTTGTTCAAGATTCACCCAGTGCTGAGCTGCAGAGGCAGGCCCAGGACGCAGGCCTCTAGATGCTTTGTCCAGTTCCTTAACCAGAGGTCACCCGTAACCCTTTCCAGTCAAAATAGATGGAAATGATAAAACCAGCTACGTTGAAAAGTAGCACTCTCAAAAACTTGGTACAGATTAACTTGGCCAAAATGTCAGCCTAGTCAGCCTAGTCCCACAGGTAGGATAGGTATATAAAGCACCTTCAGTTCACCCTCCATGGTGTTTTGTCTACCTGTTCATTTTGTTATATTATCGGAGTCACAATTTGGGGGTAGAGCATCGTCTCAGTCTTCAAAGATGCTGTTCATTGGGGTCCCAAGCAGGTGGGTTCCCAAAGCAGGGCCAGTGTGGAGTTCCAACTGGAAGGAGAAGAGGACTGAGGGACCAGGAAACCAGGGAAACTGAAGGCCCGCCAGGTGGCCCAGCCACACCTGGTGTGTGCTCTGAGTGGGGGACAAGCCCACTTGCTAGTGGAAAAGATGTTTCTAGGAGAACTTGAAGCCTGGCTCTCTTTGGCTCAGGCCTCTGGGCACGCTAAGCTTGCAGGCCATTCCTGGGGCATCTAAATGAGGCTGGTCCTAGCAGGAGCCACTGGCACCTCTTCCCACGTGAGAGATGCATCCTTTGGAGAAAGCTGTGGAGTAAGTGCACCAGTTAATGCACCTTCACACATGTTTGCACCCTCCTTCCTCTGTTTCACGTCCCTTTATCCCCTGAGCCAGTTTTGACCATGTGGACCCTGGTACTACTTCTGCATTTACAAATTTCCCCCTAGAGGACACCCATAACATGGGTCCCTTATTAGCTTTTTCTTACCAATTATGGAGAGAAGAATGGACTTACTTTCCCTGGGGTTTTTACAAAACAAGATCATCTGTCCCAGGTGGTTAAGATTCTATAAATTATCACAGGTAGCAGAAGCCAGGCTCTTACCCACCAAGGAAGGCTGAGTGTCTGCCTTACCACTGCCAAATATACTCGGATCAGTTGTTTCTCTCTTCTGCCAACTCGTCCTTCCAGACAAGACTTAAATTGGGAGAAAGGGAACAATTATCCTCATTCTTTGAGAATTACAAATGTTATTTTAAATTGAGATATTCATCAATTTTAAACACTTCTCTCTCTCTCTCTCTCTCTCTCTTCCCCCAGTTTAGATAACAGTTCTTGAAATTAAACTCCAGGCCTCAGGATATCTGAGCTGGTGGTTAATTGTTGAATTATCCTGAGTCAACAGCATTGTGAAAAAATAATTTCATCTTAATTGTTCATTGGGAAAAAAGTAAAGAAATGTGTAGACATCTGGGGTCTCATGTGCTTTGTCAAACTAAACTCTTAACAGTCCGGGCCATAGTGTTTGGACAGTCTGCTCAACTGGGTTATTGCTAAGAGACTTCAATCTTTAGATATTTAGCTTTTCTTTGTTATTATCATGTTGCAACATTTCTGGCTTAACCTTTTGGCGTCATTCTGACCAGGAAAAAATGCAGCACGAAAAGTTTCTTTAGAAGTCATCTAACTCCTTGCCACTCAAAGTGTGTCCCCAGACCGACCAGCAGCACTGGCACCCCTGGGATCTTGCTAGAAATGCAGGATTTGAAGCCCCTCCCACACCTGTTGAACTAGAATCTGCAGTTCAGCAAGGCCCCCAGGTGATTTGTGTACACATTAAAATTAGAGATGCACTGGTCTAGTCCCACTCCTTCATCTGACATATGAGGAGAGCGAGGCCCCGGCAGGTTCTCAGCGTCTCGGAGTACAAGGGGAAGCCACGGCATAGGACCAGGGGTTGCATCTTCAAAGCAGACTGCCACGACCCTCGTCGTCTCTCAGGATGCAGGCTCACGGGGCGGCTGAAGTCTCTGTGATGTTTGCTCTCAACCATACTTAAACATGGCCATAAAGTAAGAGAATGTTCTCGAGCTGCTTCCGTGGTGGCCATTTTTCTAAACATAACTCTGAAAGACACCCCGGTGGGACAGATATGAGCTGACATGGGCGTTTCAGACCTGGCAGGTAAATAGTGAGGCCCCATCTATTCCGCCCCCGGCTGCGAACAGTTTCCCAGTGGTGGCAGGAGCATGGTTGTCTGCTCTACAAGGAAGCAGGAGGTCAGAATCCACAATATTTATGTTGGAATTGTCACTGTTTATATGAGGAAATATGCTCATTAATCCCAAACATGTCTATTATTACGTAGGTCCCTAAAGTCAGGTGTTCGTTTAAAACAATAAACATAACCTATGTCTCATATTTCAGGTTTGATGCAATTACTACCTAAGGCAGCCTAGTTCTTTGGCGCTACGGTTTTCACTGTAAACAGGGCTAGAAATTCAATCAAACTGGTCACCCATGTGTAGGTTCTAACATTTTGCTGTCATTATGAAAAAGAAATTGTTTCTGATTGTCAAACCTTGCTATGTGCTGGGAAGCAATGAAAACAATTATTTTAGAAACCAAGATAGAGAGAATAGAATGCTGTATATTTCCAAGGGGAGAGGAAGAAGTTAAAATTCACTTTGTTGCACAGCAGAAACTGGCACAACAGTGTAAAGCAATTATACTCCAATAAAGAGCTGAAAAAAAATTAAAAATTTAAAAATTTAAAAAAATAAAAAATAAATAAAATGCTGTCACACATAAGGGCCTGAACTCTGTGCCTTAGGCAGGAGGGTCAGGCTGTTACAGGCAGGCCTGACAGCAGGAGATCCCATGGGTTTATGGGCCTGGAGAGAGGAAGGGAGAGAAGGAGTGTTTTTTTTCCCCTGGAGGAGGCAGAGAAAGGAGGATTTGCATTCCTTTGTTTTTGAGGGTTGGATGCATGTAAACGAGCTGTAACATACCTGAAAACGCAGACCAGATCACAAAGTCTGGCGTACAGGAGCCAGTCAGTATATGTTCTTTCTTTACCGCCTTCTCTCTTTCCTGCAGAGAGTCAGGCTGATGACATAGCCCTGGCAAGACCCAGAGGTAGATTTGGTTTGCTCAAGATGGCTTTATCAGTAGTGGCAAAACATAAAGGAGAATGTCTCCGTTGTGACTAATAAAAGAACAGCTGTATGATTCACGGCTGCTGGGTGAGAACAGTGGCAGCAGACGCAGAATCTCCACGCCTCTAGGGGCAGGAGAAATTTGGATTTTCTGACCAGGACTAAGGTTCCTGTGGGTTTAGTTCAAAATGATGGGAGTGGAGCCTGCTGCGATCTGTGCTTGGCTGTCTAGATCTAGAATCTTCCAGAGGAAGTCAGAGGGAGCACATGGCAGGTCTGAGCCAGTCTGCTGTGCTGAGGCTGCCGGGCAGCAGGCAGAGCAACCTCAGGAGGCGATGCTCAGGGGTCATGGGAAAGGTCATGACGAGCCCATAATGTTTTAGGGGAAAAGAAGTCTAACGCATCCCAGTTTTTCTTTCAAGGAAAACATATAGGCACAAAAGTGGGGAGGGGACAGAGGGGCAATGATCTTTGACTTTCAAATAGCCTTTGATCAGTTTCTTCTATCTGATGATGATAATTCTGATTTGCCAGGGAATTGGAGATGAATTTGAGCATGGGTCTGTGCGAGGTAATGAACTTAGGTTAAGATAATTCAAATGACACAGGTAGGCCTTCCTGTATAATAAGTCATTATTTTATATATATATGTATATATATATTCTTTTTCATATTCTTTTCCATTATGGTTTATCACAGGATATTGAATATAGTTCCTTGTGCTATACAGTAGGACCTTGTTTTTTATCCATGCTATATATACTAGTTTGCATCTGCTAGCCCTAAACTCCCAATCGTTCTCTCCCTCACCACCACCCCGCCTTGGCAACCACAAGTCTGTTGTCTATGTCTATGAGTCTGTTTCTGTTTTGAAGATATGTTCATTTGTGTCAAATTTTAGATTCCACATATAATTGATATCATATAGTATCTATCTTTCTCTTTCTGACTTACTTCACTTATTATGGTAATCTCTAGGTCTATCCATGTTGCTGCAAATGTCATTATTTCATTCTTTTTTATGGCTAAGTAATATTCCATTATCTATCTATCTATCTATCTATCTATCTATCTATCTATACGCACACACCCCACATCTTCTTTATTCATTCATCTGTTAATGGACATTTAGGTTGTTTCCATGTCTTGGCTATTGTAAACAGTGCTGCTTTGCACATAGAGGTGCATGTATCTTTCCAAATTATAGTTTTGTCTGCATATATGCCCAGGAGTGGGATTGCTGGATCATATGGCAACTCTATTTTTAGTTTTTTGAGGAACCTCCATACTGTTTTCCATAGTGGCTATACCAATTTACATTCCCACCAACAGTGCAGGGGGATTCCCTTTTCTCTATACCCTCTCCAACATTTATTATTCGTAGACTTTTTAATGATGGTCATTCTGACCAGTGTGAGGTGATACCTCATTGTAGTTTTGATTTGCATTTCTCTAATGATTAGCGATGATGAGCATCTTTTCATGGGCCCGTTGGCCATCCGTATATCTTCTTTGGAGAAATATTTATTTAGATCTTCTGCCTATTTTTCAATTGAGTTGTTTGTTTTTTTGTTATTGAGTTGTAGGAGCTGTTTGTATATTTTGGAAATTAAGCCCTTGTCGGTTGCATCATTTGCAAATATATTCTCCCAGTCTGTAGGTTGTCTTCTTGTTTTGTTTATGGTTCCCTTTGCTGTGCAAAAGCTTATAAGTTTGATTAGGTCCCAATTCTTTAAGTAATAATCATTTCATACATTGGCATGGATTTTTAGTCTATAGACCATTCTCATGGCAGTATTGTGAGGAATTTCCCTCTGAGGCTAGTGCTTCTTGTACAAAATGGACAAGCCACTACACCCTGGAGGGTACACGCGATAATCCACTGCTTGCAAAAAGAAACTATTTAGAGTTTTTCCCCCTAAAAATCAGAAAGAAATTCAGCATTACCAGTATTGAAAATACAGATTGAGCTTGGCACATTTTGTCAGTTTTTATGTCGGACAGCCCCACATTACAGTGTCCCAGTGAGGTCTCCTGAGGATTGAGGGCTTTCCCACATCTTGGGTCAGAGTGAGCCTCCCAGGTTGCATGTTCACTCTCTGCCTCCCGTTGCCCCTTATTCACCTGTAGCGAAGTAAATTTATAGGTTTCAGGGTCTTCCTTCCGCTGACAGAGAGGACGAGCAGCTTAGAATGAATCTTGCAAAGAAACAACAAATGGGATATTGTTAATGATACAAACACACACCAAGCCCAGAAAACAGCAGAGCCAGTGCTTCTGTTATTCCTGGCAGGCGCTCATTGTCTGCACAGTATGATACTCAAAACAACAATCTCATCTGAGCTAACAAGTTGCCAAAATATTTCCAGCAGATGATGTGAAATGTGAATTACCTTCACTGTCCTTGATGATGAATGTCACCCGGGTATCCATTGCAACTTCATGTAAGTTCAAGAACATTAGGAAGCCATCATAATTAGCAATTTATTTAAAAGCAAAAGCATCTAGGACTTAAAGACAAATCTCTGTAGTCCCCTTCTGCCCACCCCTCCCTCAGGTGGTTAAGGCATGCGATTCTCACCAGTACTTTAACATTTTGCCAAATTTGATGATAAATACTTAAAAGCCTCTCCTGAGATTTCTTACTTATTAGTGAAAAAGCCACATATGACTGGGTAAATCTGTTCCTCCTGATGCTGTTAAAAATAGTTGAAATAATGCCTAAAATATATTTAGGGACAAACAAAATGCCTTTCTTGTCAGCTGATGCTATTGGAATAGAAATAGAAAATATTGTTGAATGTCCGAAGAAACGAGGATTAGAACAGGTGTTGCATGTAGGAAGTTTGCTATGTAGTTTATAAAAGCATTTATTTTGTCAATATGTTTTTACCTAGCGTATTTGCTAGATTCTGTTTCAATAATTCAGAACCTAAAGAACTACTTTAAATTTGTGTGTGTGTGTGTGTGTGTGTGTGTGTGTGTGTGTGTGTGTGTTTTGCCAGTGTGCGTACCACATATGAGAAAATATACTGGAAATTATATATCTTCAACAATTATTTCTTTAATTAAAAAAATGTTCATGGAAAACCTAGGTAAATATGACTGCTGAGACAGAGATAGGGCCAGATACAAGTCATTCCCCAAATCATACAGAGGAAAGCTTTTGTAACAAGTATTTGATGCCAGAAGTGCATAGAATCTTACAGGATATTATCCACACAGGTTAACTTTATAAAACAAGACCTTTAAAATATACTGGAGTCCTTAAGCACTGTATGATAAGATGGATAGTGACCATGAAAATCTTTTGTAATACAGGGAGTGTCCTTACAAATTCCCTGTAAGTTCTGTCAACATATTAAAGGAATTGATGAACTTAAGAGGAGTTCATTTAGTTTTCTTTCATAAGATGAGACCCAAAGAGGCTGATCGTTCTTGTGATGACAGTTATGCTATCTAGATAACAGTTTTTAAAAAAATAAAAATTGACACTGTAAAACTGTCATGAAGAATGAAGGTGGGAAGGAGGCATATTTATTGACTAATTGACCCATGAAAGGTACGACCAGGTGAACTGAACATTTTGCCTTCCCAGAGCCCATCATCTCGGGCTACATTTAGAACTCTCCTCTTCTTTGCATTACCAAAATGCCCTGTATACACAGCCACCCACCCATCCACCCACCTTTCCACCCATGAATAAGATATATAATAAGTTAGATGGTGATAAATATTATGGGGAAAAACAAAGGAGAAAAGGAAATTAAATTGTGCCGGGCAACACACTGCAATTTTTAATTTGATAATCGGAGAAAGCATCAATGAGAATATCACGTTTGAGTAAAGACCCGAAGGAGGTGAGAATTTGAGTCCTGCAGATACCTGGGCAGTTTACTGAGCAGGGAGAACAGTAAGGACAAAAACCCCCAGGGAGGATTGTGCTTCAGGTTTTAGTTGGAGCAAGTGAGTGAGGGGAGAGGAAGCCCTGAGGTCAGAGAGGTGACAAGTTGAAGAAGAGGGACAGTGGCAGACTCTGCAGAGCCTTGCGAATATTTTGGCCTTTATTCCAAGTGCAGTGGGAAGCCCCTGGAGGGCTCTGTGCAGAGGACATGACTTGGTCTGACTTATTTTTTAACAGGATTGTTTTGGCTGTGTTATAGAGAATAGACTAAACGGGGGCATCTTAGTCTGTTCAGGCTACTGTAACAAAGTGCCATAGACTTGGTGGCTTATAAACAACAGACATTTATTTCTCACTGCTCTGGAGGCTGCAAGTCTGAGATGAGGGTGCCAGCAAGGTCAGGTTCTGGTGAGAGCTCTTTTCCAGTTTGCAGAATGCCTACATCGTGCTGTATCCTGACACGCAGAAAGCAGAGGGAAGAAGCAAGTACTCTCAAGACTTTTCTAAGGACACTAATCCCGTCGCGAGGTCTCCACCCTCATGACCTCATCTCATCCTCATTACTACCCAAAGCCCCCACCTCCTAATACCATCACACTATGGGGTAGGGTTTCAACATAGCAACTGGGGGTCGGGGAGAGTGGGGAGACACAAATATGCAGTCCACAACATGGGGCAAGCACCGAAGTAGAGGCCTGTTAGGAGACACTGCAGTAGTCAAGGTGAGAAGTGGTCCAAGGTGGCTTGGACCAGAGTAGAGGTGGTGAGAGGTGGTCGGATTCTCAGTCACCATGTTATATTGAAATTGTCTACTTCTCTTCTTTTTTTCTTTTCTTTTTTTGTCTCCTCCACCTGTATAGGGCATTCATAGCTCCTATCACAATGCCTCACTCATAAAAATCATGAAGAATTTCCTTTTGGGGAATGAAGTATGCTCATTTTGAGGGTTGTATAGAGCTAATTTTCTCAACTAGTGGATAAGAGGGAAGTGAAATAGAAAAGGTAATTTATCTAAGGATTAAAAGAAAAGTAAGTGGTTGATACTGGGTTATTAGGAGAAAGAGGATGCTTGGGTGAGTGTATTCTTGGTCTCAGAGGCCGATTTTAAGGAAATCTTTTCTTTCCCAACACAATTCTGGGAGTTTAGGTCAGACTCAAAACTGTTTTGGTCTGATGTAATACTTGGAACAACTGCATTGCATAATTCCTGGACACGCTTTTCCCACAAAATGCAGCATGGCTCCTTGAAGTGCTGAGATGTGCTGATTTCTGCAGATGTATCTGTCTACATTTTTGAGAAGTGTCCAGCCATTGTGGGGGGAGTGGTGGTGTCGTAAATTCACATAATCACAGGAGCAAAGCAGAAGCCATGATTTTAAATGGTGTTTGTTCAGTTGTATCACCTATAAGATGGGGATAATACTTTTGACTCACAGTGTTCATGTCAAGATTAAGTAACAAAGTTAATGTAAAGATTTCCACACTGTTAGCGAAATAGTAGTTGCTCAAATCTTTGTCCTTTACAGCTGTTGTTATTGTTGAGCTGAAGAAAGTTCACACGGAGAGTATCAGGCAGACCTCAGTTTACTGTGCTTTGCTTTATTGAACTTCACAGATATCGCATTCTTTTGCAAATTGAAGATTTGTGGCAACTCTGCTTCCAGCAGGTCTATTGGCACCATTTTTCCAACAGCATTTGCTCACTTCATGTCTCGGTATCACATTTTCGTAATTCTCACAATATTTCAAGTGTTTTCATTATTACTGTATTTGTTATGGTGATTTGTAATTGGTGATCTTTGGTGTTACTATTGGAACCGTTTGGGGGCACCACAAATTGTGCCCATATGAGACGGTAACCTTAATGGAAAAATGTGTGTGTTCTGACTGTTCCACTGATCTGTGTTCCCTCATCTCTCTCCCTTTCCTCGGGCCTCCCTGTTCCCTGAGATACAGCAGTATTGAAAATAGGCCAATTAATAACCCTACAATGGCCTCTAAGTGTTCAAGTGAAAGGATGTGACATACGTCTCTCACTTTTAATCAAAAACTGGAAATGATTAAACTTAGAGAAGAAGGCATGTCAAAAGCCAAGACAGGCCAAAAGCTAGGCCTCTTGCACCAAACGGTTAGCCAAGTTGTGAATTCAGAGGTATAGTTTTTGAAGGAAATTAAAAGTGCCACTCCAGTGAACATACGAATGATAAGAAAGTAAAACAGCCTTATCGCGGACATGGAGAAAGTTTTACTGCTCTGAGTAGAAAATCGAACCAGCCGCGGCATTCCCTTAAGCCAAAGCCCAACCCACAGCAAGGCCCTGACTCTCTTCCATTCTGTGAAGTCTGAGAGAGGTGAGGAAGCTGCAAAAGAAAAGTTCGAAGCTAGCCGAGGTTTGTTCATGAGATGTAAGGAAAGATGCCAACTTCATAACATCAAAGTGCAAGGTGAAGCAGCAAGTGCTGATGTAGAAGCTGCAGCAAGTTCTCCAGAAGATCTAGCTGAGATAATTAGCAAAGGTGCCTACACTAAACAACAGATCTTCAATGTAAATGAAACACCCTTAAATTGGAAGAAGATACCATTTAGGACTTTCAAACTAGAGAGGAGAAGTCGATGCCTGGCTTCAAAGCTTCAAAGGACAGGCTGGCTCTCTTGTTAGGGGCTAATGTACCTGGTGACTTGAAGTTGAAGCCAATGCTCATTTACCACTCTGTAAATCATAGGTCCCTTAAGAGTTACGCTAAATCTACTCTGACTGTGCTCTGTGAACAGAACAACAAAGCCTGAATGATAGCACATTGGTTTACAACTTGGTTTACTGAATATTTTAATTTTTTAATATTTTAATTTTTTTCTGAATAACTACTGTTCAGAAAAAAAATTCCTTTCAAAATATTACTGCTCATTGATAATGCACCTGGTCATCCTAGAGCTCTGATGGAGAGATGCAATGAGATGAGTGTTGTTTTCATGCCTCCTGCAGCCCATGAATCAAGGAATAACTTCAACTTTCAAGCCTTAAAATTTAAGAAATACATTTCATAAGGCTAGAGCCGCTGTAGATAAGTGATTCTTTTGATGGATATGGGCAAAGTAAATTGAAAAACTCCTGGAAAAGATTCCTCATTCTAGATACCTAAAGAACGTTTAGGTATCTAAATGATTCATGGGAAGAGGTCAAAATGTCAACATTAACAGGAATTTGGAAGAAGTTGATTCGTGGATGCCTTTGAGAGAGTCAAGACTTCAGTGAAGGAAGTAACTGCAGATATGGTAGAAATAGCAAGAGGACTAGAATTAGAAGTGGAAGCCAGTGATATGGCTGAATTGCTGTAATCTCAGATAAAACCTGAATGGCTGAGGAGTTGTCTCTTATTGGTTGAGCAAAGAACGTGGTTTCTTGAGATGGAATCTGCTCCTGGTGAAGATGCTGTGAAGATCACTGAGATAACAACAAAGGGTTTAGAATATGATATAAATTTTGTTGGTAAAGAAGCAGCAGATTGACTCCAATTTTGAAAGAAGTTCTATTGTGGGTAAAATGCTATCAAACAGCATTGCATGCTACAGAGAAGTTGTTCATGAAAGGAGGAGTCAATTGATGTGGCAGACTTTATTGTTGACTTATTTTAAGAAACTGCCACAGCCACCCCAACCTTCAGCAACCACCACTCTGATCAGTCAGCAGCAGCCATCACCTTTGAGGCAATACCCACCATCTGCAAAAAGATTACAACTTGCTGAAAGTTCAGATGATGGGTAGCATTTTTTATCAATAAAGTATTTTTAATTAGGATATGCACGTTGGGGATATTTTTAGACGTAATGCTATTGCACATTTAATAGACCACAGTATAATGTAAATATAACTTTTATATGCACTGGGAAACCAAAAAATCCATGTGACTTGATTTATTACAATATTCACTTTATTGTGATGTCTGGAACTGAACCTACAATATCTCTAAGGTACGCTTGTAGGAAATTTAATGAGCTCATCATCTAAAGTGGTGGTAGGAGCTGTGGTTGAGCTAAAAAAAATTGTGAGAACTTATATAAAAATAAGTGGATAAATCTATAGTGAATTATTAAGGGAAAATAGGGTCTGTGCCTTTTTGTACCCCAGTAGGATGGTTTTATTTGTAATTCGGAAGCTGTTGTCAGCTGCCAGCAATAATTCACGGGCGCAGCTTTGGGCCCCATCAGGACCAGGGTACAAAAGGCCAGTGGAAACTGGGAGGGCTCAATAGATAGGGAGGTTGATGCTGATCAGTACAGGTACTGCCAGTAATAGTACCGTATGCCGGCTTCTACAGAGAGGCTGAGAATGGGCCGAGGTGACAGCTGGGATAGAGCACAGCTCCTGTGCTCCACTTACAGAGATCATTTTCTTCTTTCCTTATTCTCTGAGATCAGAACAAAGAAACAATTGACTGGATATAGAAGTTTCATGACAATGAAATGATGTTTTGTTCAGGATAATTGTAGGCTTTACATTGTTTCCTTTTGACAGTTGATCAAAAGGAAATGAAAATTTGTAACACAGACTGCCCCCCTGTAGATCAATAAGTAAGCTGCTGCATTTAATTTTCTTCCTAGGACTCTGGAAGGCAAACTGAGGGATCTTTCCAGAATTTTCCTTTTCTGTTGCCTCAACTGGCACTGCCTTATATAATTGTTCCACTGATGCTGCTAGTGGGTTTTTGTCAACTTCCATCGTACTCAGAGAATTTTGTGGCTTCTCTTGAGGACTTTCCTGTATTCTGATCTTAAACCCCAGTTAAAGAACAATATATTTTGAGTAGTCTTGAATTTTCTAGTATTCTGAGAACCTACCAACCTGTAAACATTCATTGGCTCCTTCCCTTTCCCTGGAAATGTTTTTTCCCCTGCTAGTGACCTTAAGAAGCCTGGATACTGATGGTTTTTACGTTTTTATTTCCTGAAAGTGTCAGGATTGACCAAAAATATTGTTTTAGTACCTTCTAGAGAGCACTGTGAAATCCCGAGGCAGGCCAAAGTCAGGATATTGGTGGGAGTGATTTTCACCAATTGGGAGGCCTTACGTATAGAGACTTAAACTTGAGGGAAGAACATTGAAGGATCCTTCTTGTCTTTCATGTGGGTGCCTCTTACAATTGCAGCCTTTTAGACAGAGGTTCCAGGACCTAGTTTTTCAGCCAGTTCCAAGATCTCTTTTTCTTCTCTTTTTAGAAGTAAAACATTGCATGGCCTTGCTAACAGCAGGAAAAAAGTTTTTTCACATTCTACATGCTCACTATATTTTTAATTTTCTAAAACTGTAACTAGTTGCCAAAACTATCCTGGCATTCTACAAAGCGATGCCATTTGTCATCAGAAAACTTTTGAACTCGACATAAATGCAAAATATCAAAGGACATTTTTAGATCCTGACGAGGCTTGTAAAAACAATTAGACTGCATTTTATGGGCTTTGGGTTACATATGATTCTGGTGATCAGAAGAGGATTTTTCATTCTTTTTTTTTTTTTTTTTTTTTGACTAATTGTATCAGTAAAGGCTTAATCAGGAAAATAGAAACCACATTAGGTATGTCAAACAAAGGAGGTTTAGAATAGGGGACTGATTCCAAACATAAGGCCTGAAGGGACAGAAAAAGGGAAGGTGGGATAACAGAGATTACTGTCCAGCTGCTGCTAACTGGAAGAACGAGAGAGCCGAGGTGGTGCTCCAAGTGGAGACGTGCGCTCCTTGGAACTGTCTGTGTCTGCGTCTGCCCCTGGCCCTCCCGATGCTGCTGCTAAAACTGCACAGGTTGCTAGAGCCACAGCCATTCAAGGCCGCCGCTGCTGCTGCTGCTGCTGCTCCTGGAACAGCCCGCGCCATCGCAGCCCAGAGCCGCCTGCTGCCTCCACGGCTAGGCATGGGGCCGGAAGCAGAGGGAGGGTAAGCAATGGCTTCTCTCCTCCTTGCCTCGTCCAGACACATGCCAGTGTGTCCCACTGCTTGGATCTAATTGATAGTCAGTTGGCAGGATTCTGGAGAATGTAGCTCTTAGAGTCCAGCTCCCTGCAAAACAGAGCTAAGCCTAGGAAGGGAAGGAATAGAATTGAGAGCAGACAGGGAAATGACAGCTCATGTCTGTCCTTCACACAGAGGGAAAATGTGTTCTAGACACATCTGACATGGAATAACACAATATGTCACATCCCCCTTTCAGCATACCCCGATATTTGGAGCTCTGGGTTAACCTGGAAAAGCTGCTTTGAAATTAGCTTTTACATGTATCATGCCATAGTCAGAATGCCTTTAGAGCCTATCCCATCCTTCATCAGGATTCCTTCATTACCAGGGCACATGTTACTTTGGCAAAAACTGAAGAAACTGGATATAAATTTTCAGAAAATTCAAAACTGATAATAACTCGTTTTCCTTAATTTTTCACATTCCTAGACCTTAGTCCAAGTTGGAGATACCATAATTGAGTCAGTTTTCTAAATTCAGATCAGACATCTATCTTTTTTTTGGTGGGGGGGGTCTTTATCCTAGAAACTGCGTTTTCATTCATTCATTCACCTATCCATTCATTCATTCATCAAACAAATACATTTTGATTACTTACCATGTGCCAGGCACTGTTCAATGCTGTGAATATGAATACAGAGTGAACAAAATAGACAGTGTCCCTAGGTTAAACATGTTTAAGCTAAGTAATCCATAACTTCTTAGTACTTCAAAAGCACCTTAATGTTTGATACCATTTTTCATTAAAGCAGAATTACCATCATCTGTGTACAAAATTCCTGGAGGTCAGCAGGTGGAGGGTGGAGGATGGTGGTTGTCTTCCAACCACCATCAACTGGCTTCAAACTTAAGTCCCTCTTAATAATAAAAAATGAACCAAAATGCCTACCCTTATCATTATGAAGGGGACCATTGTACATCAGTCAGAAAGCCTCTGATTGCTAGTAGCAGATAACCTAATTCAGAATGTTCTAGGCACTAAAGGGAGTCTAACAAAAGAAACGTTGAGAAGAAGGGAGGCTTTTGGCACTATTTCATCCCCAGGTTTGTGAGGTGATAGGGCCTCATCAGCCCCATTTTTCTGAAATTCTTGTGGAACCTCGACCAAGTCCCCTGGCTTCTTCCCTCACAGTGGTGTGTTTGCAGTGGGGACGTGGGTCATCCTTCCCTCTTCACTCCGTGAAAAGGGTGCCGTGCTCTTTATCTCACCAGGCGCGACTTACGGGAAGTATTACAGTGTAACTGCAAATGAGATCATCCCTCCTTCAAGATGCGAAGTCCTTTATAGAATGTGTACAGATGCACATGAGTAACAAGTGTCCGAAAATGGCTTGGCACGGCCACAGACTCTTCTGGCAAAACCCGGGGGGTGGGAAGGAATTTAGGTGGAGATGAACATGGAGCTGAAACCATCGTCATGAGCATCGTCTCACTGAGGAGACTGGGAAGTGGGGAGAGAAAGAGATCAGTTTTGAAATTATGCAGAGCTGTATCTAGTGAGGATCCAAACCTGGGGTCTCAATGCATACAGAGGTCCTAAATACAGTTTACAGACAAGGAAATACAAATGGAAAACAAACATATGAAAAAAATGTTCATCTCTCCAGTAGGTCAAGAAATAAAAACCCGAGAGACGACAGGTTGTTATTTGGCACTTATAAACTAAGAACAATAAATAAATTATCTATATATCTATATCTGTATCTATATATCTGATGCAGCACTAACAAGTGGAGATAGAGTACCTCCAATTTTTGCCAGGGGCTAGAAAAACGGTTACAGTTCATTTAAAAGTCTGAAGAGAAATAGAATCGATAGGCAGAACAATTTTCAATAGCTGTGACTCAGCAGTCACTTTCATTAGTCTATTTTCTTCAAGGAAACAACTCAAAGGAAAAAAAGGTAAATATATACAGATGTTTATATGTTGCTCTTTGTAATGGAGAAGATCTAGAAGCAACTGAACTCTGTAGCAATCAGAGAATTAAATATTAAACATACCACGGCATGTCAGTTCATTGAAATTTATGCAGCAACTGAAAAGGATAAATATGGAGGCTCTGAAGGCTTTAGAAGGTATTCATTAGCTCACAGTGAGTGGTGAAAAGGGGAAACCTTTGGCTTCTGGATTTGAATGCCAGCTCTTGTGTGAGCTAATTCCACAGATTAAGTCAGGCATCTCAGGCAAGTTATGGTCACTCTTCTAAAACTCAGTTTCCTCATGTGTGTAATAATGGTACTTACCTCATGGGGCTGTTGTGAAGATCAAATGAGGTAACTCACATGAAGCACGCAGCACAGTGCCAAGTGCAAAAGATGCCCCCAAAAATCATATTTAAATATTATTATTGTAACTATGTTCATTTTTTTCCCTGTCAAAATTAAAGGTTAGAATAGAGCATGAGAAAAAAAAATGGGGGAAAAGTCTTGAGCAGGATAATAGAATGGGTGGATATTTTATTTTTGAGCATTTCCCTTTATAATGTTTTATATATTGACATTTAAAAAAATACATTTCTAAGTCTGGACGCCTCCCGAGGCGAAGTCCTCACATCAGGGCCCCTCCTCTTTCTGGCAGCTGGAAAGCCGCATTTTGCAACCCTGCCACAGCTCTCAGCATGCAAACATTAAGCTGGGGAGTCCACCGCACAGATTTTAAATGGACCGATTGTATCTTTATCCTTTCCGCAGCTGTTTTTGGAGAAGCTGCTGTTCTTAGATGGCTGATTATCCCACACCTGTGAGGATATGGTATCGCTCCCTGAGAACCAAATCATGTTTGAAATTTCTGGTGTCAGAGGGTCTTTTAAAAAACGGATGGCTTAGCATTTCCTCAGAATGCTGCATTCATGGGAGGGGTCTTCCACCTGACCTGTCGGGAACAATGAGTCTTTCAGGATGCGGCCTCCGTGAATGGGACACTCTGAACCTCCTCTCTTTAGGGTTATTATCCTGAAATCCTCCCTGTCGGCAATACCCTCTTGGCAGCTGGACAGTAAAATGCATCTTTCTATCAATTCAGTCGCTTTACTTTTTTTTTTATTTTTATTTTTTTGGTAGCTGATTGGCTAGAGAAGCAAAAGCCAGCATAGCTACATTTTATTTCTGTGCACCTGCATTATTTATGCTGTCAGAATCTCAAGGCAAGAGGCTAAAACTGTGATGATTATTATTAGGCTTGGGAACTGTAAAGACCGGCAAAAGAGACTTTCTTTTAATGTGGGTGGCAGGAAAATAAAATGGCAATCCAGGAAGAATTTCTAAGGCATGAACACTAAAAACCTGCCAATTAACTGTGAAGAGGAAAGCATCTTAATCAAGCACTTTATCTGCTGCCCAGGCTTCCAGGGGCTCGTCTGCTTGCCACTCCAACTAGGAGGGAAAGGTCAATTCCATATCCTTGCGGAGCGCCTTCCCAGGAGGAAGAACAAGGGGCTTCTATTCTGGTACATGAATACTTATGAGAAGTGCTCAGTTTGTGTTTAACCAAGGAATTGGAGCTGCTGGAGTGCAGAGAGAGGCAGGGACATCCTAAAAGGCTTCTGTGGTTGAGTGATGAAAATACCGTCTTCTGATTTTGAAATGGACAGAGGCTTTCTGGAGATCAGGCCCATGAAGAGACCAGGGAATGTGCAAATAGAATTTATCAGATATTTTTCTGAGTATAATCACTTGATTATCTTCAAGTCTACATTTTCACGCAGTAAAAAAGGGCAAGCAGCTGACATATGGGGAAGAGTGTGGGGTCCTTTGTGTAATGGACAGATTTTTATCAGGATCCCTAATCCTGAGACTTTTCTATGGCTCAATCTGGACAAATCCTATAATTAAAGGCGTTCTAAAGATGTCTGGTGTCTGGGGATAATGGATTTGCTGAGGGTGATCATTTGATGGTACACATCATGCGAGGTGTATACTGGGTGCCTGGGGGCCATTTGCATAGTGTTCTTTGCGCCAGTAGAATATGCATTCTCTCTACAATCAGCATGTGTTACCTTTAGAATCAGAAAAGAAATTTTAAAAGAACATAACTTTAAAAGATTTAGTTGGTCTCTGAATTAGGGCTCAGATGACCTCGGGTGCAAGCTGCCACCTATTAGCTGTGTGTCCTTGAGCAAGTGGCTCAGTAACCTGGTTACACTGGTTCACGAAGCCATCCATAAGCTTCCCGCAACCGACTCGCTCACCAGGTGCTATTTACTCTTGTTAGTGCTCTGCCATCCTGGCCCCCTTTTCAGGTCCTCTGACATGCCATGTCGCCTCTCCTCTCTAAGGTTTTAAATCCACTGTATTCTCTGCTAAGTACATCTCCCAGCTCCTCCATTGGCTGACTCCTCTTTCTTCTTCACTCCAGGGTCATAGCTTCTGAGAGCTTTTCAGTGAAACCCCAGGCTGTGTTAGGTCCTCCTGGGCTGGCACTGGGTGGCTCTCCTTCTGTGTTGCTCATTAGTTGCTAAATGTTGTAATTGTTCAATAACTATAAACTACATGAGACCAAAGTCTGCATCTTTCTTCTTCGTTGCTGTGTCCTCTGACACACAGAGAAAGCACTCACTGGAGATTATTAAGTGAATGAGTGAATGAATGAGCAAATGAATGCGATGATCTAGGTCATCAGAGTCTTTTCCGTTTTGAGGAATCAGTGACACTAATTCAGTGAAGGACAAAGATGTGCTGATTGTATTTACAGTAGAGGTCACTTGCTTCAAATGATGGAACGCCAGCATTTGAAGCTTGCGAGGCAAAAAGAGGTGCTCATAGATTCCAAGGAGTAATTATAGGACCAGAAGAGGCCCTGCGGAGCTCAGTGACTACCTGAGGACTCATGCTGTAGGACTCTGACTCCAAACCCCTCATCCTTTTTTAGAAGGTTCCACTGTTACTCATTCCTAAGTGAACAGCCTTAATGAGTCAGAAATCTTCCTTTCATCTTGACTTCATGATTCTCCTCCTTTAGTGAGGGTCCCCCCGCCTCCCACCAGCCCCCACTAAATTGCTTCTCTACTCCCATTCCTGTTTCAACTCTCTTTACTGGCAATTGAGTATTTTATGGTGAAATTCCTTATAAAAAAGGAATTTCTTGGAGAAAATGCCAATGTCAAGTCTTGTTGCTCTGGAAAGTTGTGAGTCCCTCCAGCCCTGGCACAAGTGTATCCGGGCACTGTGGGCTCTCACTGCTTTTTGGTGGGGTTGCTGGTCTCATGACTGAGCTCTGAGGATGCTGACAGCTTTATGCTATGGGAAACTCAATCATTGAACATCTCATTTTACATGTAAAAAAAAAAATCAAGGCCCTAAAGGTTTTGGTGGTGAGCTTAACTCACAGACTATTTTGGTGGTGGTGGTAAGGGGCTGTACCCACCGGGTTTCCATCTGGTGCCCATTCAGTGGTTACACTGCCTCTTCAGAGAGAACTTACATTTGGTTCTTTGGTTGATATCAATATTAAAAATGTTGTCACTCTCCACAGATAAGAGTACAGGAAATTAAAATATCCTCAAGGCAGGTTTGACAGGACAGACCTCCAGGATAGCTTTGGATATAAACCATCCCATTCCAGCCAGCCAGAGAACACACCCTTTCCTGCAATGTGGGGTCAGATCTTAATTGTAGCTGATTGCAAGAGAGCAGTGTGGTCCCTTGGTTTCTTTCCCTGCTTGCCTCGTAGCATGTTCTCTGACTTGAGCCACAGTCGGCCCAGTTCTTAAAAATATTGTTATTGTAATTGAAATCTTTTTATAGATAGAAATTCTAGAATCAGAGAACTTGATGATAGGGCAGCCGTTGTCCTTCTGGGATGCATGCTGTGAAGATGCTGTGGTAGGTTTTCCACTAGTGAGTTTGCTCCTAGCTGGGAAGTACATCTCCCTCCCCTGAAGCTCCACAGTACTTTGCTGTGCTTCTTTTGGGATATTTGCTTTCTCCCCTTCTCTGCCCTGCTAGCTGCTTGAGGCTGGATTCAGTCTTCATTCTTTCTGCAAAGTTATGCTTAGAAGGCATACACAGTACACATCTCTTGCCTGTATTAGTTTCCTATTGCTGCTGTAACAAATTAGCCCAATTTAGTGGCTAAAACAACACATGTTTATTATCTAACAGTTCTGGAGGTCAGAAATCTTAATGGGTCTCACTGAGCTGTACTCAAGATGTAGGCAGGACTATATTCCCTCTCATAGGCTCTAAGAGCAGATCCACTTCTGTCTCAGTCCTTTCAGGCTGCTGTAACAAAAATACCAGAGACCGGGTGGCTGTTCAAAAACAAAACAAAACAAAACAGTAATTTATTGCTTACAGTTCTGGAGCCTGGAAGTCCAAGATCAGGGTACCATTATAATCAGGTGAGGCCCTCTTCCAGGTCGCAGACCTCTCATTGTGTCCTAGCATGGTGGAAGGGGCAATCGAGCTCTCTGGGTCCTCTTTTATACGTGTCTCATGCCTTCCATGAGAGCTCCACTCTCATAATCTCAGCACCCACTCCAAAGCCTCTGCTTCCTAATACTATTACATTAAAGGTTAGGTTCTCAACATATAGATTTTAGGGGAATACAAACATTCAGACTGTAGCCATTTCCTTTCCTTTTCCAGCTCCTAGAGCTGCCTGCACCTTTGATTCATGGCCCTTTCTCCATCTTCAAAGCCAGCAACGTTAGGCCAAGACCTTTACATGCTGCCATCTTTCTAACTTCCTCTTCTACTTTGAAGAACCATCATGATTACAATGGGGTCACCAGACAATCCAGAATAATCTCCCTATTTTAAGGTGAGCTGATTGGCAACCTTAACTCACCTTTGGCACATAAGATAACAAATTCACAGGTTCCTGGGATTAGAACATCTCAGGAAGAGGGGAGGAGTTGGCAGTGAGATGGGGGGCAAGCAGAGCTCTAATCTGCCTGTTATGTTTCCCAAACACAGTAACTGAAATCAGTAGTCTATTAGAACAATAGTCAAGAAGACGGCTACCTCCTTTAGTCAAATGTCTTTCTGAACAGTTGTAATAAATTGTTTTTTCTATAATTGAGTTGCATTTCATATTTATCAGGGAAGGTAGTTATGCTTTAAATGTCCTAATTCATTATCTTGCTACGTTAGGATTTATATATGTTTGATTTTACTAAACCAAGATTCACCTCTTTTATAGTGTTAACACATTTGTTTTATATCAGTCTGCGTCAAGGTTATTATGGAAAAGTTTTTGCATTAATAAAATAAGTAGGCAGTTGCCATTCTTGGAGTATCTGAACAGGCTTTTTTAAGGATGGCTTTTTTAGAAGCTAATATCAGCAAACTAATAAACTAATGTCCTATTTTCCCTTTTTTATATAAAGTAAATAATTTAACAGGCTAAATATGATTCTATGCTGTGGTTTTAACTTTCATTAAATGCTATTAAGTGCAAATATAGACTCTGAAAATATAAATATAAATTCATAGCTCTCCTGATGTTAAGAACCATTAAAATTTACTTACTAAGGAATCCTATGAAAATAAGAAATTACACTTCAAGTAAGTTTATTCTTTAGAAAGCATAAACTTAGGGTAAACTGGACCCTAATTAGCACATTTCTTAATTATTCTTCCTAATTGTGAAGTTTAGCTCTGTCTCTTTAACTGTATCAGATGCACCACTAAACTTAAGCATCACTCTTTATCACCACCCTGCAAGGTCATCAGCATTGCTATTTCATAGATAATAAAATGAAGACTCAGAGACGTTAAGTAAATTGTTCAAAGTCACAGAGGTGAAGAGTCATATTTGGGGAGCCCACATTTAAATCTGAGTGTACCCGATTCAAAAGTTCATACCCTTTCCATTATAATGCAGCAAGAATCCTTGATGCCCACATTTTGTACAAAAACTCAACTAAATACATGACTCTGGGCTGCAGATAAATTTCAGGACTGATTCTCTAGTCTTGTTTATAGGAGTTGCATTTCAGTACAGGCACCACAAGAAAGCATCTAGATTCTTCATGCTTTTCAGCCTATTTCTTTATCTCTAAAGAAATAGGAAGCAATAGAATCCTTGATGATTTGTAAAAATCAGGTTTATCAATGTGCAAGCATGTCTGACAGCAAAGAGAGAGTTACGGTTCTAAACCAATCTAAAAGAAAAAAGCAAGAACAAAGATCAATATTTGCTCTTAATTGTACATGATGTTGCTGATGGAAAAGTGACATTTTGTAGCTTTCCTTTTATATGAGAAATTAAATATAAAGAGGTGATTTGTGGACCATTTTCCTGCGAGATTCTTAGTTTCATGTGCAAAATTCTCTCTCTTTGAGAAAAGAATTTATTTCTCTCATTCAGTCTATGAAAAGGCAAGCAGAATGAAAGGGGAGGCCATTTTTATTCCTTGAGTAATTTTGTTGTTTCTTTTCTCTTTTTTCTTTGTCTTCAACCCATGTGACTCCTTAGTGTCCAGGAAGATTTTTAAGAGTCTTTGCATGATTATTACCAAATATTAATTAAACATTACTAATTTAATTACCTGGAGAAATGAAGAGCTGTTTTCTAGGATTTCTTCTGCAGTGCTTTTGAATGCACTGCATTCTGTTTTCTTCTAGATGGATTCCTGGGGATTTCATAAAATTCCATAAACTTATTCAACATGTGACATTTCACTTGCACAAAGTTCCTTTTTATTTATTTGTTTTTTGGATGTTGGAAACACTAACACTTTGAAATAGATTTGACATATAATAATTGTGCCTTAAATATGAGAGAACTTTCTCTTTCTCACATAAAATCCAGAGAGAAGAAATGTAGGATTGGATTGACAGCGTCATTTTTTTTTTTTTTTTTTTTTTTGAAGTCTTTGAGAATCCAGGCTTCTTCCACCTCACAGTTCCACCATCCATCTCTAGGGTATATAGCCTACTTTCTATGGTCCATAGCGGTGGCCATCACCTGCATGCTCCCAAGCAGTAGGATGGTAAACAGACAAGTTTATTTGCTCATTTGTTTTTAAGGAAGGTTCTGGAAGCTACACATGACATACCCATTTATATCCAATTGTCCTGTTTTAATTACAAAGCCACAGAACTAGAAGGGAGACAGGAAAATGTCTTTATTCTGGGCAGCTATTTCCCAGCTCTTCTTTGCCCAACTACTTGAGGTAGAAATTTAGATCATGAATTTTAAGCTTTTTAAAAAATTAAATGTTTTTATTGGTTCAGGGTCAAATGAAATCGAATCAGGAAAGTGCTATGTAAACCATAAAGCACAACACAGGGATGCTACCCTTACCACTGTTTCAGTGACTGCCCAGTCAGCTGTGATGATTAATTTTCTTTTTTAATTTTATTTCTTTATTTATTTTGATGATTAATTTTAGCATGGCTCTCTTTGACTGTCTTTTCCCCTGATCTCTGTTATACTGTCTGCCACATTTAGTATCACACCCAGCTATTAGGCTTTGCTAATTTTTGGGCGATTGTTTCATTATTTCTTACAATGCTCTGGGGCATAAATTGCGCCACAGTCTGATCCAATTAAATTCATTAGGGGCAGTTTTTGAGGACAATCTGAGGTTTTTGTTTTGATCCCAGAAGGGCTCTTTTTAGCTGTCTCGTTCCCTGGTTCTCTCTGGTAAACTAGCTGGTCTACAGGTTAGCTTTGGCTCTTCTGTCAGTCTCCTCTCAATTGTTTACCACCAAAATCTCCATTGTTTTCAAGAGCAACCTTAAATTTGAACTTCCCCACATTCTATTTAATAAAGTCAGTTTCTTTGGGAAGATCTACAAAGTTCTGTGCTCTTATGGGCTGCCTTTCCCTCTGGCAAAAACCTCTGACTAACTTCTCTGGATGCAGGACAGTGGTGATAGCCTCTAGTCTCTGATTGCCTCTGGCATAGGACCTCTGCCCTACAAGTGAGCTGGATTGAGGGTAATAAGGGCCCCCGGATTTTTGGCCTGTTGTGCCTGTAGTAGAGCCTCTGCCCTATGAGTGGGGGCTAGGTGAAGGAAGGGAGCCCCCAACCTCTTGGCTGCACTTATCAGGAATTTAACACCAGAGCTGGAGAAGTGCTGATGGCCTGCCTTTCCCAGTGAGATACTGTGTCCCTTAATCAAGAGCTGAGGGGAAAATGAGCCCAGTCTTATTGGTTACACCTTCCCAGAACGGAGCATGCATCACACGGAGCTGAGGGGTTGGGGAGGAAGGAAGTAGGTCATGACTCAAAAGTGCCACAGAGTCTCAATGTTCTTATCAAGTTTTAGTATGTTTTCTTGAATAAATATTTCTTCGCTGGCTCTATGCCCTGAGGACAATTCTCAGAGACTTTATATGATATTTAAAAATATTTTCACAAGTTATGCTTGTTTCACTGGGGAACAGGTCCATAGAGGTCCTCAAAGTACCAAGCTAAAAGTGGAACCACAGTATTTTTTTAAACAGATACATGCATGTCCATTAACTAGTGCCTTAGGCGCATGTAAATTTTGATATATTTTTGTTGTTCAGTTCAAAATATTTCTACATTGCAGTGTAAATCTTTTTAATCCATGGTTTATTTAGAAATGTATTGCTTGGTTTCCATTTAGAGATTTTCTATTTGTCAATTTAATATTAAGTCCTAGTTTTATTCTACTGTGTACAAAGAGGATACTCTGTGATTTTGATCATTTATAATGTGTTGAAAAACTCCTGTGGTTCAGAATCAAGTCAGTATTGTTAAATACACTTGAGAGAAAAAGTTGTATATTTTGTAATTGTTGAGAGCATCATTCTTCGTGTGTTAATTAAGTCAGACTGGTTAATTTCATCATTAAAATTTTCTATAACTCTACCTTTTATTGCTACTTGTTCTATAAGTTATTGAGAGATATCTGTTAAATCAATGCTGTGAGTATGAATTCTTTTATTTATCTTGATGCTTTTTTATTAGGTATATCCCTATTTAAAGCAGTGAATTATGAAGTGTTCTTCTATGTCTCTGGTAGTATTTCTTGCTTGTATTACTGTTAAGGACATTGCTTGATAATAACATTGCTACATACATTGCTTGTTATATATCAATTTTCATCTCTTACATTGAGTGAAGAGTTAGAATTTTCTTATTAATACAGTCTGATATTTGTTGTCTTTTAGTTGGAATATTTAGTCAGCTTACATAGTACAGTAATCATGATAATTATTGACATGTTTGAGATTAAATCTTCAATGTTACTGTTTCTTCCTATTTATCCTTTTTTTTTTCTTTTTTACCATTCCTTTTTTGCTTCTTTTGGGAATTAAGTAATTTTTTAAATTATTTTCATGCTGTATTAGTTTATTAACTATACATCCTTTTGTTATTCTTTTAGTGGATACTACAAGGATTATATTGTGCACACTTACCTTATTAGAGATTATTATTAATTAGTACTTTGACCAGAATACAAGAATCTTAGGACCCTTTAATTCTGTTCATCCTCTCTTACTTTTTATGCTAATGTTGCCCTATATTTTGAATCTATACATATTTTAAACCCCACAAGAAATTATTATTTTATAAAATTAGTATTCATTTGAATTTATCTGTACATTTGCCCTTTCTGTGTCTCTGTGTTTCCATCTAGGATCATTTTTCCTCTGCATAAACAACTCTTTAGAAATTTATGTAATTCTGTTGGAACAAATTCCCTCAGTTTGAAATGTCTTATGTTGCCTTTGTTTAAAAGTTTTCTAGTTAAATTTTTATTTTGAGATAAGAGTAGATTCACATGTAGTTGTGAGAAACAATGCAGAGAGAGAACCCATATACTCTCTACCCACTTGCCCCTAAAGGTAAAAGCTGTAGCACAATGTTACAACCAGGATATTAACATTAATACAGCCAAGATAGAGAATGTTTCCATCACAGTATGAGGATCCCCCGTGTTGTCCTTTTACAGCCATAGGCACTTCCCACCATTCCCTCCTTAATCTCTGGCAACTACTCTCTTTTTCACTTCCATAATTTTGCCATAATGTTATATAAATGGAATTGTACAGTATGTGACCTTTTGAAATTAATTTTTTCACTCAGCAAAATTCTCTGGACACTCATGCAGGTTTTTCTGTGCATCATAGTTTGTTTCCATAGTGTGGATGTACCTGCTAAAAGCATTGGTGTACAAGCTTTTCTGTTGGCATAATTGCTGTACCATTTTTCTTTCCCACTAGCAACGTATGGGTGATTTAGTGTCTCTGCCAGCATTTGGTATTGTCACTATTTTTTATTTTAGTCATTTTGACAGGTGTGTAGTAATATCTCATTATGGTTTTAAGTTGCATTTCCCTGATAGCTAATGATGTTGGAAAATCTTTTTGTGTGCTTATCTGTCATCTGTATAGATTCTTGGGGGAAATGTCTCTTCCTGTATTTTCCCAAGTTTCTAATTGGATTGTTTTACTGTTAAAATGTCTTTTTTGTTCTTTGTAAGTTAATATGATTTTTTTTTTTTTTGTCTTACTGCTTTTAAGATTTTGTTTTTAGTTTTTGGCAGATTGGCCATGATGTGTCTATGTGTAGATTTCTTTGTAATTATCCTGTTTGAGGTACATAGGGCTTCTTAAGTCAGTTGCTTTGCATCTTTTGTCAGTTTTGGAAACTTCTCAGCTAATTCTCTTCAAATATTGCATCTGTCCTATCTCTCTCCTCTTCTCTCCTCTTCCCAATATACATGTTAGCTTTTTTATATGTCCCAAGTGTCTCTGACATTTTTTTCCAGTATTTTCCATTCATTTTTTCTTCTTATACTTCCGTCTAGATATTGTCTGCTAGTCATTCAGTGCACTATTTTTCTCTTTTGCTGTATCTTCTATGTTCTTGAATCCATCCGTTGTGCTCTTAATTGCAGTTGTATTTTTCAGTTAATTTTAATGTTTTCTTTTTTATAGATGTTATTGTTTTGCACGTGGAACTCTCCACCCTGCTATCTATTTCCTTGAGCATATTAATTATACTGTGGACCCTTGAATAACACAGGTTTGAACTGCATGGGTCTACTTTTATGTGGGTTTTTTTTTTTTTTCATTAAATACATACTACGGTACTACACAGTCCATGGTTGGTTGAATCTGTGGGTGTGGGACTGCAGATATGGAAGACCGAGTGTAAAGCTAGACACAAATTATCAACTGTGTGGACAGTCAACTTCCGCATTGTTCAAGAGTCAACTATGGTCATTTTAAAGTCCCTGTCTGACAACTATGCAAGATAAATCACCTAATGGATCTATTTCTATTGTCTATTCTTTCCTCTTGGATTTTGGTCAGTTATACTTATTTCCTAGCATAAGTAATGATTTTGCAGTGAATTGGAAGTGGCGTATGAAAAATGGCAGAGGCTCTGTGTGATGTCATCTTCCTTAAGAGAAGGTTAATTTTCTCTGGAAAATAGTAAGAATGGAGCGAATTACCTTGATCCAACTAGGTATTGTAATGATTCTAGGATAGATCTAGGTTTTTGTGAAGATGCTTCTATTTTTTGTTTTCCATTGCTTCTGCGGCCTTTCAGTTATGAGGCCTGAAAATTTAGGGTGTTCAAAAGCTCCACTCCTTGGAGAAACCTGAACTCGCAATACTAGAAGACTGCTAAACTCACCCTTTATGTTTTCATCTTCTTTGCTGCATTTTAATGCTTTACTTCTTGTTCTCTTGTCTAACACTAACACCCATCTATGAATTGGCAGATACTTTAAGGGTGTTGGGATCTCTTCTCTGTGATTCCTTTTTTTTTTTTTTTAAACAAGGATCTCAATCCCCAAAACCCTGGATGCTTTTGAATATTTGAATCTGCAAATTTTGTCTCTGCAGTTTTGAGAATGCCAAAAGCCCCATACCACTTAGGAATCATCAAATAATTTGAGGAGAAAAGTAACAGATAATGTAGAAATTGTTGGGCTTCTAGCAATATATTTTCCTTTTATCTGAGATCTTGGCACTTAAAAGTTTTGCTGCCTTTTCTACTCTTTGATGCCTTCCAACTACTTTTTAAATATCTACCTATTATTATCTCAGTGAGAGTACTAGTTTGAACACAAAAAACTCCCTTAGACTGGGAAATAGAAGTTAACCAAGCCTGTGTGATCCAAATAATTGCTTCAGTTAAGATTCTAATAATTTGAGTTGACTATAATAATTATTAATAATAATTCAGGATATTTTCAGTATTTCACTTTGCCCATTTTCCTTAATTCAAATCTTCTGGATTAGATTTTTCTTGCCATATTACTCCTTAGGCCAAGGCTAAATTGATTACCAGGGTTCCCAAATGCAGAAAAGATAAGAAATTAAAGATAAAAACAACCCTCAAGTATAAAATAACCATAAGAAATAATTCACTGCTTTCCAAAAATATATCAAATGTAAGTTATTTCCAAAATTTATGGAGCCAAGTTTCCTGGGCATAGATCCTGGCTCTGCCATGTACTAGGTAGGCAAGTTATTTAATTGCTCTGTGCTTAAGTTTCTTTAGTTGTGAAATATGAAAAAGAATAATGCCTACCTCATAGTTATGATAGTGAATGATTTAATATACCCATAGCACTTAGAGCAATGATTCAGATATAGTAAGTGCTCAATTAATCAGTTAATGTAAAAGATTATTAAACATCAACAGCAATAGCCATAAAATACATCAGCATATAACTTATGTACACTCATAGTAAACATGATTTAGTAGGGATAAGTTTGATTTACTTGGCAAATTTACTTGAACCCATTCATCACAAGAAAATTTTGTGATAACTCAACATTTTTTTTTTCCTTCCTTTGCCTTTTCTGGGGGTTGAGGGGAAGCTCTCTCTTCTCTGTTAACAGCAAGAAAAAGAATTTATTTCCCAATAGAGGAGTCACTCAACATTTACTGAGCACTCATGTTCTGGGCCCTGTGCCAATCATAGAATTATAGAGATAAGATTTGTCTTTTCCTTGAAGGTCTTTGTAGGCTTATCAGAATCAGACAGATAAATAAGAAATGACATACAGGGACTTCCCTGGTGGTGCAGTGGTTAAGAATCCACCTGCCAATGCAGTAGACATGGGTTTGATCCCTGGTCTGGGAAGATCCCACATGCCACGGAGCAACTAAGCCTGTGTGCCACAACTACTGAGCCTGCTCTCTAGGGCCCTGCAAGCCACAACTACTGAGCCCATGTGCCACAACTACTGAAGCCCATGCACCTAGAGCCCAAGCACCACAACGAAGAGTCGCCCCCACTCACCACAACTAGAGAAAGCTCACATGCAGCAGCGAAGACCCAATGCACAAAAATAATAAATAAATACATAAATGATAACAAAATTAATTTATTTAAAAAAAAAGAAATGACATATACAATGAGCCACACTCTGTGGCACGTGTCAGAATTTTAGAAAACCCTAATTTTATAATCCTCACAACAACCTTAGGATGTAGACACTGAGGCTCAGAGCACTTAAGTAACTTGCCCAGATGAGATTTGAACCCAGTGCTTCCAAAAAATAGGTCTACAGCCTTCCCACTAATGTTGAGATAGGGACACAGCAACATCTCTACCTAGAAATAGCAAATAAAAGGCTGATTATAGTTGTCTACTCATGGTCTAAACCACCTGTTAATTCAGATGTGTGAACCCAAGTCAGACTGCTTATTTAGTGGCATTTACCAGTTATTTCCGGCAAAGTGGTCAAACTAATAATAAGCAGCCTTGACATTCATACAGCAGGTGAGAACTATGGTGCAGAACTATTTTTGAATGGGTGTTCTTAAATTCAGTGAATCATTTTCACCTAAAAAAAATGAGTTATTATCTAAAAAAGAAAATGACTCATATTCTCTTCAATGTGGTAGGCTGTGATTGGAAAAGGCCCTTGTATGTATTTGCTATGATATTTTCAACGACATTTGGATTAATTAGCTAAATTGGTGGAAACCTGAGCTCCAAAGAGACCGTCATCACAATTTCAACCCTGCAGGAGACAGTGACTTCTTTAGCTGTCAGAGTAATCTCTAATTCTAGATAGTTTGCAAAGGGAAATGAATGATGGCAGGTTGAAGCATGCTATAGAAAAAAGGATTACATGTATCCACTTTTTATCTTGAAGGTCAATCCACTGGTAATTTTAGCTTATAACGAGTGCCCAAGTCAGTATACAATAAAGTATACTTAGTCTTAAAAATGATAGAAAATTCAAAATGAAAAGGTGTTAGTATTTGTTAAATTTTAAACTTGTTTAAGGCCAGAATTTTAGGAATTTTTAGAAGTGATAACTTCTTATTTCAGAGGACATCACCTTTTGGCAAACTGTGGTATTGCCGTTTCGCTATATAAAGAGAAGAGTTGATCAGGCAGCCATGGATTTGGAACCAAAGAGATGGTAAAGCAGGCAGCTCAGAGAACAAGGGGCCCTGGAAGTCCAGAAGGAAATGATTTCGCTCCTCTCTTCCCATTCCCCTCACTGCTGTGATGTGCATTTCTGACAGAAAATCAGAACTGTATCTGGAACAAATTGCAGATTTGTGAATTGTGACTGTTGCTAAAATCTACCACTGGGGTGACATCCTGACCGATTTAGAAAGACGTTGGATTCAGTGAGCCAATTGTCCTTGTGCTAACAGGTAAATTCCTAGCCATCATTAATCCGAAATGAAAGGGGGAGCGTTCATTATAGCATTACACTTTGATTTTACTTCTGCAGTGCATCAGGAAAATAACTTTTCAAATAAAAATGTATCTTTTCTCCCAGTTAGGGCTGGGACAGAAGTAAAAGAAGAGAAAGATAGAACAGGAGGGGTCTATGGTCAGTTTGAACATTAGTCTTATTGTTCTGGAAGCAATTCCTGACTGTAACCAAAGAAATTTCATTCTTTTGCAGTGACACACATGTAATCTGCTCAGCTGGCTTAGCTTCCATTTATATTTGGTAGCACTCCAGAGCCACTTTTTTTCTTTTTAAAGAAGCCAGCTTAGAAATCCTGGTAACTCTAGCAAGGGAAGGTCTTAGGGTTTTGAGAGCAATCTCTTCTCCCCACCTTTTAACCTCTTTCCCCTTTGAGTGGGTATACATTTTCTGAATGTATTTTTCAGAGTATCTTCCTCTGGATTTCATTTCATTTTATTTAATGGGCTTCCTGTTAATTAAGAGGGAAAATGAACTAGCAAATAAGCACGCGTGTGGAGTTAGAAGTAAGCTAGGATGGTCCTAAAGGAAATGAAGCTGAAGTTAGACAGTGTGCAGGACTGTCCTTTTATTCGTTCACTGAAGTCTGTGTTTGGGGACACCGACCCATTTACTCCATGCTGAGTCCCAAAGGGATGTGGACAAGAGCAATTAGGAGGGCAGGATTTGGCACCTGTATGGTGACCCACCAAAGCCAAAGTCCAAACAAGTTTCAGATGTAAAGTATTTTCCAGTGGCGCTGTTTTGAAACTCTTTTGGTCATCATTCTTGCGTCCACATTTTACAACGCAGGGATCCTGCGTTCATCCCGCCGGCTTCCGCATCCTAGTTGATGTGAGGCTCGTTAGGCTCTCGTCTGACGCGGGGCCCCCGTGCCCCGTGTTTCTTCTCCTTCTTTCCATTGCTAGCATGGTCTCAGTACATTGATGTGGATTCTTGTATCATTTTAAAAAATATTTTTTCTTCCAGCTCCCCTTGAGCTTCTGTTTTTATTCATTTCCTTACAAATAGATTTAACTAGCTTGGAATACGACCCCCAGAATTCCTCAGTTCTTTGCTTCTGTTCTACACAGAGAGACACAAACTTCGTGCTGGTGACAGTGAGATCAATGGGAACTTCAGAGGGACATGCGTTTTCCTGCCAGTAACTGTAAGGAACAGATACCACAGCCTTGAAGAGGAAAGTTGTGGGCACTCTTTGAGTCACAGCTTCAAGGGTTGAGGTTGTCGGGGAGCTGTCCGTGATGGTTGTGGGGTGCGTGCACGCGTACACACACACACACTCACACACTCACACGCACTCACAAACACATACACACCACAGTGACAGATGACCTATTGAAATAATTTCAGAGCTGTTCCGTGGTTGCTACGACAACCAATGCTCTCTTGGCTTTCATCTGGCCATGTGACAGGGACTTTGACGTCAGCTGGAGGCAGAGTCTGTGGCTGAGTCCACACAGTCCAAGGCCTGTGAGAATCCGGTGGATGCTGCCCGCAGCCGCTGCTCTTAACGTGGCTGCTGCTCCTGCGTCCCCGGGGCTGCGGAGCATGGACTGTTAAATCTTGCACTGCTTCTGCGTGAGGTAATTATAGTGTGCTTTATATACAGTAGTTAGATGTGTTTATAGATCACTGTGGTTTTCCCCTCTCTCTCTCCTCTTACAAGTTTGTCTTCATGAACAATTACTGTGGTACCGGGAGAAAAACGTGAAGCAGCTTCTAGTTGTTAATTTTGGGTGGAATCTCTGGCATTTGGTTGAATTTGGGTGCATGTTCTGTGAAGTAGGCTAAAATATAATCGCCTTTCTTGTTCAGCCCTTGCTAACATGACATTATTTAGAGATACAGATTTTGCAGTCTGAGCCAAATATTCCCCGTTGAATTCCAGGAATCCTCCCTCCAGTATTGTTTTGGGTTTAGAGACGCCAGCATAGCCTTGCAGTATGTTGCTAACTTTGCTTTTTTTATATTTGCTACCATATTCTGAATCAGCCTAGACTAGTTTGGAATTTGGGTTCTGTCGTGTGTGTAGCATTCATAATCAGCAACAATAGGCACAGTGGGAAAGAACATTATACTTTGAAACAAAAGTTGGGGGTTTTCTAGTAAATAAAGTATTCTGAAATTACCAGGGAAAACTGTCAACAGCTTCCTGTTTAGAGAGAAATAATCTGGAATATGCCAAGGAAGTTGGGGTGGAACCTCTGACATGTGCCCGTGCAGTTGCTTTTTGGTTGTGAGAGCAAAGTGCACATTTTCAGTATCTTCCTCTGAAAATACAGCTGTGACGAGAATAGCATTGGATGGTCTTCACTAAGGAGTTGTGTAAGCTATTTTCATATTTAAAAATTGAAATAATTAACTAGAGAAGAAAACAATAGCCCTAAAACTAAATTATCATTGGTACATCTACTTTGATTCAAACACAGATAGTCAATAAAAATTGCTCTAGATCTTGAATGAGTAATTTGATAACTGTGATTAATGAAGCTTTTTATCTCTATTCCTATAACAATACATACTGCAAACGGAGGGGGGGATTGCATTGTTGTATTCATTTCTTACCCAAGGTCAGTAATTTTGAATTTTCTGTCATTGCACAGAAGTTGGGTGGTTTTTGTAGCTTGTAATTCAACGAAAACCTCTGATATTGAAGTTAATCGAAGCCTAGATTTATAACCAGGTATCTAAATCTTACAAATTTAACTGGAAATAAGGCAGATTTTAGAGCAGCACATGTAATATACCTACACTTTTGATGAATAGAAAATAATGGTTTAACTATGTCAATGAAAAATATATATATATTTCATAGTATGTGAGTTACATATCAATTTAATACAAGAATATTTTGTTCTTTTCTGTATTCTTTATTAGTTTCTGAATTCTGGTCATCTTTATTTTACTCTTGGAGATGAACATTTTGAACAGTATTTAGCTTCAATAATAAGTGAATAATTGTGAGTGCATAAATAATTTCTCAGCAGCTTTCAATGAGTGGATATTGATTTAACTTGCTGGCATTTGATATGTCTGTTTTTGGCCAGAGTCTCCATGGAGGATTTTGAAAAAGTCTACTGTGCTTACACTCAAGGCACATCTACTGGGGCATTATCTCATCATCTAATTTATCTCATAATTATAATAACTCGGAGGCCATATTCTTAACACTCCTAGAAATATGTTAATTGATTTGCAATATTTCACGTGAGCATGAATAGGACCAGTAGCCAGTAGCACTGTCATTTAAAAGCAGTATCTTTGATGGGGTACTTTGATGTTTGCTTCTTTTACTCAAAATAAGGAATTTTCATTATAATTTTTCCAAGTAGCAAAGATTTTCTTGATACTCTCTCTCTCTTTTAAAATTATAAAATGGTTGTATTTGGTGTCCTAAGAAGACAGACTGGATTTCAGCAATACAATATAAGTAAACAATTCAGTGTTCATTGGCAAAATGTCAGCGATAAAGTTTATCATTAGAAGAAAACAACCCATGTTATGATAGCAGGGATACATTAGAATCTACAGGTCTTTTCTTATAGCAAAATAAGGGGGAAAATGACTCTCATCCGGATCATCTATTTACAGCAATGAGACTGTGTTGACTTCAAGGTCAAGTTTGCTTCAACTTCAAAAGATACTACCAAGGAATGATTTACTCTAGAAACCTGGATGTTGCATTATTAAATGCTTTATGTACAGTTTCAAGGATTTTAATCTTTTGGGTCCATGGACCTCTTTGGCAGGCTGGTGAAGCTTATAGGTTATTCTTAGAATGATGTTTTAAATGCATGATAAAGTCTGCATGATTCCAAAGGAAACTACTTTTATTGAAATGTATTAATCAAATTTTTTAAATTGTAATATGTGTGTTGTTAATAATTCATTATTAAATAAAACAAATTAGCAGCAGTTATAATAACTACCATAATTTTGAAGTAGTGGTGAGCATAAAAGGTATTTTGAGATGGCTACAGTGACTATAATGCGATGTGAGAATATCTGTAATTTCTCTTGACAACTAAATCACAGGTACAGTGGTTTGTGGTCTACATTTTAATCTAAATTTCAGTTTGAGGTTAGTGAAACTAAAGATATAATAGTTTTCCCATCCAAGTTCCTGGATCCCATGAATTCTATCCATCTGAGTTGAATGATATGTAAGCTGGTGATGCTAAAAGGTCTTGAAACTGCACTGGGAAAAATCTACACCACCGTTTCCACGTTCAGTTCTACCACATCTGGTTTTATTCTCTGAATGTGTGAATTTCACACTTCTCTAATTTCTGTGTGAAAGGGATGGTATCCACATAGCTACCAAACTGTAAATTTCTTTTATTTCCCTCCTTAATCCAATAAGTAGTCTTGTATACTTGGACTGAGCTCATACCTGGTTAGATAAGGGTTAAGAGGAAAAACTTACAGTGTTAATGCAAGTTATGCAACTTAAAACCATGGACTATAGAAGTAAGACTATAGAAGTAAGACTATAGCTATTTACAAAGGGACCTTTAGCCAGTCAAAGAAAATAAGCAAGTAGCACTTACATGAAGAATGCAGGATGTTATATGATCATAGCTGAAGGAATATTCTAGAAGGTACTTTGTGTGCTCACAACAGTTGAAATGAGCATTAAAGAACTTATGTCACTTTTCAGTTTGATGTCAAGCACATACATGCGTAAATTGATTAATCATAAAGTAAGTTTCAGTTACTCTGTATAGAGCCTGCTGGTTCACCTGTCAGAGGTCCCTAGAATAGGACATATTCAAAATGAAATGGGGAGTGGAGACACTTCCCAAATAATCTGAATGCAAAATCTTATTTGACTTATTGGATATTCAAGAACAATACAGGAGATATTAATATTATTCTTTAGAGCGACTAATGTAAGAATTGTCTCATTTCCCATGTCACTCTTAATTTACAGAAGATATTGCCTAATTTTCTTCTCCCACTAACTAGGTGACTGCAGTTAGTTGGCTGATGTCGTGTACCTTGGCCTCTCTGGTCCTGCATTTAGTCCTAGCATCCTTTCTTACATCAGTGCCACCATCCCAGCATAAGAAAATTGGAGCTATGACTTTATGCACAAGCTGGTGTTTAAACGCAATCCAAATCCCTAACATTTGAAATGGAAGCTTAGCAATTTTTCTTCATGTGTGCTCAGGGGTGTTACGAAAGAGGATTTTCTGAAATATTTCTTATTCTTTGGACTAGAAAAGAACACCTGCTTTGGGGGCTTTGAGTCTCTGTGGCAACTTGATAAAGAAACTTGGAAAAAGTCAAAAATCTCTGACTCCAGGCTGTACTATTTGCTTCTTTGATGGCAGGTGTTTAAAATTTTAAGTTTGGAAAGGAATGTGCCATTATTTTTCATGAAATCAGCTGTTGTTTTAATGGTGCCCTGCGATGGAAATCCAACTGGAAATAGCATTCCAAAATACAGTATTTTTTATTGTTTCCAGGAGTGATGCCATAAAAGTTAGTGCTCATTAAGACTTTGATATAAAGATTACATGATAAATATTTAAATTCACTGGAGCCACGTACTCCAAACCAAAAACACTCTGTTCTTTTTATTTCTGCAGTGAACTTTAGGGGTTTTTTGGACATATTTCTATAAATGCCTTTAATTAGAGACGTAGCATCCCTCTAAAATTTAGTTTACACTAATGTAAAACATAGTATACTTACATCACATTAAAGTCTAGATTTGATTTTCAAGGAAGAAATCTCTAGTCTGAAAGATTTTCCAGCTGCTGCCTGTCCTAATGGGAGGATTGTCCATACTTTCTGAATTCTGTTCCAGTGAGTGCAGGAAAACCAAAGACTGCACATTGCTTTTCTGCAAAGATGAACTCTTTGAAGGATGATTCTAGAATTTCTTTACTTTTGTGAATTTAAACCCTATCCATTAGAGGTAAATGTTGAGAATAGTGTTGTATTCTTTGGCTGACTTCTCTGCTGACTCCCACGGACTTTCATATGATTCATATGACTAAAACCACGACCAATTTTGTGACAATCATATTTACAACATCCTTGGAGATAAATTAAAAAATAGCATCCCACAAAAAAATATGCCTTCCCACATTTTACCATAGGTCAGGTGCAGCATGAGATAGCATCACTTAATCAGCAAGCATTTTATTAAGTGGCTACTGCACCCACTGTGTTACAGTGGGCACTTTGGGCTCCTCCGTCATGTGGTCCTTGAGTGATATGTGCCACTGGCATAAAGAGCCCACGTTACTTTATAGACTTATGACTTTTGTTTGCTTGAGCTTTTATTCAAGCATCCAGTCTTTCATGCATTCAATAAGTTTTGAGCACCTACCGTGTGCCAGGCATTGGACTAGACTAAGGGATGCTGTGGTGAACAAGACACACAGGTCTCTGCCATCACGAAACTTACAGTCTAACTATATAGGGGACCTGCCCAGAGACCTAAGTGGAACAGCAACCAAGGTTTCTCCCTCATAGCTGTGCTGGCCAGTGTAGTCAGAAAGAGAGTCTTCTCTATAAGGGAAAAAAAAATCAAAACAAAAGAGACAAGCAAACAACCTGGGAACCATTAGATTTTATACCAGAGTCAAACTTCAGAAGAGGCATTCTTCAGCTGGTGAACAGTCAGCCTAATTTGTGAGCAATCTGTTCGTATCAGTGTCAAGGATTTTATTTTATTTTATTTTTTAAATTAATTAATTTATTTATTGGCTGCGTTGGGTCTTTGTTGCTGCACGTGGGCTTTCCCTAGTTGCAGCAAGCAGGGGCTACTCTTCATTGTGGTGTGCGGGCTCCTCATTTTGATGGCTTCTCTTGTTGTGGAACACGGGCTCTAGAAGCGTGGGCTTCAGTAGTTGTAGCACATGGGCTCAATAGTTGTGACTCACAGGTTCTAGAGCGCAGGCTCAATAGTTGTGGCACATGGGCTTAGTTGCTCTGCAGCATGTGGGATCTTCCAGGAGCAGGGATCAAACCCGTGTCCCCTGCATTGACAGGTGGATTCTTAACCACTGAGCCATCCAGGAAGTCCAGTATCAAGGATTTTAGATCAGTATGCCCAGCCCTATTCCCAAAGGCTACTTGTCCTCTCTAGTTCAGATGATATATGAGACTTGTAGGGACTGACCTAGAGAATAATTTTCTTTTAAGCATATACCCTTATGCAAATAACAAGAACCATTTCATCTTGTGAAAGGAATCCTTAAGTTAGTTGTGCTCAAGTATATCAATCCCATCTTCCCTATACTAACCCAGTCAAGATAGGGTCACTGCTCTAATAAATAGCCCCAAGTTGCAATGGCATAATACAGTACTGTTCCTTTTTAATTCACTCACAAATTGGATTTGGAAGATGGGCTCTGCTCCAGGGATTCAGTCTCCTTCCGTCTAGTTAAACTGATCTGGGGGCAAATTCTATCTCTACCACTTGCACTTGTCACTTAGGGCAATTTACCAAAGTCACAGTTTTCTTACCTGGATAATACTAGTACCTACCTTATAGATTTTTAAGTCAATTTACTTGGCGTGGTAACTGACAGGCATTAGGTACTCAGTAATGTAACTCTTATCATTCATTTTCTACCCCTGGTAGTGCTACCACCACCACTGTCCCGCCAGGAACCAGGAAGTACCACTGCCAAAGTTGGAGGAGGTGTGTCCCTGGTGTCATGATAACAGCTGACACTTGGGGAGCTAGACAATTTCTAAGCTCTTTTCAAAATAACTCTTTTTTTCCTTCACAACGTCCCAATTTTATAAATGAGGAAACTAGGGAACAGAAAGCTTGAGCAAATTGCCCAGCATCACACAAGTCACACAAGTATGTAATGGAGCTCTAGGTATTTGGCTCTAGGGTCACTGTGCTATATTACCTTTTAAGCTGGAATATATTATATTTTTTTTCTAGAAATAATGTTATATATTGTGGCAGATTGTACTCTTCAAAAATGGCCTTGTAATTACATCTACTCCCCTGGCTCTTCTGGAATACTGCTACTCTCCCTCAAGAGGTGGAGTACATTGCCTTCCCCTTGAACCCACGTGGACTTGTGATTGGTCCAACCGATAGAGCACAGTGGGAACAACCCTAGGTGATTTCCAAGGCTGGATTATAAAAAGAATACAATTTCTTTTTTTGCTTGGCTATTCTTTGTTTCTCTTACACATGACATTTGCCCTTGGAAACCAGCCACACTGTTGTGAGGAAGCCTAGACCATATAGAGATTTCATGTAGGTTTCAGCCAACATGTAGGTTTCAGCCAACACCTCCAGCTAAGATCCCAGCCACACAACCAGCATCAATTGCCAGACATGTGAGTGGGCGAGCCTTGGAGGATTCCAGGCCCCAGCCCTCAGGTCCCCCATACACCTCCTGATGCCAAGTGGACCAGAGATTAGCTATCCTTGCTGAGCCCTGCCCTAAACTGCAGATTCATGTGCAAAATAAAAATTGTTTTAAGTCCATGAATTTTGGAAGTATTCCTTAGGCAACCAGAATGACTGGAATATATGGGGTAATTAGAAATGACTGCAATACCTGTGCAAAGGACTAAACTTTATAGGTACATATAGATTAAATAGGTTTTGGGGATTTGGCATAAGTATCTAACCCAATGAAAATAATATCTGGAGGAAAATATATTTTAGTTACCAATTAAATTACAAATGAGCTTTAGGTACATATCCTGTTCATAAATTTGGAAGAGTGTCCCTACATAGTAATGCTATTGCTGGTTCCAGGAGAAGATTTGGGCTACGCTGCAGTGGACTGTATGTATTAGTGACATCTCTATCGTTGCCTCCTTCTGGCTGCGACCCTTGCTACAGGAAAGGCCTGTGTAGACAGCAGTACTTGTGCCATTTTCCCTTGGTCACTGCTTAGTCTCTGTATCTGCTTTGTCTCTCTTTCTCACAGCTATTCTGTCTAATCTGCTGCCTAGTTTTCTATTGTTAGATCCTGCTGTCTCCTTGACACTCTCTTTTGGCCCATTTCCAATGCTTCTAAACCTATTTTTCTGCTCTAATGATGTATAGTAAAGCTAGGGAATTTCCTTTGGCCAGGTAAGATTTAGCTCATTCAGCAAAGTCTTTTTTTTCTCTTGATAAAACTGCCAAAATGGCAGCTGTCCCACTGGCTTGCAGCTCCACGTGTTGGTCAAACCTAGTACTTGAAATACTCAGAAATGTCATCCTTAGGTCCTCACTCAAAGAAGCATCTGTCTCTTCTGCTGCAGAGAAATCAATACCCCTGACTTTCTTCTTGCTTAAACGTCACCCTGTCCTGAGGGTCTTCCCATCTTCCCTTTAGAAGGCTAATTGGGTTTTTCACTTTTGATGTATTCATTCAACATATATTAACTCCACATAGTGGGCCCTGATGTTGAGCACCTATAAAAAGATTTCTTTTGTGTCCAAGGACTGGTAAGATTCCTCTAGTTGTCTCTCATTTACTCACTACGAACACTAGGCAGATGTGGTCCAGTCACCTAGACCTTTCAATGACCAGCACATGTCCAACCTCACCCAAGATGTCCCAACTAATTAGGATACTACAAGGGTAACATAGGACCAGCCAGTCTTTGAAAGGGTTACAGACTAGTTGGGGAGGCTGGACAGCATATGCAACTGAGGTCCAGAGCTATGTCTTCTATGTTGGGTACAACTTCTGATAGCACCTAGTGTAGCACTGGACACATAGTAACCACTTATTAAATCTATAGTAGGTGATTAATGAATAGATTAACTGTAAAAGCGTATACGGCATTGAGATGGCTTCAGAGGGGAAGTGAGCTTTGAGTTGGACTTCAAAGAATATAGAATATTTAACATGACCCAGGAGTGAAAGGATTGCCCATGAATAAGAAACATCATAAGTATATCCCTAATAACAGAAATTGACACTTACCCATCTGAGATCAAGAAAATGGCTGGGAAAAGAAAAAAATGTACAACTCATAAGGTGGGTCTGTGGAGGACCTAGAATTTATCAATTTAAAACAAACTGGATTTGATCTGATGGCAAGAAGCTAGTGAAAGGTTGAGAGCAGGTGATATATGTGTCAAGTGGTATTATAATAGTTTAATAACTCTGTTTCCTTTTGCTTTAGACAACTTATTTTAATTATGAATATGTGTTTCCTTTTCCTCCATTTTTCTCATAGAAAAGTTAGGGACAGCTATGTTAATTTCATATTAAAAAAATACAATCTGCAATTTAACAGTCACATTCACATAAAACCCAAACCAACTGAAAATTCAAACCTTCATAGCATTTTCTATAGAACTATGCTATGGTAATTGATATTCATAATGAACCCCCTGGGACATTGCATCATTATTCTGATAAATCTTTTGATAAAGTCATCAATGAAAGACTTAATTATGGTTTAGTGAAGTTTTAATTTTAAGTTGGTAGTACATTTCATTGTATCTCAAGTCTTTGAAAATTATCCATTAATATATGCCTTTGGCAGACATCAGAATGTTCTTAAGCAGAACATCCCATTCTCAAGAAAAATATTTGTAAGTTATACATGCCAAAGTGTGTATAATATTTATGTATAGTATAAAGAATATTAGAAAGTAAATGCCTGTGTACTTAACAAAAACACCATTGGTTAATCCTTCTGGTGGAGTCTAAGGTCGTATGTTGATGTTGGTGACTTCATCACAGCACCATGCAGGTTAGTACTGTATCTAAAGTCCAATGCCTCATGGGTATTGAATCTGTGATATATTTTTTAAATCTCCAATCACATAAAGATTTTAAGCCAGTTGAGAAGAGTACATTATCTTAGTCTCTGATGGAGGGTAAAAGGTGTGCTTTACACTTATAGACAGACCATCACTCACCATAGCTGCTGGCAACTGTGCAGATTGGAAATCGATTTCTATTTCCTGAGGCCATTGCCGTGTTGATGCTCCTTGCTGCCTCTTGGCCATTCACTCCTGAACGGCCATGGAGCCCTCGGTGAGCCTGAGCTCTCTTATGAGGCCGACTGCCAAGGGGAGTTAAAGCAAACCATTCACTCTTTTGGGGGTTTTCTTTATAGAGAGCTTGAGCAGAAATTTAAGTGGAAGTTATAATTTTCATGAAATTATTTTCTGGCATATCAAAATAGAAGCTATTTAAGAAAGATGCAACCTCTGGTCCAAATTCCATTTTATATATAAAAGTAACTGTCGCATAGAATCTGCTATGCTCACCTCCAAAAGCACTGGCCAACTTCCAGCTTTAAAAGCCCAATCCATTGCTCTTCAGAAAAGAACTCTCTTCCTCCTCTTGCCCTCAAAACAGCGTAGGGATTAATACCAAGACTGACCAAGAGGCCTAACTGCTCCATCAACAGCGTCACCAGGAGGATTACTTTGTTAAAGGTGCAAAATTTAGGTATGCTGTAGGTTAACAAAAAGATACTGATTTGGGGATACTGTAAACAAAGGAGAGGTCTCATGAAATCGTGTTAAATCATGTCTAGATTTTAAGAAACAGGGACTTTTTATTGTGGTAAAATATACATAACATAAAAGTAACCATTTTAACCATCGTCAGTGTACCATTCAGTGGCATTAAGTACATTCACACTGTCATGTAACCATCACTATCACACATCTCCAGAACTTTTTCATCTTCCCAAACCAAAACCCTGTATCCATTAAACACTAACTCACCAGTCTTCTCTCCCCTCCCCCCAGCCCCTGCCTCAGGCCCTGGCAACCATCACTCTACTTTCTTTTAACAGGGACATTTTAAGGAAGTTTAAAATAAAGCTACAATTTCTTCTTCCTAGTCCCTGTTAAAAGTCCCCAAATAATTGGAAATTTCTTAGGTTTACACCGAACAAAATTTACATAGAGTTCCATGAGGTAGGGATTTCAGACATACAACAGAGATGATGGGTTGAAACGTGTGTTCAACCCACATACTTAAACCATATTCAATACAATTTTTATGTAATCACTCAGCTTGCCACCTTGCTTGTCAAAGAGAAAGCCATGGACCCTGAGATTTTCTGGTAATATACTCAAATAGTCTTATATTAGTCTTCTATTCTAAGCAACTTAAGTATAGAATCAATATATGTTTATGATAGAACATTCAGAAAATACAGAATATAAAGAAGAAAATAAAACTACTTTTAATATTCTACTGCCTAAAATAGCCATTATTAGTATTTTAAAATTAAAAAGCATTATATTTCATTTTACTTTATATTTCATCTTACTCTACTTCAACAGAAGAAAAGGAACCCTGAAATGAACCCAAGCATTTGAACTTTAGATAACCATTTCTTTAAAGCTGGAATTAATGATTTTTAACTAAATTAAATTGCCAATTAAAAATTGAAATTCAATCAAATAATAAGAGATTGAGGACTCAATGTTTCTTAAAAACTAATTGTTTCTCAGTGGGTATAGGTTTACATTTTCAGTTAGTAAAGCTTAGTTAACTATCTCATAAAGATGAGAAAAGATCAGGGAAGATCAACCATACCTCTGGGGGAATAAAAAGGTTTTAACCAGAGACAACCTTTAGGAATGGTCTCCTGGGAAAAAAGTAGACAAAAAGGGTAACATGTAAGGAATATAGTCCATGAAGTCAAAACCACTCTCAAAATGAGAGACAAATCATGTAATAGGGAAGCAGTTATTTTACCCAGTGGCCTAGAACTCACAGAGAATTTAGAGGAGTGCACTGTGTTTATGGACCCTCTCCCTTGATCACAGAGATTTAACTTTATTTGCTTCAGACACCAGTGGTTTTTATATTCCATTAATTGTTTAAATACAAACTGTATTTTAGCTTGCTTCATATTTAGTCCATGATTGCCTTTCATGTATATTTATCTTTCTAGAGTTTCTAATTGTCTTTTTCTTCTCTGGTTGACCTGGAGAAACTTGAACCTTCAGTACATGTGTGGCATGTCATTGTTTACTTCTTGGTTCTTAAATATCCATTTTGATCATCATAACCTTTCACTCTGTTGAAGATGTTCTTCACCAAGCACTTGGTCCTACTATTCTAATTTGGACTAAATAGAGGCTGTTCCACTAGGATTTCTTTCCATCTGAACTGGATTATTTCCGTTGCTCCCAGGTCTACCTATTTCATGGACTCATTTTCAATTTTGCTAGTGTACATTTTTAAATTATTTTTTCAAAATGGCAGAAGAAGAGCTAAACCCTTGTAGATCTTCATTTTGCCTTCATAATTGAAGATAGAGGTAGGATAGGTAAACTTGCAAGCTTAGTCTGCCATCTTAGAGTGAGACTGTGCTACCATTCAGAGTGATTGTCCCAGTGTGTTAGTCCATGATTGGCACGAGGCCATGCCACAAGGCCATTTCTCTTCCTTTCATGGCCCTGGACAGCACTCCCAACGCTGGTTGACCACATGACCCATGTAGATCATTTTTACAAAGAGACTAGAGTAAGAGGGTGGATCACATGAGCCAATTCCATCACCAGACCCATACTGTCTGCCTTCAGGACACCATCCAGGCCCCGCCTCCTCTAGGAAGCCTTGCTAACTTCCCCAGTACTCCTGCATAATACAAACCCCAATTATAACACTAACCACACAGCACTACAATTTCCTATTTGTCTCTTCCACTGAACTCTAAGCTCGCTGAAGGTAAGTGAGGTGCCTTATTTCAGGTCTGTGTCCTTGTTGCACTCCACGGGGGCTGGCATGCATTTAAATACCCAGTACAGATCGAATAACCAAGTGATTGAGGGAATGAACAAGCTTGATGTTGACCTTGGAAACAGGTGTGTTGTCTTTCCTTGCTGAAAATGAGGCCACTGACCTGCTCACTAGTCAGGAGAAGCTCTGGAAGGTTGTTTCCGGCACAGAGAGCAGTGTGGGAAAAGGCTCAAAAACAAACTGGGGCACAGCTTCTCATGGGGAATGATGGAGGTCGTTCCAGAGGGCTGTAGACTTTCAGTTCATCCAAGTTCAATCTCTAATCTGCTGTGTCCTTTTGTTCTGGGTGGCAGTCTAATTAGAGGGTTCTTCAACTTTGCCAGTTCAGTGAATGCAGGTCTAATGTTATGTTTTAGCAGAAATGCTGGTGCCTCAGTTCCACAGGTGTCAATAAAGGCTCCTTCATGGTACTTTACAATCATGACTTAAGACCTACACCAATGTTCTTTGCACGTTTATATGAAAGGATCTGCTTACATTTGTATTAAGTATCATGCATTGTGTTGTGCCCCTACTTCACAGGAACAATATGAAACCCCAGAAGGCTTAGAATGGAGGTTTTCCATCGTCCTTGGGCTCCTGAAGCCTGCTGGAAATTGGTGACATGCAGAGCTGAAGTTACAGCTCTCTGCTGCTCATGTGATTTCCTGGCAGAACCTCCTCACTCAAACGCCTCTGACTCCAGTCGCCACTTAAAAGTCCTCCCCAGAGGTCTGAGGGCCTCATCTCCTATGTCTGGTTACTTAATTAAAAACTACTAGCTGTCAGAAGTAAGTAAGCTCTCGATTCCTTGTTAGTTAACATGAGGCTTTCAATTTTGAGATGGGTTATTCTACCTACATAGCATGTGCTCTGTAAATATTTGTCAGCTGATGGGTGAAAGAATGAATGAAACATTCAAGAGAGATGGAGGGGTGGGGGACTTCCCTAGTGGTCCAGTGGTTAAGGATCCGCCTTCCAATGCAGGGGACCAGTGTTCAATCCCTGGTCAGGGTACTAGAATCCCACATGTGGCAGGGCAGCTAAGCCCATGTGCCACAACTACTGAGCACACGGGCCACAACTAGAGAGAAGCCCACAGCAGCAGCGGAGGATCCCGAATGCTGCAATGAAGATCCCGTGTGTCACAACTAAGACCTGACACAGCCAAAAATAAATAAATAAATTGATAATTTTTTTTTGAAAGGAGAGATGGGGTTTGCCTTTGAAATTAGAGTTAAGGAGCACATTTGCTGAAAATTGTCCCCAGTAAGCGAAGGGATCTGCTTTTGCTTGCAGGCCATTACTCTTTCCATTTCAGCCATTTTCTGTTCCATCCTGTATTGCACACATGACCCGTCTCTCGTCTTTGGGGATAATTCACTCCAGGATTTAGAATATCCCCAAAGACCTCTCAGCAGGGTCCTTTTATTTGCCCATGACACAGGATTGTAAGGGGGATGTGTTGTTCCCCGTGGCAGAGACCCTGACTCAAAGGGCACATCCATCACACACCAACTTCTCAGCATCGATTTGGGTTTGTTTTTAGGAGTGAAGTTGTGCAGCCCCTCAGCAGTCTGGTGTGAGATAAGAAGTATATAAAGCAGGACATTCCCAGTTGTCTGACTCAGGAGCTGCCTTGGCAACCATCAGTGAAACGCCCAGCCATGCTAATAGGAAAACGAGGTCTGGGAATGTAGTGTAAAGTAACTAGCAAAAAGGGATGCATTTTTGGCAGCCCTTGCAGTCATCAGGGCTGGAGACATCAGGAGAGAAATGACTGCATGAAGACAACACAGGAAGAGCAGCTCAAGTCTCCTCATTATTCAAAGTTCCAGCTGGATCTGAGCTGCTGGGTCAGTGGGGAGGAACCAACCCAAAATGACCCCCAAAAGCTCTTGGCTGGAGTCTTCCCAGGAGCCTGAGAGGAGAGGTGCAAGGTCTAAACACAGGCCCCCCAGCCACAGGGTTAGAATCACAGCCCTGTGGTTAAGAGACGCAGATTCCTGAGGCTAAATTCAGAACTTTGGAATCAGAATCTGGAGGGCTGGGGCTTGGGGTCTTCCTCTTTACAAAACTTCCTAGGTTCTTCTTAACTTATACCAGCTAAACCTTGAGAGGCGCCTGCACTTCCTAATCCTCTCACTCTGCAAGGATCTCTTGCTGTGGACAGACTGCCCAACACCAGGAATCTCAGCCAAGCGTGGGGCTGGGCAGTACATAACTTGAGGAGGCAAGTTCTGTGCCCTTGCATTTAACAAGTGATTCTAGAACACAAGCACTGCCTTCGGCCTTGAAGGCAGTTCTTACTTTTAGGGGTTAGTAAGTTGTGAAATCATGATCATAATCCCGCAACCCAATAGGACCACCTAGTACCACTGAAAACACCTTTTATGGCTGTATGCCGCTGGTCACAGAGAGATCTGATGCAAATAGGAAGTCATCAGCCTGTTGATGACTACCACAGCTAGAAAACAACTCCAAATTCCCTGTTTGCGGGGAGCAACCCAAAGGTGGGGCTGATTCACTCCTGTGGACGGGGTCTTGGGGCAGCCCAGAGTTCCCAGGACCACCCCTCCCTGGCCAGTCTGGTCAGCACAACATACCCTGGGTTTGCTCTCCTCTCGCTGTCCCTCTGTCAGAGCGATGTATCTCTACTAGAGTTAACTCTGTGCTAATGTTTCCTTTCTGGTAACAACATGCTTTAACCCGGGCTAAATGTATACTTTAATGGTACGATGGTGAAGACCTTTTAGGGGAGACCATTGGGTCAGGTTTGGAACTTAGCATCCCATGAAGCCCTGTGCACTTTGCCTGAATTAGCATTTTTAATCCTCCCTGCGCAGGAGCACTGTGGAAGTATGTATGTACGTATTTATTTATTTAAACAAAAAACCTGTGTCCAGGGCACACCCCAAATCAAATGACTCAGAATCCCTGGGAGTGGAACCCTAGCACTGGCATGCTATTAAAGATACTCTCTGGGTGATTTTATATGAGACTAGAGTCGAATACTCCTTTTTTAAACATAGGGCTAGCCATGTAAATAGAAACACTGTGTCTAAATTTTGGTCTTTGTACATCCCACTGAGGCTGGTGAAGGATGACAAGTGTGCTTACTCAGAGGAGGGAAGAGGTTTAAGAGTCATGGGCCTGACTCTGATCACCACATGCTCTTGGGCCAGAATCAACTTCGCTGCGGTTTGGTTTTCTTACCCAGTAATGAGGGGTTAATGCTAGCTTGCCTCAAAAGGTGGGTAATGAGAAATGACTAACTCAGATGGCCATGAGGTACTGTTGAGGCAAAGTTCAAATGCTTCTATGACAAGCAAGGGGATTTGAGTGATTTGCCTCTTAAATATTGTCCAGAAGGCCCAATAACTGTAAGTAAGGAGGCAGAGTGGAGTGCAGGGAAGCAGGCAGCCTGGAGCCCCGGTTACCTAGAGATAGATGGTACTCTTTCCTCGCATTTACATCTTTCCTCTGGAATTTGAAAATAAATCCAAAGAAAAGAACTTAACATCTTGAGGCTTCTTTGGCATACTCCCACGAAGTCAGTGAAACAGGTGTGCCTCAACTTAAAGAAAGTGGATTTACAATGAAAGATAAAACCAAAGTGTTCTTCCACTTTAGAAAGCTTTCCCGAAATAAGAACTTGCCTTGTGCATTAACTTACTACCCTTGGGAGAAAAATTCAATTTAAAATGGAGATGTAAGTCTGAAATGACCATGTTAACCAGTGGGGAAATGTGCTTTAATTTACAAAATCTTTACAGTGACTCACGATATTTTAGGCGAGGTTTATTCCCATGAAGCTATAAAGAGCTCTAAGAGGAAAAAAGGCATATTTAGACGTACAGTGTTCAGCCCTTTCCAGTCACCAGCTCACCTCATAAGTGATGGAGGGCTTGGTCAGTGAGTCAGGGTTGAGGCACTTGCCGCTCAGGATGTGAGGAGGTCTACCGTGGCCTGTCAGTTCTGCTAGGCAGACTTTCCCCTCCTGCAGTTCCCAAGTGGCCAGCACCCAGGTTAGCCTCCTTTGAATAAGAACCATTTAACACTGACACCCCGCCCCCATGCTGTGTGTCTATCATACGCTGAGTGCTGTGCTAGGCTTGCTAAGGAAGGCGAAGATAATGGGGCAAGCCCCTTGCCCCTCTACTCTTATCAGTTTATGGTGACCAGATGCCCAGATCTGACAGCCTTGATCTTTCAGGAAGTGTCCCTAAATAAGCTTAGGGGTAGGACTGCCAGATAAAATATAGGATGCTTAGTTAAATCTGAATTTCACATAAACAATAATGTTTTAGCGTAAGTATGTGACACAATCATCAGTGGCCCCTGGCCTTTCCAGGGTCACTGGGTCACTGTTAAGTTCTCTTAGTTAAAATGGGGATAGACTATTACTCTCGCCTTCAAGGTAACTAATTGTCACAAGGAAATGCAAGGTTAGATTTAAGGTAGTGACTTAATATGTTGACTCAGAAGCAAGAGTTGACAAAACCTTATAAGGGAGCCCCCTTGGCCTCAGAGCTGTAGGGCCAGGCTATATCCTCAGACTGAAGAATGAGAACAGGTACCAGGAAGCCAAATGGGGGTGTGACAAGACTTGGCTCAAAGAGCTCAGAGAGCTACCAAGTCAGAGGCTACGGGGCCAAGTCCCAAGGAAATTCATGACCCAGAAACCAGGGAAGGCGCCCAAGGCTGCAGGAAGTGGTCTCAGTAATAACCTTCTAGAGTTCACTGTTGGAAACCAGCAGGGCCTTGTTCTGTGCCTCCTTTAAGAGTTGCTCAAGCCTAGGAGGTCCCAGAAGTGAGTATCTTCGCAGGCTATTCTGACAAATGTGTGTGCTGCTGGGTTTCTAAATCAGAGCCCCCTGACTGCTCTAAGACTGTGGACTTCTCAGCATTTCTCCCAGCAGGACCCACAGAAGGCTGGTCCTATGGGATGTCCCATGGTAAACAGACTTGCTGGGTAAATGAAAGTTAGCATGTTTCTTAACTGGAGAACTCTTCAGTATTTTTAATTTGCTTGTAAATTTCTAAGAGGAAAATATGGTAAGATGGGTTTCCCAAACTAATTTAATCACAGAACCCTTTCTTCTTGGGAAGAATTCTCGATTCCTGTGGCTCTTTTGCCTTCTTAACTCCTGGAGCCTCTGCCTTAAAGCCCCTTCCTCACTTCTCAGGGGTGTGTAGGACCCTCTGTGGGACGTGGCCTCATTCCCAGGTCTCAACTACTCAGATAGGGGCATAAGATGAGGCTGTAAACTACATAAGGGCAGGGCCCAAGCCCATCTTGTTCTTCTCTCTGGTGCATAGCTGGGACCCAGCTACTGCCTACTTGTGGAGTGACTATTCATTGAGTGAATGCATAAAATCTAGTTATGCCAGATTCCAGCTGCTGCCACAGATAGCACCGTGGGCGTTCAGGATTAAATACTCAGCTGACCCACTCTTGTTGGAGGGAAGTGCTTTCTGAGGTGGTTTTGTACAGGACTAAGAATCAGGAGCTGTGAGTGATCGTCCTAACTCAGGGCCTTTCTTTCTCACCTCTCCACAATGACCCCATAATAATCCTGCCCATCTTACTTCAAAACAGTCATGGAAATAGTTTGCAAAAACTAAACTCTCCACAAATATAAAATATGTTCTTAATGATTTCCTTAGGAATTAGTCCCAGCTATTAATAGTCTGCTAGGCCCTTCAGTATCTAGTCTGATCCTTCCTGAAAATCTAGGCATATGACAGTAAAGGCTGCCCCCAAATATGTTTCGTAACCACAGGTGTTGCAAGTTTAAAGGGAAAAGGGAGATGGAATAAAAATGGGCTGTTTTCTTCTACTCTTTTATAGTGAGTAGTGTTTATTTTAAGCAGTTTCCCAAATAAGTAGAGTGTTTCTTCTCTGCTACTGCACCCAGGAATGATGCATTTTTGTGAAAGTTTCCACCTGCCCTGCCCCACCCCCACCCTGAACTTGCTCAGCTGGAGGTGCCGTGATGCTAGAGTGGTTCTTGCTAAAACTCTGCAAAGTCCAGGTCAGATACAGCCAAAACAAAGCCCCGCCGGGAAAAGAGCTGGGGCTTGTTGTTGCTTGTGCGTCTCACCCATCTGCATCCATCTTCAGTACTTCATTTTCATTTTTATATTTTGGAGAGTGTGCGTAGAAGGAAAGCAAGCTACTTTGATGGGGAGGACTTGGGACTTAGGTCAGATCCAGAGCTGCAGTGATAAGGAAAGGGAGCTCATTTGTCCAGACTCTGCATTGTAAGTTGTGTTTGATGTGTGTGTGGGGGGGGGCTAAGTTTAAACCTCATTACCACACATAATGTATGAAACCATAGTGAGCTTATTTTCTTAACCTTCAGTCATAAAACAGTCTAAAGATTTTATCTATTTCTTAAGCATTTATGTGAACATTTAGATGTAAACAAATCACTGTTGAAAATGAAATTACTTGAAACTGGGACTTTGGGAAATCTGGACTGTGGCCGTCTCTGCCCTGTGCCCTGGGAGAGAAAAAGAGACTTGGAAGTTCGTGCCGTTTGCCAAGTGGGTCAAGAGGCCCCACTGTCCCAGATGACAGCTGGCACACGCAGACATGCCACTCGCTCTAACTTTATTTTTTCCTGGTAAAGAAATGGCAGCTATATTTGCCAACCTACTTCTTCTTTGCAGGAAGGCAACAAGGCATTTGTGTAGTGATTCTGGCATTTTTAATCATTGCTTCAGTGTAAATTGTTACTATCAGAGAGTAAGAAGGAGCCTGTTTACAAGGAGACCATAGGTAATGGGGAAAATCCAGGAAAAAAATAATAATTACAATAGTTTTGGCTAATGAGTATAATGCCAGCTCTAGATGAGATTTCTTGAAGGGAGTTAGTCTAGTATACTGAGCACATTCAGCTGTTTGGAGCACTCAGTTGGAGAAATGAGTAATACAAGAGAACCAACATATGATCCTTTGGCTCTTTCAAAGTAGTCTAGTATCTGCACAGAAAGATTGATGATTGTGGTGTCCAGTTGGAGAGCATAGAGCTACACAGCAGGTTTCCAAAACCCAAAGCTTTCTGTCGAAAATGGATGGCACAAAGGATGCATTTCTGGGATCTGATGTCTCCTGGCTTATTCAAATGATGATGGTATTAGGAACCTTCCAGGACTACAGGACTCTTCTTCATGCTCAGTGACAAGGACGACAGACGCCTCATCAATCGGCCAATGACCTTCCCTCCCGTTGTTTGGATTCTATTCCTGGGCTGCTGGCTCCTCATCGGCGCTTGTCTGCTCGGCCTTCAGCCCAGCTGGCCCCTGTTACCCAGAGTCCTGTGAGTGCAAATGGCTCAGCCTCGGTTAATTAGGTTATCTGATGTTTTTTCTTTCTCCTGGAGGCTAATTTTGTTTGAGATTTCACAGCGCTTCTAAATTTATATATGTAAACAAACAGGGACCCTCCTTTCTTCAAGTCATTTATTAGAATCAAAATTAGGTCGCGTTTTTAACCTTCATACAATCCAGCCGATAGACGTTGCCGTGGGCGGCGGGTGTTGAAGATGTTCACAAGTGTCCCCACAGGAGAGGGAATTCACATTCCCTCCCCGTCGTGCCTGCCTGTTTCAGGTGTGTCACGCTGAGGGTCAGCGGGTGAGCGTGCGTCAGTTAGAGGACAGCATGTCTAGGTCATTTTCCAAGGGAAAGGAAAATGGCCTTCCTCTCTTAGGTTTTGGAAACGTCTAGAGCATTCAGTGCAAGGTGCACTTCAAAGCTCACAGGTGGTGTATCAGCATTCATTTTCTCTATGAAGAGGGAGAACCAGATCGATCAGGACATCACTGATGGCCTGTTTGAAATATCAGGAAACATTCATCTTAGGACCTTAAATACACTGGGTATAGGACTTTAATATAGACAATATGATTATGAGATACTTGGGATGTGGACATTGTATTAGTTTCCTTTTGCTGCTGTGACAAGTCACCACAAACTGAGTACCTGAAACAAGAAATTTGTTATCTTACAGTTCTGGAGGTCAGAAGCCTAAAATAGGTCAGTGAGGCAGAGTTCCCTTCTGGAGACTTTAGGGGAGAATCTGTTTCCTCACCTTTTCTAGCTGCTAGAGGTCGCCTGCGTCACTCCAGCCTCTGCTTCTGTTGTCACATCTTCTCGTCTGACTCCAGCATCCCTGCCTCCCTCTTGCAAAGGCATTGGGCCCGCCTGGATCATCCAGGATAACCTTCCTGTCTCAAGATTCTTAACTTAATCGTATCTGCAATGTCTCGTTTGCCATGTAAGGTAACATATTCACAAGTTTCAGGGATCAGGATGTGGACATCTTTGGGGGCTCTTATTCTGCCTACCACAGATAATTTACCCTTTTTGATTGGTTTTCTCACTGGTCTTCCCACAAAACTGTAAGAGTTACCTTAGTTACAGCTAAGCCCTGCAGATGTGGACTGCGAATTTGGAGGTGCCCTCCTGCAGCAAGACCTCCTACCAAGGAGGCCTGTTGGTGCTTTGGAATCTGCTCTGTCCAAGGGAAACTTCCAGAGGGCACCAAAGTGATGTTTTTTCCATTCCCACCAAAGACTTCCAAGTGTAACGTGTAGCTCACTACACAGAATCAAAAGCTGTTGTGGTAGCATTCCTAAGCACCAGGGCTCTGGAATACAGCAGTTCAAATACCAAATCTGTCCCTTACTAATTGTGTAATGTTGCACAAATATCTTATTTTGATTAAACCTCAGTTCCTGTACTGAAAAACAGAGATGATAACTTTCAGAACTGCTGTGAGATTATGAAAATCAAATGTGCAAATGTGCACATGCCTTGCATACAGGTGTTGCCCAGGGAGTGGTGGTCGTGGTAGGGCCTCACATCAGCCCTGTGCTTGCTCTGGGCTGCCCAGGACCCCAGAGGTGAAGAGTGGACACAAGCTGGGTACAGAGTACTGGAGTAAAGAGAGCTGCAGTTCGAGCTAGAGACCACAGCCATTTCTGTGTTAATAAATGAGGCAGGCCACCAGCATCCTCAAAGGAAAAGGAATTCTGCACATACATTGATGGGACTTGCACCATTTGCAGATGCAAGGTCTGAGAACTTAGTAATAAGACCCAGAATGGGAAAGCAGACCCCCACAGAGAATGGTATGGATCGTGACCTCAGTATCATAGAAGAGGAGGATTGGGATCTGAGGGATAAGCAATTCCGTTAGCCATGATGGTTAGGACTGATACCTGATCCTTTGTAATGTTTACAGCTGTAGAAATCATCATTTCCTTGCTGACTTATGCTTAAGTAATGGATAATACCATCTTATCCCAGAGTGTGGCTTCAGCTTTATTCTCAATAATCTACTTTATTGTCATCCTAAATCTTGATTTTAGAAACCTTCTCCAGATGTTGTCATATATATGAATTTGGACCAAGTGCATTCTACCAAGAAAAAACACTACTGTTTATTGTATATTTACTCTATGCAAGTCATTTTAAGTGTCAACTGCCTAGAATATATTTTATTATTCATTCCTTGCAATAACTCTATTATAATTCTAGTCAGTGTTAGAGATGACAAAACAGTCTTCTAAAAACTTAGTAACTTAATAAACATACAAAACTTATAGGTGGTGGAGCCAGAAGTCCAATTCAGATCTTCTGTCTCCAAGCCCAAATTCTGGCATTTAAAGGGAGAAAAACCAAGTGATAATAAAATAATATCAGGAACAATAACAATTATTTCTAAAATGGAAAAATGGAAAAAAATCAGTTGCAGAATTATATGTAGATTATGATTAGATTTTTTTAACTAAATAGGACTATATATAGTTATATATGTTATACTTTACTGTATTATACTTTATGTTATATATAGTTATGTGTGTGTGTATATATATAACATATATATGTTTTAACTTTTTTGGAAATTGATGAAATTTATGGTCCCTTTTCCTTTAAAATGTATATACATACATGCACACAAAATTTTACACACAACTTCAAGAAGTTTAGGTTAGGGATCTCTACTATATAGTAATTACATGTAAAGAAAAATGTGGAAGGATGTACACCAAACTGTTAATCATGCTTTTTGACAGATGGGATGGTAAAATATTTTTCATGTTATCCTTTATGATATTCTGTTTTGGTTGAATTTGTTTTCAGTGAGCATGCATTATTTCTATAATCAAGAAAAAATGTTTTAAGATTATAAATGAAGTCAAACTGTTTCCAATTTAAAATGGAATTTACTGCTTGTTTCCCTCTTGATGACCAGGCTTCTAATGTTTTCCTGTGTCATAACCCGGAGATGATTGATAGACCTCTGAAAAAATTCAAAGAATGCCTTTGTGAAAGCACTCAATATGGGCTATTTTGTCCAAAAAGAAACGTTCCCTAAAAGTTAAGAATGACTGAAAATAAGGAGGTATGTAGGAAGGGACCATAAAGAGCATTTCTGACAGCATTATCCGTGTTCTCCACTGTGAACCAGACGTGTGCGTGAGTGTAGGTGGTGTTCTTTATGTGAGAATGAATGGAATCTTTAGGACAAGTGATGTGTACTCTGTAAGAACTGAACAGTAAATGGGGTTAACGCTGCATTGCAGAGGAAAGGAGCAAAGGATACTGTAGGAGGGATCTGTATGCTAAGCAAATGATCCTTCAGCTATCGTTTGAAATGACCTCCTAATCCTTATTTCAAGTCAGTCTGGCACTAATTGGAATGGCTATTTCCAGGGCGCCCTGTGCTTAACTGAGGGAGTTTTCTTTAAGCTCTTCACCTGCTGACTCTTGCTGTTCCTTCGAGTTGGGGTGTCAGGCTCACCGTCTTCCACAGTAACGCTGGGTTTGGAAGACACTCTCTCTCCACATTCCTGCCCCTCCCCCACATGTACACCCCATGTCTCTTCAGAGCAAGGGATTTCCATACAGCTTTAAATAAAACTGTATTCTGAGCATGAGCAAAGGTTCCAGGAGTCTCTTACTTTCCACTAAGGAAAGACAATTTTTTTCCCTCCTGCATTTTTATAAGGAATCTGTAATATGCAGACTGAGGTAGTCCTGGTACAATAGGTTTTTGCACATGTTGGGGTTTGACATGGCTGGAGACCCCAGTAGTCCTCACTGCCAAGAATAGCAGTGAGCCTCTTCCCATCTCATCTCCAGGATGGTGTGTCCCTCAGTTTAATGTAGCAGCTGCAGGAGCAGCTAATATTAATGCAGCTCCTTGGATCCATACCCGTGTGCTAGGTAAGAAAGGGCTTTACCAGCCTGCCCAGTCTCAAAATAGAATTTGCACGCTGCTGTTTGTTCCTCTCCTTGGATATGATGGAAGGTCCCCTTGCACGGAGCAGCCCATGTGAGAGTATCATATTATACACCTCCTTCCTCAAGGCTGGGACCAGAGGAGGATATGAATCTATCTGCCCCCTGCTCTGCCCGAGTAGGCACTTTCTCTACACCCTGATGAGAATCCTGACAGCTAACACTGGCCTGGTGCCTTCGCAGGCCTGCTCTCCCTGTGGGAGGTGGGCTCGGTGAGTAGCAGGCTCCATTATGGGAGGCGGTAAATCTCCTGGTGTAGTAAAGAGTCCCTGATTTCAAGTTCGAACAACCCGGGTTTAAATCCCGACACAGCCGCTTACTAACAGTGGTTTTTGTCAAGTTTCTCACTTTCTCTTAACATCTGTTTCTTTGCATGAAGGATGGAGGTCGTGATATCTACACTGCAAAGCCATTGGGAGGGTTAGATGGGGCGTTGCCTGTGAAGCACCCAGCATCACAGTGCAGTGATCCACAGATGGCAGCTAATGATATTTTCCACATGCTCTTAGCTTGCCCAATAAAACAATTTCTTTGACCCCCTTCTTTTGACCCCCTCTTCCCCTGCCAACAGCTGCCCTGTTTTCTTGCACCCCTTTTGAGCAGCTCTTCCAACAAGGGGCCATATTCAAAATGGCTCCAACTTCCCTCCTTACATTTGCTCCTAAGCCCACTCCAGCAGCTTTGGTCGACCTCTCCAACACCACTTTTCTTGTCGGGTCACCAGTGGCCACAGCATTTACTAATGGTGGTGACCAATCAGTGGCATTTGATAGACGAGCTCTCTCCTTCCTCCTTGATGTGACTTTCCCCTTGGCTTCAGGGCAACACACTTCCTTGGTTTCCTCCTGTCTCAGTGGCTGCTCCTTCTCAGTCTCCTGGCTGAGGTTCCCAATCCTTAGACACTGTGGGGATCCAGGACTCAGGAACTCTTCTTCTTTTCTATCGATATTTATTCCCTCGATGATCTCATCTCGTCTTCTGGCTTTGAATACCGTCTTTACCGGTGATTCCCAAATATATATTACCAGCCGTAAACTCCAAATTCCTCATATTCTGCTGCCTCCTGGACTCTCCACTGGTATCTAGTAGGCATCTCAAGCACTGTGTAATAGTCATGGTTCTCCAGAGAAACAGAACCAGCAGGATGTTTATATGTACGTATATATTATAAGGATTATGGTTACAGGCAAGTCCCAAGATATCTGCAAGGTGAGTCAGCAAACTGGAGACCCAAGAGAGCTGATGGCTTGGTTCTTGTCTGAGCCCAAAGGCCTGAGAACCTGGAGAACCAATGGTTTAGTTCTTGTCTGAAGGCCAGTATGCATAAGACCTAGGAAGAGCTGATGTTTCAGTGAGAGTCTAAAGGCAGAAAAAAAGGCCCATGTTCCAGTTTGAAAGTAGTCAAACAGGAAGAATTCTCTCTTACTTGAGGGAGAGTCAGCTTTTTGTTCTAATCAGGTCATCAATGGGTTGGATGAGGCCCACCCACATTGGGGAGGAAAGTCTGCCAATTCCAATGTTAATTTCATCCAAAAGCACCCAGAAAGGTGTTTGACCAAATACCTGGGCACCCTGTGGCCCAGCCAAACGGACACGTAAAATTAATCATCACACACAGTATGTCCAAAAATTGGACTCCTGATCTTTTGGACAAAAGTTACTCCACCTACACCTTCCCCTGTCATTGGTTGTCAACTGCATCCTTCCAGTTTGTCTCAGGTCAGAAACCTTGGAGTCATCCTTGTCTCTTCTCTTCCTCTCACGCCTCACAGACAACTTGTCTGAAAATTCTGTTTACCTGCAAAACATTCAGCCACAGCTGGCCACTTCCATTGCTAACAGCCTAACCTGAGCCACCATCCTTGCTCATGGGGACCTATTGTGGACGCCACCAGCACTCTTGCTCTCCTTTGCTCTAATTTTATCCATAAGTACTCCTCACCTTTAATATACCATATAATTTCCTTATTTATTCTGACTGTTGTTTTTCTGTCTGCCTCAGGTAGAATGCCTAGAACAGTGCCTGAGATGAAGTATATTTGCAATAAATGTTTTTGTTTGAATTGTCACTGTAGAGATGAGAAGACCAGGGCTTAAAGGAATTGAGTAATTTGCCAGGGTGACACTGTTAGTAAGTAGTAAATCTATTCTAAAACAGTACTTAACAGAGTCACAGGCGAGAAGCACTGAGGTTAGGTAAGTTTTTGCAAACGATTGCTGGACACCTATTTTCTATTTTTTATTAAAAGTAGACTTTATCCAGATAGCAGTGTCTACAGACCAGTGCTAATTTACATGATTATGCTTGACCATAGGAAAAGGTTTATTCTCTTATGCTTATCTCATTGCCTTTCAGTCTTCTGATAAAATCTCCTTGCTGTGAAATATTTCTACCTTTCAGATACTAGTAGATTAACATGATGTCCCCCCATGCCTTTTCTGTTTAACCTTTAAAAAGCCAAGCCCGATGTCACTTTGAGCTTTCCTTATGTTAATCCTTTTATCTTCTTATAATACTTATAATGGTGTTATTTCACAAGAGCAAAATGGAATTTTTCTTAGCTATATCTTTGTATCATCATCCGCAAGTATGAGGTGAGCACTTACTCTCTGTGGTTCCATGATGGGGCTGGGGAACTAAAGAGGCTTCCAGAAAATTCTGGTCTATTAGGAGAAATGTGTATGCATTAGTTGGAATATTGATTCCGCTGCTTTAACAGAGACTAAGTAACAGTGACTTAAACAAGATAGAAAGATTTCCTTTCACCACCACCCCCAGCCCGTGTCTCTCTCTCTCCTCCCTCAGCTGATAAACAATCAGGAGAGAGAAGATTGTCTCCCAGGGTCATTGGGGCCCAACTTCTTCCATACTGTTGTCGCACCATCCCCTGTTGTGTTGTTCTCATGACGGCAGAGTTTGGCTCCCACTTCCACATATACATTTCAGGCCCTGAGAAGTGAGGAGTAAGAAATATGGGCAAATGGATTCTTTTTAAGGACATGACCCAGAAGTTGCACATCTCACTTCTACTCATATCCCATTGGACAGAACTTAGTCACATGACCATACTTAAGACAAGCCAAGGAACATCATTTATAGGGTAGCCATATGGCCAGCTTGGGGGATTTTATTAAAAGGAAGGAGAGACTGACTGTTGGGAGACAAATAAAAGTCCCCACTCAGACATACCTGTAAATATTTCTGTCACCAACAAAATAGTAAGGTCTTTAAAGGGCAGGGCTGAATCTTACATTCTCAGCACGTTGCATATGGGGAGTATTCAATAAATATTTGTTGATTGGGTGAGTTGGTTCGTGCACTTTCATCCAAGAGATTTGTGTGGAGAGTTTTTATTATAATGCCCTAAATAAACACTATTCCATCCCAGGGTAAATACTGCAGGAAAATAAATGTCAAAAGGCAACATGGTCATAGATTGGTTCTCTATACACTTACACACCCCTTCAAGCTAAGCTAGAGAGGCTGCCTGTTGTAAAACAGATGCAAAAGATAGACTCGGAGTAAAAAGGATTCATGTTCCAGCTGAGGGGCTGCTTCGTTAATGCACCCAGAGATCAAGCTACCTCTGCAGCAATTTTGCTGACCTAATTTTGGGAACAAAAAGCCAGAGGTAAGTGTGGTTTCAGGGCATACTGCATTCCTTTCTTAACTCATCGTGCTTCCCGGGAACCAGGATCCCAGGCTTCCCCTCCCCCAGGTAGTAGTTAAGCTGGTAGAATTGTTCTCTCTAGTCCATAAGGAAACGAAAACAGATCCTGCTGGAGGAAGTAAATAGAGCAGCAGTAAAGTGTTCCCTCCCCCTGAATCTGAACATCTGTTCAAACTTTTCACGGCTCCCATGAGGAAGGGGACAGAACACAAGGCTTCGAGCTATCAAGGAAAAACCTCATCGACCCGCACTCTGCTAACGATTTATGCTCATCTGACCTGAACTGGGCTGGGTTTATCTCTATGATGCCTTTGAAGGAAGGCCAAGCTGGGTAAATAAATAGGGTAAATAAGAGTATAAGGGGTGATGTTTATCATAGTCACGAGAGCAAACCTTTTCAGAACTTAACTTCATGAACGAGTGTATTTAAACGACTGCTGTTTGTGCCAAATGAGATACAGGTTCAGTAGCAGAGGGCACAGCCACACCTCAGTCTGAAACTTCTGGTTAAGATAAAGTTGAGTTGCTCCATGGATTTGAAAAAAACAGCCTATGCTCTATGGTTTGGGAATTTCACTAATGCACACTGGCCTTTCTTCATTTATCTGAATTAGCAAGGAGTTGACTGCATCTGGTTAAGTTAGCCAGATGCTCTCCTGGAACCTCAGCCACCCTTAATCTAAATGTCAGTTTGCATTATGTGCTTTAGGATGAATGGAGGTCTCTTCCCCCTTGTTTCATCATCTAGCCTTCCCAGAATATTTAGCAGTATGGCCCTTGGCCAATTCTTTTCTTCTGCTAGTGTAGAAAGTTCCGAGTGGCTGGCTGCTCAGCTGGGCCCCCAGCTGGCTCTTGTTTCCAGCTGCTTCAGAGCCCACTAGCCAGGAGGTAAAGCCACAGTGATAAGCATTGTAAAAATAAAGTCGGTTGCTAGCCAGGCCAGCCAAGCAGCGTGGGAGGAGTGGAAAATCCAGGCTACATGTTCTTGGCATGACAAATTGTCCATATCTGAGGTGTTCCACTGGGAGAAATGGGATGAGATGTTCTCTAACCAGGCCTAATCTGTGTATTATCAGTCAGTAGCTCTTGGAGAATCATGTCAAGACCAGGCTAATGGGACTGAAGCCGTAACCTTGGATCAGCTTGTTTACTGGCCACCATCCTGACTTGACTAATCTCTTGGGGTCCAGTATGGCCTTGGAAATTCAGAATCAGAATGCAGGAATGGTTGCCCTTTATTGAATTACTAAGGGAGAGTAGGTTTTGGGAACTGTTTAATCAGGGACCCTGCCTGCCTCTCTCCTTTGATGTGGCCCATTGATGATACATCTTTATCCAACATTCCGAGCATCAGATATTGCTACCCAAGTCAAGCTTTGGGGGTGGCTGTACATGTTCACATTTTTCCATACAAGGGAAGGAAATAATAGTGGCTGTAGCCCCTGGAAATTCAGTTCCGTGACCTGAAACTTTGATGACTTTTTTGGTCTCTTGGGGATGTATGTTTAGCTCCCCGCTCCTTGCTCTTTGGAACTCTTTGCTTTATGTTGAATTGAAATAAGAGTAGAAAAGAAAACATTGTTTTCCCTCACTGAGACTGGGCAGGTACCTGTTATTTTCTCAAGACCTACCTGAAATTCAGATGAGAGCTCCTTGCAGGAAAAAAAATGGCATGTTGACTTCATTTTACTGTTAGCAATTTCCCCTCTGCAACAGGAGATTAAAGGCAAATCTCTCCCCCGTTACTTCCTCACTTCCTCCTTCCTCCCTTGACCTCTCCTCTCTCCCTCAGTTTCCTTGTCTATAAAGGCTCTGACAACTTTTCTGACACATTGCCTAGGCATACCAGAGAGAATCTTTGTAAAAATTTATTCTAGCCATTGGCATGGAAGCACTGGGTAAATCAGCAAGATACATTGTTGTAAAACTTTCTCATTATCAACATTCACCAGTTTCATTTTATGAATGCTTCTTTGTCTTCCAAAAAGCATTTCAGATTAAGCAATGCTGTTATTGAAAATGTGGGCGGTTTCTGCTTGTATGCTTGGTTGAATTGCACATGGTTGCCGTGAATATGGCAATGACAGGTTCCTATACATGAGTTACAAATATTTATGAAGTAGTTTAGAGATGCAAGAGGAGATTCAGCTTCCTTATTATTTATTCTTTCTAGGTAAAAGAGCTCTGAGACCTACATGTGGCTCAACTACTTGATTCAATTAGAACAGAGTTTTTTCCTATTATTGGATGCATAGATTCAAATTCAATTACCAAAAAAAAAAAAAAAAAAAAGAGTGTTTTGCATGCCCCATGCACCAGCACTATGCTGAGCACTAAAGATACGCAGATATATAAGGACCAGCCTTGCTGTTGAGGTGTTAATAATTCCCCCAGGGAACTCTCATCTGCCAACAGCAACTCTCTTATAATGCAGTAAGCACTATTGCAAAGATGTGTGCTAGAGACACATGATGGGGGGTGGGGTGGGGCAGGGGGCGTGGAATGGCATATAGTTGGTGAGTAAGCACATCTGACCTTTGATAGCAGCTGTATGGGGTTAAATCCTGGATCTGTCATTATTAACTGGGTAAACAAGTTGGTGAATTAATGCCTAACTTTCACTGTTATTATTGGGATTAAGAGGAATACTGGAGTGGTATATAATGTGCTCAAGATAGTGCTTGATGCTTTGAACATGCTCCATGAATGATCATTGGTAACTGAAGAGGAAGCCGTTGATTCAGGCTTTATTGGGGAGATGTCTGGGCTGTGTGAGGAAGGGTAGTGGGTCAGAAACCACAGCAGCAGACACCTGTGGTGAGGTGAGAGCTCGGGGCCACGTAAGAAGAGCCTGCCCCCTCTGTGGTTGGGGCAGGAGTGAGCAGAGAGAGGGTCAAGATCTTTAGAAAAGACAGGTTGGGACCAGGTTGTAAAGTGATTTGTAATGTCAGACTGAGGGATTAGACTTGACATAAAAGGCAGTGGGGTGTTATTGGTGTTTGCAAGCAAGAAGGCAGCATAGAGATATGTTTTAGAAAGTAGCCTCTGATAGCTGTATGGGGAATAGTCTAGAGGGGAAGCTAGTTGGGAAATGAATACACTCGTGCAAACAAAAGATTATGTTCACATGCACTCTGTCGGTACTGAGCGAAAGCCTATGCATCTGGGCATTTTGCTGAGAACCAAGGAAGGCAGAGTGTAGGCAAAGGGTGGAAAAAAGGGAAACAATGCCATACGCTTTTCTAAGATGAATTGATAAAAACTGGTGACTATCTGGAAGTGGAGGTGATGAAGAATGACAAGTAAGAAATAATTTCATGGGAAAATAAGATCTTTCAGACCATTGGAATTCAAAACACTTCATCAGCAATAGGAAAGAAAGAAAGACAGCCACTTCTCTTCTTGCCTTTCTCCCCCCATCTGTCATGTTCTCTGATAAAAGAAATCACAGGAGCCAGTAGTGGCAAGCCCTCTCTGAGCATTTGGTCCAGCAGCCTTCAGGGGTGAAATTGTGCTCTGTACTATCTTCCAGAGAGATAATGAAAATTGAGTGAACAGTGAGAAAGTCGTGAGCAGCTTTGGACCATATTCTCATGGCACCTTGAATATTCAACTAATTTTCTTTGTAGGGAGATTGGGATTGCAATATGTACATTACTGATAAGAAAAAAAATATCAAATTGTACATTTTAGATATATGCAGTTTATTGTATATAAAAAAAAATTCCTTTTTAAAAGAGAGACCAGCACTTGACTTTGGAAAGTTGTTTTTCCTGTCATAGTGGAAATGTTATGAGAGGCGATATTAGATAATGGAAAACACGAAGTTATCTGATGAGAGGTTGGGGACGGGATCTGAAGACCATCTTAGGTAAACAGTAGGAGCGAGTGGTGAAGTGTAAATATTTACATGGAACCCAAGAGGAAACAAGGAGAGGAAAAAGAATTACAGCATGAGATGGTTTCTGCTTATTGGAAAGATGTTCATGAAGGAATAACAAAATCTTAAAAAGAAGACAGAGATGTATGTGTCTATTGTCTTTGACTTTGTTAATTCTTCCAGAAGTTACTAGCAGTACTCTTATTGGGAAGATGGCTGTGTGGCATAATTTATTGCCATGGGTGAAAAAGAGTCAATAACTTACTTATTAAATAGTAGAGATTCTAATGGGATACATTTAATAAACATGAAAGAAAACATACTTTGCATAGTGTGTGTTTGAGCCAGATGCTTACCAGTAGGATCTCATCCAGCCAGATTCTCGTCAGATGCATTTGTAAGTAGCGAGAATGATTCTACAAACTGGGGTACAAGTGAAGTTGCATTCCTTAAATCTTTGGCAGTCTCATACACCCCACTCTATTAGCAGGCAAGCCAATACATCTCTGTCCGTTGCTGCAGGGAATCCTAGCTGGTCCTGTTGACCACTCAGGCCAAGAGGGTATCCCAACCAAGAGGGTTTCCCAACCAAGAGGGTTCACCTATGCAGCCCCTTCTCGGAACACAGGTTAGCCCCAGTTGTGCTGAGTCAAAGCCTCAGAAGCATCTGCCACCTCATGGAACCTTTTCCCCAAGGTCTTTCACCCAAATAATGGACCTGCTTTCCTGTTAAATCCTCAGAATGAAGGATCTTGAAACACTTCTCTCCACAGATAGTAGGGCCATAGCCCTGCATTTATACTCATACATGAGGCCAATTCTGATCTGATTTTTCCATTTGTCTTAATAAAAAAGAAGGGGAACAAACGTTGACTCTCTGACAGGTCTCCTCTGATAAAACACACTATAATATGTATAGTGTATTTAGGAATTATTTTGCTTCTTATTCTCCCCATATCAGTCATAATTCCAGAATTCAAAGCAGTTCAAGCTGAGCTCACAATGGCATTAACCCATTGGGAATCTCTTGATGCCACTACTGTACATTTTCACTGGTTAAAACAACAGCAGCAGCAACAACAACTCTGGTTTACCACGTAGCCCCACATTCCCAAGACATATACATACTTACATACAACACAGAGGCCACGAGGTAAATGAAGAGCCTCAAAAGGTTTGCTTCTTCCTGCTTCGCTGTTTACAAGGGGGTGCTGATCCTTAGGTGAAAGGGATTTCAGCCAAGAAGAGCAGCTAGACAGTAATGTATTTCCCTAGCTTTTCAAAACCTGTTACCTCATTTCTGCCAGCAAGACTTAGGATGTGAGATGGAAAGGAAAAGAAAGGCTGGAAAGAGGCTGCTGGAAGGGAAACCAGTGAAACAAAGAAAAAGAGATTTTGAGAGAAAGGAGAGTATGGGGTGAATGGTAGACAAAAGAGGTGGTGAGGTGCGGCAGGCACTGTGCTTGAAAACTCTGTGTTCCACTGTTAAATACGAACCTTGATGGCTGTTGGATCCATCTTTATCTCAAGGCAGCTGTGCTGGGCATTGTTGACAGAGCATATCTGAAGAGGCCAAATCAAGCTCTTATTTACCATAATTAAGGTGACCATTCAATTTATTGTTCAAACAGGAATATTTTGGAGAGTATTAATATCCCTCTATTACTCATAAAGCCAGGGTAACGGGTGTAAACCAGGACACTGTAGGTACACCAGGAGTTATGGTCGTCCTAACCTTGATAGATCTATAATTTGAAGATACTATATTTAAAAACCAAGCTATTACCTGTGAAAAATACATTGTCTTGATTGTTGTGGGAGCTACAGGAAAGCTGTGCCACCTCAAGGAATTGACAATCTGGTCGCAAAGACTCACATGCAGAGAAATTGCCAGAGACCATTCAAGGTGATGTCTAACCAAGTGTCAGATAAATGTTAGTTGTGGGTTGTCAGTTATACCTCAATAAAGCTGGAAACAGTGATGGTTATAGGATGTGGTAGGAAGGGCAATGGCCTTGAGGGTGGGAGACCAGCGTCAAGTCATGGATCTGTCTTTAGCTGGATGACGTTATGCAAGGTACTTAATCTCCTCAAGCATCTATTTATTTTGTTGAATTGAGTCATTCATTCATTCATTCAGTAAACATAGGGATTTGCTCTGTGCTGCTGTATCATGGTGGTAAAAAAACATAACCTTTACGGAGAGACATGCTTGGGGTCAAGTTGCAGCTCTGTCACTAACCTTGAGACTTGAACTTTTCATTTAACCCCTCTGAGCTTCAGTTTTCTCATCTGTTACTTGGCGATAATAATAACCCCACTCATAGAGCTGCTTTAAGCTCTTGTAAATGAGGAAATCAAGTCAGGTTTTGTATATAAAATGTTGAACAGTTTCTAACACATGGAAAAAGCTTAAGAAATGATAGCAATTATTATTATTCCAGGTACTATACTAGTTGCTGGGAATGCAAAGGAGAATGGGGGAGAGGGACACTGTGCGGGTGAAAGTTGACAGCATCTGCCTAAACAACCTCCCTGGGCTGTTAGGAGGATTCCATGAGGACATTAGGTGAAAGAGCTTCACATACTATATAACATGCTGAACAAAGGAAGGATATTAGGGTTGTTACCAGTGGTTGGGGCATTGTCTAGATTCTTCCCTTTTCCTATATGTTAAGAAATTGTTATGTGCAAATAAGAGATAACCCCACAGGTCTCAAATAATCCATACAAGCATTCTCTCACAAAACAAGTCCAGAGGTGGAGTGTTTCCAGGATTGGTTAATTCCGTGGTTTGATGATGGCATCAAGAGTCCATATTTCTACTCTGCCATTTTCAGATGCTGGTGGACTCACTTCAGGATGACATTGGCTGCGGTAGTCCAGGCATTACCTCCTCACCTCACCACACACTAGAGGCAGAAAGAGGCTCCCTCTTCCTTGTATCTTTTCTTAATATCTAAGAAGCCCTTCTCAGAGTCCCACCTTGCAGTCTACCCAGTAAGCCTCACTGGATTCCATGTCCCTTTCTAAGCCAGTTAATGATAAGATACAATTGCTTTAATTGGCTTATGCCAATCACAACCCGCCCTCCTGGGACTGGGAAGCCTATCATCTCCCCCACCCTCCAAAAACCAAAACCAAAACCAAAAAAACCCCAAGGTATTGCAAAAGATACAGAGCGCCTGAACAGAATCAATTCTTGTTAACAAGGAAGGAAAGAAAAATGGCTGCTGGTTAACCACAGTGTCTTCCACTCTATTTCTAGGCAGCCACTGCATCTCCTAATTCCACCTCCTAAAGATCTCTTAAATCCACCCTGGCCTTTGCCTGTGTTCCCGACTCTCTTGCCTAGACTTGATTCTGTCCTTCTCCCAACCATCCAATCAGCTGCCAGTCAGCTCCTCATAGAATGTAAGACTGAGGATAGCATTTCCTAACTTAAAGACTCTCGAGACTAGATTCAGATGCAACCGCCTCTTTGAAGATGCCCCAGATGTTTTATTTATGGTTGTTTATAGCCCTGCCGAGGGACAGTCTTGCTTTTGAGCTCTTTGTATATTTTCTATACCTGCCACGGTCCTCTCTGTCCAGTATAGTAGCATTAGACACATGTGACTATTGACCACCTGAAACATGACAGGCATAAGCTGAGATGTGTTTAGTACAAAACACACACTTTGAATTTCAAAGATTTAGAACAAATAAGAGGAGAAATGTAAAATATTTAATTCACAATTGTAAAATTGGTTACATGTTAAAATGATCATTTCAAACGTGTTGGATACATTTTGGTTAAATGAAATATTATTAAAATTTATTTCACCTGTTTCTTTTTCATTTTTAACATGATGAGCAGAATCTTAAAAATCCCCTGCATGGTTCCCACTTGGAGTCCACAGTGCGTGTCTGTACACTAGATTGCTAGCTCTTACAGCACAGGGGCTGCATCTTCCTGATCTACTGCTCATCACGGAGCTCCCTTTCCCCACCTCAGGGTCCATCAGAGCTGGAATCTAGTCAAAACACTTTACTTGGTTAAAATACAGTGTAAGATAACTCCATCTGGAAATGAAAGAACACAGGATGATTTATTTGACTACTGCCTCTGGATTTTTGACACATGGGTTTCTTTTCTGTGTTCTAACTAGTCTGAAGCTTAAGTTTGCCAGGTTTGGAAATCACTGTTTGTGGTGGTTACTTCAGGGCACTGAGTTTTTATGAAATCATCCAAATTGAAAGAGGAGAAAGTAGAACTGAAAGATTTTGATTAGGTTTGCTTCTCTTTGTTAGTTTTCATTCTGTCTTATTAGATATTCCTCAGCAAATTTTCTTTTACCCTTTAGAGGTAGCGGTGTCTCCATGACTACAACCTCCAGAATAGTTTAGTTATTTTTACGATCGTTATTAGGAATAAAAATACAGATGTAAATTATTATCTTTCTATTCAACTCCACTAAATTACAGCTGGCAGTTACTTTTCTTCATGGAGAAAAGAATTCTGTATACATATTTTATCATTTATTGTATTCTTAGCCAGGATTATTTAGAAGGCCAAAAAATTAACATATTCCAGAAAATATTTAGCAGGAAATCTGTTTATAATGGCACAGCGAAGTCAGAAACTTTTTTATATTTCATGAGCAGAAATGAGGGAATGGAATTTTATAGTTATGGTAGCCCCTAAATGCCATTGTTTGAGGAAAATTCTTTTTTAGAAATGTCTGGAGAATTTATAGTTCCAATTTGGACATAATATCTACGGTCATAAATCATGTGCTGAAGACAACAGGCTTACTTGGTTTCTGTCTGGTCAAAGGACCGAGGGGCCTTTGGAAGCGGAGTCCTGCAGCCCCTCCCTGTCTCTGGGGCGGGTGATCCCCCTGAATGAACAGAAACAATCGCGGAGTCCACTATTCTGCAGCAGCACTGCTGTCATAAGTGCGCTTTGCCAGGGCTTGTGAAGAGCATTGTTTCCTCCGGTTTTGATCTTTTCTCGGTCACTCAGGCTTTGGTCCAGTGACATCTGGATGCTGGGAAGTGGGGTTGGAATTCTGGAGCCCTCCCTTTCCATGGGATTGTTATCCCAGGACTGCTTGGTGGTTTCTTTCTTCCTTTCTTTTCCTTTCTTTCTTCCTTTCTCTCTTTTCTTTCTTTCTTTCTTTCTTTCTTTTTCTTTCTTTCTTTCTTTCTTTCTTTCTTTCTTTCTTTCTTTCTTTCTTTCTTTCTTTCTCTTTCTTTCTTTCTTTCTTTCTTTCTTTCTTTCTTTCTTTCTTTCTTTCTTTCTTTCTTTCTTTCTTTCCGTCCTCCCCTTCCTCCCCCCCTCCCTCCCTTCCTTCCTTCCTTTCTATCATGGTAAAATATTCATAACATCAAATATACCACTTTAACCATTTTTAGGTGCACAATTTGGTAGCATTAAGAACCCTGACAACCTAGTGTAACCATGGCTACTAGCCATCCAGAACTTCTTCATTGCCCCAAACAGAAGCCCTATACACAGTAAGCACTAATTCCTCACTCACCTCCTTTCTCCTAGCCCAGTAACCTCTATTCTACTTTCTATCTCTGGAAATTCACCTATTCTGGGTACTCATATAAGTGGAGTCATGCAGCATTTGTCCTTTTTTGTCTGGCTTCTATCATTTAGCATAATGTCAAGATTCGTCCACGGGATAGCAGGCTGGCAGGTTGAATGATATTCCATTGCATGTATACAGCACATTTTATTTATCCGTTGATCTGATGAGGGACATTTGCATTGTTCCTTCCTTTGGGCTATGTATGGTTTTTAATAGAGCATAGAAAGGTGTGATGACAGACACTGGCCATTTCTGCATTTGGATCCGTTTCTGATGAAATAAAGAAACCTAGATGTTATCACCCTAAAAAAGTCTGATTGCCCTGCTGAAAAAGAGAGCCCACTAGTGTGGGAGGGTGTCATCGAGTGGAGACCTCTTCACAGTTCATATTTATTTCTCAGAATCAAGTGCAAACACCTCGCAGGAAAGACAGCCCTGCCTCATCTCCTGGCAGACACTTCCCACCAGCCACTCCTGGGCAGGAAGGGCTGCCGTGGGTCTGTCAGAAAGCTCCAGCCAAGCGCTGTCTGGTTGCTGTTGCAGGAAAGGGGATTTTTAAAAGGAGAGTGGAAGTGTCCCTATCTCTGGAATGGAAGCAGCTTGGAGGAGGATTTCGCGTAGCCTTCGTTTAGGAGAGTGGGGCTTCTTTTTGGTGTGTGGTGGCTTCCATTTTATTCCGTGAGGTAGTGTTAGTTGATGTTGTAGCCGGAGACCTGGAAATACCCAAATCCTGTTCGGCCAGCCCCCTCCCTCCCCCTTGGGGTTTCCCCAGGAGCTCTAAATACACAGACCTCAGGAAGTCAAAGTGCCTCTTACCATTAGCCAGACAAGCAGGGCAGGCCTCTCTGGTGACTGGGTTGGAGTGGATGGTGTAGGTTCAAGGCCCAAATGAGGCCTCCTCCACGCTCTCAACTCATATCCCAGCGTGACCACCATTCAGCTGCTAAGCTGGGAGGGACAGTCCCTGTACTACGGGTAAGCAGAGGGGATGAGGGAGAAAGTGCCAGAGATTTCTGCTTATCTCTGAAGCCAGGGCAAAGCAAGAAGCAAGGGGAATGTATTAGACTTCAGCAAACTGCAGTTCTTGCTTTTGGCAAATTAGTAGCCTGGAAACAATCAGTGACATTGGTGCTTCTTGGGGAGAGGCCCGAATAGAGGCAGAGGGAGGGCACACTTTCCTCCTTCCTCTGAATGTGTAAAGGCCCTTTATGTACGTTGCCTTTATAACAGCATGTGTACCGCACGCTTGTAATTATGGCTCTTTTGCCGGAGACAGTACGGAGGCTCTGACTGCACATAAACGGCCTGCATACACCTGAGGGCACAGCAGGACTGGGGTCCAGATGTGTTGGACACCATGGTCTGTGATCAGACAGTTAGTCCATAATATTCCTTTCGTCAAACTTGGCCCCAGAAAGCGTTCCACGAGGCCCCACGGCACTTGCCCCGGCAGCCCTCTTCCGGATCCTGTTCAGTGGGGAGAATGGACTCCTGTGACAGGTCTGTACCAGTAATTGGTTTGGGTTCTTTGGGGAAGCATTTCTGACCATGGAGACCGTCTATTCTGCAGAGCCGTTTATGAGTCCTCATTTAGAGACAATTGAAGTGATTATAACATGAAAATTGTTTTAAAAGAAAAAGACAGATGACCTTATTTCAGGATAATGTAATTATTTTAAGGGCTTCTTTCTACTCACAGTCAAAGCCTGGTTAGAAATAATTGTTAGAGAACAAAACAGTAGCTTTGAAAAGTTTTACTGAGGAGATTCTAGGAGCACAGGGGGTAGACCCACATAGCTGACAAATGCTGCTACATGAGTATGTTGAGCCTGGGGTACAGAAAGCACACACAGGCACGTGCGTGTGTGCACACACTCCAGCGTGAAAGGAGCAGAAGAGACCACACCCACGTTACACAATGATTATACTGTGACACCAACAAGTCTCACATGCTGTCTCGCTTTGAAAGAGTCTTACCTGGTTCTGTCCTCCAGGTTCACTTCTCATAACTCCCATGGTTGTATCAGCACAGAGACCGTATAATGACTGGTTAAGAACATGAGTTCTGGAGCTCTGGCCCTGCATATTAATCCTGGCTCTACCACTTATTAGCTGTGTGGTCTTGAATAACTCACTTAACCTCTCTGTGCTTCAGTTTCTTCACCTGTAAAATGAGGATGATAATAGGACCTCCTTCAGAGGGTTGTTTTGAGGATCAAATGAGTTAGTGTGTATAAAGCACTGGTTCATAGGGAGTGGTCTATATAGAAATATGGTAAGTAACAAAAAAAATTGCAGCAGCCAACCGGAGTCCACCATGGGTGAGATAGGAGGCAGAGGGGGAATGGTGTTTTGTTTTGTTTTTTACAGTCTGGGCCTCATATTCACAAAGGACCACACACTCAGATTTTGTCATTATCTCCACTCAAGTTTACACGTTCACTCACAGAGTTAGACTGATGAGATTGAAGGATGGGAAGTTCATTATGCTACTTTAATTGGGTCCCTGGACCACAGCATCTGTGGTGCACTATGACTTAATATTCTTTATGAATCCTGTAATTCACTTCTAGATAGTATAAAGTGCTTTGAATTTTCACATGTGTTGTAAAAATATAAATTTGCTAAACATCAGTACTTAGAGTACATGACAATTTTTGGACGTCTATTTTGGCATTTCTTCACTTTTTTACAAGCCATTGGGACACATGAAAAAGGAAGTTGGCCAGACCTCCTTCACACTCTGGGGTCAAACCCATGCCTTTGGGGTATTTCATGAAATGAACATGTCTCATTTCATTGGAGGAGGAAAGTCTGAGTTGCTGGTGGCAAGTCCTTCAAATCCAAGCTTTTTTCCTACAACTATTAGTGTATAACCATTTTCCCTTAAGCTCAGTGGGAAAAGGGGCCCCTGGAAAATAGACTTAAGGAGGAAACGATCTTCAGGGATGTGGAATTGTAGTTGTTTCCCTGGTGGCCCAGTTAGGACACTCCTGGGTGTGGGTCTCAGAAACTCCAACCCTGGCTTGCCACAAAGGAAATTTACTATCTCACACCACTCAGAGTTATGGGCGCCAGCCCAATGAGTGTCTCAATAATGCCATCAAGGATGTTTCTTCTTTTCTCCCATCCTCAGTATCACATCATCTTAATGTTTTGTGGTTGCAAGATGACCACAGCAAATTTGGCCATCACATGGAACTGTGGGAGAAGACAGTTTCTTTTCCTGTGCTCCCATTTTATCAGCAAGGAAAGCCTCTCCCAAAAGCCTCTGGCAGCCTTCCACTCACGTTTCACTGTCCAAAACTGAGGCTGATGCCTTCCCAAATCAATTCCGTGCAAGAGGACTACAGCCACCATCACTGGCTTAGACTAATCAGAATTTGCCCAAGTTACAATGGGGAGGAGGAGGAGGCATCAGAGCCACAGCAGGGCTCTGCTGGCATGGAACAGGGAGAGAGCTGCTGGGTATGCATCCCACAGTATATGCCTCGGTGACTCTCAAGAGGAGAGGTGTCTAAACAGGGCTTCTTGCTGGACCCTCTTGGAACCACTTCAATTGGATATCGTAGAGTTGGCTGCTTTGGATGCTGTGTTGGTCTTGACTTAATTGAGACTGAGTCATATCTGTTCCTCAGCACATATTCACTGTCTTCAAATGGATCTCCTATCCCATTAACACCCACAGGAATGACAGGAACGATTCTACAGCCAGGATGGAATTCCATCAGGGGGTCATAGCATCTCAGACTTGGCATGTTTGGGTGGAATTTTAGGAAAGATCAAGTGAGAAATGAATTGGAGCTAACAACAAGATAGTCATTATTACTGTTCAAAGACAACTAAATTAATAATTTATCTAAATAAATAGATTAAAGATGCAATATAATGTGAAAATTGCATTAAAGAGGTGCATGGTGGTGACAGTTTGTGGTATTGGTTTTGGTGGACGAAAAGAGGACAAGGACATCCACCTAGCAGAGATTCAGGAAACATACTGTGCTTTGCATTTGAGGACCCGAATTTCAGAGCTCATCACAAGAATCTGAATCAGCATGAGCTGTTTGAAGGTCTGCCTTGAGTCTGTTCCTGTGTTTGCATCCTGCAGAGACTGAAATGAACACAAAATAGCACTAACATACTACAGGCATCACAACTGTTATTATTGTTGCTCTTGCTATTACTACAAGGGTGAATCAAAAGTTATCCACACTCTGATTATATTAACACTTCTTTAAATGCTATAGCCAGAGTGTGGATAATTTTTGACTCACCCTCGTAACATTTGTATCATGCTGGATAATTTAGACAATATTTTTGCCTACAGTACCTCATTGGATCCATACCTTATAGGACATTATTGTTATGCCCATTTCATACATGCAAAATAGAGGCTCAATGGATTAAATCCCTTGCCCAGGGTCACTTAACTGGAAAGGGACAGAACAGGAAATCAAATTCAAATCTTTGACTTCAAAGTCCATATTCATTCCTTCTCCTCATGCAACCTTGTTGCACGTTAGTCTTTCTGAATTTCATCTTGTTATGAGAAACCTAAAGTTTCTTTGGGTTTCTAGCTCAATGACTACCTATCTGAGCCACAATTTCCTTACCTATAAAGTGGGAATCATAATAGTTTGCAGAGTTATTGTGGAGGATTAAGTAAGATAATGGATGTGAAAGTGTGTTTTAAAACTGTCAAGTATTATGTGAGTGAGGGTTATTCTTCATTGCTAGCTGCCGTTCTTTAAATGTGACACAGTGCCGATAATGATTAAAGGAGGTCCTGGGAGTGTGGGGATTTGAATCAGGCTCTGCCACTAACTGTCTGCCTGATCTGGGAGAAATTATTTAATCTCTTTAAACCTCAGTGCCCTCATCTGTGAAATGGGTAAGCTGTTCTCCCCTATAAGATCAGAGATTAAATGAAGTAATGTGCTTTTAGCACATTGTGGACATGTGACCTAACGATGTGGGAGTGATCATTGGCCTGGGGACACTAAGAGGCCCTTGATGAGCTGGAGACTGATCACACAGTAGGTGACCGTGATAACGCCAAAGAGCGAGGAAAGAACAGACGTATGGAAACAGGGCTTACTCGTTAACTACACTGTGATATTGCTTTGTAATTAAGTCTTTCCCCACAAAAGAATTGTTTTAACTGAGTCCCCTAGCTATAAAAGATTCTAATTAACTCTAGCCACTGCACAGTGCATGAAAAGACTGCTGTGCTGTATTCCCTGGCTTCCGTGGATCTGATTTTGTATGTTGAACGAAAACTTGACTCATGAGTCACGCTGTGAGATGAAAAGAAAATATTCTGTTGACTGATTGTCTTCCCCTAAATTTCAGTGGCCAAATTTCAAAGCCCATTTGTACATACTTGGAACCACTATTTGCTAGCACGTGACAAGTGAGCATCCGGAGTCTGGATTTATGTGTGTTTTATACAATGAGGGATGACAGGCTGAAATGGTGAAGTGGATCTAATCAGAAGAAAAGCAACTGAGTTCTCCTGAGCCAGCGGTGGGGCATTCATGATGGAGCCATGAGGTGTCCTCTTTTCTACAATTACTAAATTTTACTTTGATCATTTAAGTCAGGACTTCTCAGCCCAGGTGTGGGGCCCACAGGTGAGGTGTGGGTGGAGTGGTATTGATCCCTCAGCCCTCTGGGTGGCATGAGCACCCAGGCCTCCTAGATCCTCCCACACTCCCATCCACCATCCCCAGGATGCTGCATAAATAGTGGCATCTTCCATGGGTGCTGAGAGACATTAAAGGTCAGGGGAACTGCGTGTCCTGCCTCCACAGCAGGAACACATGGTTAGTAGAACTTCCCACAGGTAGGTTCTTTCCTGAGCTTGCCCTTAACAATGAAGATATGTGGTAGGTAAACTAGTAGTGAAACAGGATCCCTCCTCAGCCTACAACTTTAACCTAAGACTTTTAAACCTTGATAGGGAGAAGCTTTTCTAAAAAAGTCACTTAGAAATCTGCAAGCACAATCTGTCTTGCTAGAGTTAGAGCTTCTCTGTTACTTTGGGGTTGTTGCTTTGACTGTGAAAAACACCCAAGTGAAGTTTGAATTATACAAATATGAAGCCATGATTCTCTTTGGAAATGGAATTGTTTAAAATGCTCCAGTTTCAAAGGGTAACTTTTTTTTTTTCTTTTTGCTTTGGGAAGAGGTGAGGGTAAGGGATATGCCATTGGCAAAGCGGAGCTAGGACTCCAAAAAGACCAGGTTCACAACTGCCACGCTGCACTGCCTGCAGCAGGTGCACACTTGCGGGATGAGTGAGCGTAGCGGAAAGAAGGCTGGACGGAGGAGTCGGGGTTGGGCTGGGGGAGGCTCATGAGGACCCTGAATGCCAAGGATGGTAGGAGTTGAGGAAAGGAGAAAGGGGAGATGGAAACAGAGTGGTGGTCCAGGGACTGAGCCTTGGTGGGTCCTTGATCCCTCCACCAACAAACTGTATCCTCCTAGGAAGGCATATGGGTACTTCCTCCAAGTTAATGCCACATGCTCTTGCACTCCAGTGTCTTTCTACCTTCTCTCAGGAGTTAAGTGAGGACACACACTCCAAGCCACCTCTGTGATTTCCTGTCCAAGGGATCCTTTCCCACTTACAGTTGTTATTCCAAGAGTTGGTGGGAACCTTTGTTCACCCCATTTACATTCCCACCCAAGAAGAGTGGAGCAGAGTTCACACAAAACTTGGTCTTGAGATGCTACTCAGAGCTTTACCTTGAGCTTCATCCTCAGGGTGTTTTTATAATTCAAATCTGATATGATGTTCTCATAAACCCATGAAGGGATTAGTTTATTGTCATCCTATTTCTTCTGGTGTCTATGACTAACGAAAACAGCCTCCGAATTTGTAGTGTCTCTCACAGCACAGTATTTTTTGAGGGAATCAGAGGAATACAGGTCAGGGAAAGTTCAAGAGAAAAGCATCCTTTTCTCTTTGTCTCACCTGTATCCACTTCCTATGTGACCATAGAGCCACCTTTACCTCTTTTAATAGGTACGGTTTTAGGCAAAATTCAGTCATTCTAAATACTTCTTAACCTAATCACACAGTGAAAAGAACATCTACCCTCATTGTTTACATGTGATGTGTTATTACCTTGCTTAGATTATGCTCCTTGACTATAGAGACCATGTTTTTTATGTGAAATAATAGTCTATCTGGTTTACCAACTGACCAGTCTCCCTGCCATTTCATCCTATATAATTCTTTGAATCCACTGTCATGTTTGTCACGATCCTAGGCACACAATGCACTCTCAGGAAATTCTTGTGAAATAATTCAGAAGGAAATGAAGTGAATGAAGACATTACTCCAAGCTTTTCCTGTATATACAGCTCACAATTTTATTCTAGGAATAGTATTCATTCTAACTTTTCAATTGCATTATTATTGGTCTATTGGGAATAAATTTAAACATTTCAAAATATACCTTTTAATGCATATTTAAAATTCTTATAATCTGAATGAAAGAAATGACTTAAACTACATGTACACCACTGTTGAAACTTAGATTTTTCAGTCTTTGTTTGGCTTTTATTGAAAAATGGATCCAACTCAGTTTTGATTCCTGAAGTGTGTTAATTCTAGTGCTTTTACTTCACTTCTGTGTTCTTGTATTATCACTTCCTGTACGAATACGATCAAATTCTAATTTTGCATAATTTTCTTATAATGGAAAATGCTGCTCTTAAAGACATAAGCGATTGACTCAGAGGATTGGAATAGTGTTCTGTATCATTTTATACACTTGAGCATCATAATTCATTAATGAAGGGAAAGAGGAGTACTGGCGAGTTTATCTTCATCGTTATTCAAATAGAATAGTTACATATAATACAGCACTCCTTCACTATTGCTTTCTCCTTCAATAAAATTATTTGGGTGAATTTCAGATTTCCATTATTTTTTTTACTATAACTATTTGCGTTCCAACCCAATCGATAAAGCCCAAATTTATGTAGGAGAAAGCATATTTGAATCTTTGCATCTCTCATCAATAAGAAAGCTTTAGCTTGTCAGTTCCACACATTCGTTACATGATTCTATTTGTGCTTCTGAGTCCACACTGTTTGCCTATTTCATAAATTTAAGGTGTTTTGCTAGTTATGCATGATGACTATCTAGCCCCAAAGTCTCCTCTGTTTAGTTCATCTCTGCAGCCTCACACTGAGGCTGTATTTGCTGTCACCATAACTATTAAGCTACGTGTACTAATAAGCCCTTTGGTGCTCCAAGATTAAATAGGAAAGGCCAGAAGTTGCGTTATTCAGGAAAAGGCAGAAGGTAATTGTCTTTACAATGTCTTCTGATGAGTCGGGCATTCTGTGGTTTGGCAGCGCAGGTCCCGTGAAGTGGGTTTCTGTGTGTGTGCAGGGCGTGGAATGCAGGATGCCACCTCTGCTGTCCTTGCCGCGTTAGCCAGCGTGGGGTCTCCCCGACAGTGCTTCTGCTGCCCCTCACCCCGGTAGTGATATGCCAGGAAAACGCTGCCGGAGTTTTTGAACAACTTGATGATGTTTTGAGAACTTTTTTTTTTACACTGATTCTATAGTGTTTTTAAATGTTTGCTGTAATGTAAGAGAACGTAGAGGGTAAAAAGGTAGCTCAATAGAACTGAACCACTCCTATAGGAATGTAGAAATGAGGAAAAGGTTAGAGGGTCCCCACTGGGAAGGCAGCAGGTGGGTGTGCAGGATAAGTTAGAAAACCCACCTAGGCACACACAGTCTAAACAAGGAGGGGCTCACCTAGTTGGACACAGAACCTCTTCCAGAGCTGGTAGGAATCCTTTGTTTGGGTTTCTTTGCATTTTTATCACTTTGTAGGTATATTTTCACCTTCCCTCTCTTCAGATTAAGCTTCCATGTTCATTTTCTCTTAACAAGAGATGGAAATAGTAGCCAGAGTGTAAATAACTAGACAGGAAAGCTTTTCTTAAGCACACAAACCTGCACACATCCTCCAACACTTGGCAACATCCTCCCTGAGGCTTTGCTCTGTTTTCTACCACGAGGGCTGTGCTGAGTGGACAGAGGACGAAGCTCTGTGTCCACTTCCACCTTTGAAATTTATCATGAATGGAATCTCGGGGAAATCCTTAAGTCATCGCCCTCAATTTCTTTTTTTTTTTTTTTTTTTTTTTTGACTGAGAGATTTTTTTTTTTTTATTTTTTTTTTTATTTTTTTGGGGGTACACCAGGTTCAATCAACTGTTTTTATACACATATCCCCATATTCCCTCCCTTCCTTGACGCCCCCCCCTTGATTCCCCCCCACCCTCCCTGCCCCAGTCCTCTAAGGCATCTTCCATCCTCGAGTTGGACTCCCTTTGTTATACAACAACTTCCCACTGACTATTTTACAGTTGGTAGTATGTATATGTCTGTGCTACTCTCTCGCTTCTTCTCAGTTTCCCCTTCACCCCCCGCCCCCTCCCATACCTCGAGTTCTCCAGTCCATTCTCTGTATCTGCTTCCCTGTTCTTGTCACTGAGTTCATCAGTACCATTTTTAGATTCCGTATATGTGAGTTAGCACACAATATTTGTCTTTCTCTTTCTGACTTACTTCACTCTGTATGACAGATTGTAGTTCTATCCACCTCATTACATATAGCTCCATCTCATCCCTTTTTATAGCTGAGTAATATTCCATTGTATATATATGCCACATCTTCTGGATCCATTCATTTGTTGATGGGCATTTAGGTTGTTTCCATGTCCTGGCTATTGTAAAGAGTGCTGCAATAAACATGATGGTACAAGTTTCTTTTGGGATTATGGTTTTCTTTGGGTATATGCCCAGGAGTGGGATGACTGGATCATATGGTAGTTCTATTTGTAGTTTTTTAAGGAACCTCCAAATTGTTTTCCATAGTGGCTGTACCAACTTACAGTCCCACCAACAGTGCAGGAGAGTTCCCTTTTCTCCACACCCTCTCCAACATTTGTTGTTTCCAGACTTTGTGATGATGGCCATTCTGATTGGTGTGAGGTGATACCTCATTGTGGCTTTGACTTGCATTTCTCTGATGATTAGTGATGTTGAGCATCTTTTCATGTGTTTGTTGGCCATCTGTATGTCTTCTTTGGAGAAATGTCTATTTAGGTCTTCTGCCCATTTGTGGATTGGGTTATTTGCTTTTTTGGTATGAAGCTGCATGAGCTGCTTGTATATTTTGGAGGTTAATCCTTTGTCCGTTGTTTCATAGGCAATTATTTTTTCCCATTCTGAGGGTTGCCTTTTAGTCTTGTTTATGGTTTCTTTTGCTGTGCAAAAGCTTTTAAGTTTCATGAGGTCCCATTCGTTTATTCTTGATTTTATTTCCATGATTCTAGGAGGCGGGTCAAAAAGGATGTTGCTTTGATGTATGTCAAAGAGTGTTCTGCCTATGTTTTCCTCTAGGAGTTTTATAGTGTCTGGCCTTACATGTAGGTCTTTAATCCATTTGGAGTTTATTTTTGTGTATGGTGTTAGGAAGTGTTCTAATTTCATTCTTTGACATGTTGCTGTCCAATTTTCCCAGCACCACTTATTGAAGAGGCTGTCTTTTTTCCATTGTATACGCGTGCCTCCTTTGTCAAAGATAAGGTGCCCATATGTGTTTGGGCTTACTTCTGAGTTCTCTATTCTGTTCCATTGATCTTCCTTTCTATTTTTGTGCCAGTATCATACTGTCTTGATCACTATGGCCTTGTAGTATAGTTTGAAGTCAGGAAGCCTGATTCCACCAACTCCATTTTTCCTTCTCAAGACTGCTTTGGCTATTCGGGGTCTTTTGCGTTTCCATACAAATCGTAAGATTTCTTGCTCTAGTTCTGTGAAAAATGCCATTGGTAATCTGATCGGGATTGCATTAAATCTGTAAATTGCTTTGGGTAGTACAGTCATTTTTCACGATGTTGATTCTTCCAATCCAGGAACATGGTATGTCCCTCCATCTGTTTATGTCATCTTTGATTTCTTTCATCAATGTCTTAAAGTTTTCTGCATACAGATCTTTTGCCTCCTTAGGCAGGTTTATTCCTAGGTATTTTATTCTTTTGGTTGCAATGGTGAATGGGAGAGTTTCCTTAATTTCTCTTTCTGCTCTTCCGTTGTTAGTGTATAGGAATGCAAGAGATTTCTGTGCATTAATTTTGTATCCTGCTACTTTACTAAACTCATCAATGAGTGCTAGCAGTTTTCTGGTAGAGTCTTTAGGGTTTTCTATATATAGTATCATGTCATCTGCAAAGAGTGATAATTTTACTTCTTCTTTTCCAATTTGGATTCCTTTAATTTCTTTTTCTTCTCTGATTGCTGTGGCTAACACTTCCAAAACTATGTTGAATAACAGTGGTGAGAGTGGACACCCTTGTCTTGTTCCTGTTCTTAGAGGGAATTCTTCCAGTTTTTCTCCATTGAGAACAATGTTGGCTTTTGGTTTGTCATATATGGCTTTTATGATGTTGAGGTAATTTCCTTCTATGCCCATTTTCTGGAGAGCTTTTATCATAAATGGATGTTGAACTTTGTCAAAAGCTTTTTCTGCATCTATTGAAATGATCATATGGTTTTTATCCTTCAATGTGTTGATATGATGTATCACGTTGATTGATTTGCGTATATTGAAGAATCCTTGCATCCCAGGGATAAACCCCACTTGATCGTGGTGTATGATTTTTTTAATGTGCTGTTGCAGTCTGTTAGCTAGTATTTTGTTGAGGATTTTTGCATCTATATTCATCAGTGATATTGGTCTGTAGTTTTCTTTTTTTGTGACATCTTTGCCTGGTTTTGGTATCAGGGTGATGGTAGCCTCATAGAATGAGTTTGGGAGTGCTCCGCCTTCTGCAATATTTTGGAAGAGTTTGAGAAGGATAGGTGTTAACTCTTCTCGAAATGTTTGATAGAATTCGCCTGTGAATCCATCTGGTCCTGGGCTTTTGTGTGTTGGGAGATTTTTAATCACTGCCTCAATTTCTGTACTTGTGATTGCTCTGTTCATGGTTTCTATTTCTTCCTGGTTCAGTCTTGGAAGATCGTATTTTTCTAAGAATGTATCCATTTCTTCCAGGTTATCCAATTGATTGGCATATAGTTGCTTGTAGTAGTCTCTCATGATCTTTTGTATTTCTGAGGTGTCCGTTGTGACTTCTCCTTTTTCATTTCTAATTCTGTTGATTTGCATCTTCTCCCTTTTTTTCTTGATGAGTCTGGCTAATGGTTTATCAATTTTGTTAATCTTCTCAAAGAACCAGCTTTTAGTTTTATTTATTTTTCTTATGGTTTCTTTCCTTTCTTTTTCATTTATTTCTGCTCTGATCTTTACGATTTCTTTCCTTCTGCTCACTTTGGGGTTTCTTTGTTCTTCTTTCTCTAGTTGTTTGAGGTGTAAGGTTAGGTTGTTTATTCGATCATTTTCTTGTTTCTTAAGGTAGGACTGTATTGCTATAAACTTCCCTCTTAGAACTGCTTTTGCTGCGTCCCATAGGTTTTGGGTTGTTGTGTTTTCGTTGTCATTTGTTTCTAGATACTTTTTGATTTCCTCTTTGATTTCTTTAGTGATTCCTTGGTTGTTTAATAGTGAATTGTTTAGCTTCCATGTGTTTGTATTTTTTGCAGTTTTTTTCCTGTAATTGCTATCTAGTCTCATGGTGTTGTGGTCTGAGAAGATGCTTGATATGATTTCAATTTTCTTGAATTTGCTGAGGTTTGATTTGTGACCCAAGATGTGATCTATCCTGGAAAATGTTCCGTGTGCACTTGAGAAGAAAGTGTAGTCTGTCGTTTTTGGATGGAATGTCCTATAAATATCAATTAAGTTGAGATGGTCTAATGTGTCATTTAAAGCTTGTGTGTCTTTATTTATTTTCTGTTTGGATGATCTGTCCATTGATGTAAGTGGGGTGTTCAAGTCTCCCACTATAATTGTGTTACTGTCGATGTCCCCTTTTATAGCTGTTAGCATTTGCCTTATGTATTGAGGTGCTCCTATATTGGGGGCATAGATATTTACCATTGTGATATGTTCTTCTTGGATGGATCCCTTGATCATTATGGAGTGCCCTTCCTTGTCTCTTTTAATAGTCTTTACTTTCAAGTCTAATTTGTCTGATATGAGTATTGCTACTCCAGCTTTCTTTTGACTTCCATTTGCATGGAATATCTTTTTCCATCCCTTCACTTTCAGTCTATATGTATCCCTTGGTCTGAAGTGGGTTTCTTGTAGGCAGCATATAGAAGGGTCTTGTTTTTGTATCCATTCAGCCAGTCTGTGTCTTTTGGTTGGAGCATTTAATCCATTTACATTTAAAGTGATTATTGACATGTGTGTTCCAATGACCATTTTCTTAATTGTTTTGGGTTTGTATTTGTAGGTGTTTTCCTTTTCTTGTGTTTCCTACTTAGAGAAGTTCCTTTAGCACTTGTTGTAAGGCTGGTTTGGTGGTGCTGAATTCTCTTAACTTTTGCTTGTCTGGAAAGCTTTTGATTTCTCCCTCAAATCTGAATGAGATTCTTGCTGGGTAGAGTATTCTTGGCTGTAGGTTTCTCTCTTTCAGGACTTTCAGTATATCCTGCCATTCCCTTCTGGCCTGCAGAGTTTCTGTAGAAAGGTCAGCTGTTATCCTGATGGGTTTTCCCTTATATGTTGTTTGTTGCTTTTCTCTTGCTGCTTTTAATATTTTTTCTTTGTGTTGAATTGTCGTTAGTTTGATTAATATGTGTCTTGGTGTATTTCTCCTTGGGTTTATTCTGTATGGGACTCTCTGTGCTTCTTGGACTTGGTTCATTATTTCCTTTCCCATGTTGGGGAAGTTTTCCACTAGAACCTCTTCAAATATTTTCTCAGACCCTTTCTTGTTTTCTTCTTCTTCTGGGATGCCTATAATTCGAATGTTGGTACGTTTAAGGTTATCACTGAGGTCTCTGAGGCTGTCTTCTAGTCTTTTTATTTTTTTATCTTTTTCCTGCTCTGTGGCGTTTATTTCTCCCATTCTATCTTCCAACTCACTTATTCGTTCTTCTGCCTCAGTCATTCTGCTGGTTATAGCATCTAGAGTATTTTTAATTTCAGTTATTTTGTTATCCATTGCTGTTTGTTTTTCTGAGTTCTTATGAACTGTTTCTTGTACTTTCTCTAATTTGTTATCGAGATTTTGTATCATTTTTACTATCATTACTCTAAATTCTTTTTCAGGCATTTTTCCTATTTCCTCCTCATTTATTTGGTCTTGTGGGTTTTTTTCCTGCTCCTTTGCCTGCATGGTGTTTCTTTGTTTCCTCATGGTTGTCCAAGCTTTTGGGGTTGCTTGTCCTGGTGATAGAGGTGTTTGTAGAAGACTGTCCAAGCCTCAGACTAATGTCCAAGTATTGGATTAGACGAATATTCAGTCGGCTATGTCAGGTTCCCCGCAGTCCTTTCTGGTGTCCGAGGCCGTCTGCTGGTGTTCAGCTGGTTCTCTGTGGGAATGACTGCGTCCTTCCGTGCATTCCCAATGCATCTGTGGAGAGGGATGCACTCCACGTCTCTCTACTTCGCCGCCATCTTTTTCTCTCGTGACTGAGAGATTTATAAAATAATCATTTGGGCTCTGCTGGTGTTGGAGGGTTGCATGTAGAGGTGGGAGGGCAGCTGTGGCTCACTGAGGAGGCAAGGGCACTGGCAGCAGGGGTTTTTTCCCTCAATTTCTTTAATATAAGTAATTGATCTTGCCCCTTCCTTTCTCACGATATTTCAAGGATCTGCTGAAACGGTATGTGTGAAAGCCCTGTAAACACGCAAGAAGAGGCCATGCCTTATTTCAATTTGTGGCATTGGGCCGCTGGTGGAGTGGCCTGCATATATGGAATTCTTTAAAATGACACAAGCAATGTAATACCCTCTAGGTCAATAGAAAATAAGCTCAACAGAAGAGAGCCATTGTTTCTTAGGCATCTACCGCATGCCAGCATCTTTGTCAGAGCTGTAAAGAAAAGTACCAACAAAACTCCACAGATGGGCTTAATGCTCACTTAGAAGAGAAAGGGCAGCTGAAGGTAGGAAGTAATAATCTCCACCTGACACCAAATAAGATTTCAGCAGGTCAAGAAGGAGAGAGTCATAGTGATAATATTGACTATTGGGAAACACTTCAATGTTTACAAAGGGTTTTGAGTTTATTCTCTCGTAAGCTTCAATCCCTGGACCAATGTGAGGATTAGAGTGGGAATAAAAGTGTTTGTCAAGTTCAGGATAGAGTGACGAATTCAGTGGTTCTGATGAGGTTGAGGTACAACCTTGAGGGCCCTGAGGACCAAGCTATGGGCTTTGGCCTTTAACCTGTCATCAGTACGGATCATGGAAGATTTTTGAGAAATAACATGACATGATGAGATGCAGAGTCTTAAGGCTGGAGAGCCGTTAATATTTCTCAGTTCAGGTGGGAGACGATGAGGGTCTGCATTAAGAAAGGGCAGCAGTAATTGGAAATAAGTTTAGAGACAAGGATGTTCCCATGGCTGTTTTCTTCCTCCTAATGATAAATGGAATTTTTTAAAGACTAGTTTACTCTTTTTCACCTCTGATCTTAGAAAAGATGGTTTAAAGAAAGTAATAAAACAACAGAGAATCATTTCTTCCCCCAGGTAAAGAAGAATTGATTCGGTCATTGATATCCTATGTTTGTTAATGGTTCCCAATTTGTATCCAGTTTGTTCTGAAAATACCATTCTTGTCCAGCCAGACCCTGAGAACGGGATACAAGTCCTCTGCAGTAGTAGGACCATCCCATTGTCGGAAGGCTGATTTGCCATGGGGCTCCTCTGAGCCTGCTCTGATTCTGCCCCAGTCCCACTTCCCAGCCTCAGGAGAGAAGACCAGAGAAAGAAACCATGTGCTGCTCTCCATCACTGCTTCTCTAATGGGACCTCTTTGGTTAATTTCTGGTTAGAATAATGACTTCTGTGCAAGGAAAACATTCAGCCAGGGGTCTGGCAGGAGTCCCCTCTGGGTGCAAACCCACAAATGTCTTTCACATCTGGCAAGTGAGCCAAGGCGGGGAGTCAGGCAGGAAGCTAACGGTGGTTCTCGTTCTTTCTTTCCTCGTATCACATTCTTGCTCTTATTCTTCCTCATTCTCCGTGGAACTAAAGCAAGGGTGACAGTGTCCCCAACTTTGGAGGGCTCATCATTGTAAACAACCCACCAAACTGAATCCTTATCTCATTCAGATTAATAGTCAATGTGTACTGAGCACCTGCTAGATGCCAGACACAATACTGAGTTTTCCCTCCCTCATCAGGATTCCTTTTTCTCATTTCCTGTTTTCTCACCAAACAGCTCCATGAGGGAGGTATTACTATGTTTATTTTACTGTAGAAGAATGAGACCCTTAAAGAGGTCAAATGACTTTCCCAAGGTCACATAATACTGTACTATAATAAGGACATCAATTCAGGTCCTCTGCTACCAGGTCAAGTTCTCTTTCTACACACCTTGCTGAAGGACACAAAAGGTGCAAGAGGTTAAAAGAAGTTACTACCTCATAATCTCTCCTTGTTAGCCAATTACTGGACTTCCTCCTTGTACATAAGTTTGATGGATAAACGTTAGTATTTCAGCCACGCTGGCCAAGATAGAGATGGATTGATCAACTACCATCCACAGAAGCATTCAAATATCAAAAGTGATCCAGCCAGAGATGTGGAGGGGATGGAAGTGGGGAGGGTGCTTCTCACGCTCCTCCCCTGAGACCACGAGCTGCATAAATGTGTCAGGATGGTTAGCTTCTCAAGCCCCTCTAAGCCCCTTGGAGTAAAACCAAGATATCATATCTCTCTCACCAACTCCACAGCAAAATTGTAAAAATAAAATATTAGTGAAAATGCTCTGAACTGCAACCAGAATCCCAGACTCCTTCCCTTCCTTTCCCTATCTTATGTAGGATGCTATTTTTGTAAGACTATTCATTTTAAGCCAGGAAGGAGTAGATGTTAAACATATGTTTGCTGAATAAATAAAAAAAGAATTATGAACTATTCTTAGACTCTATGGAGGGGCTTGCATCAATTAGCTAAATGCATTTGTGGCCCCTGGAGAATGTCTAAAAATGGAGACTTGAGCTCCTCTTATACCTCTGGCTGCTAGTAATGTGATGAGGCCTGGATCCCCATAGCTCATTTATTTGCCCTTCTGAGTCCATGACAGCTCACTCTTCTGTTTTACGGTTTTATCAGAACCCAAGGTAGTAATTCCTGTCTTTTAAATAAGAGAATAGGGGACTCCCCTGGCAGTCTAGCGGTTAAGACTCTGTGCTTCCACTGCAGGGGTCATGGGTTCAGTCCCTGGTCGGGGAACTAGGATGCTGCAAGCCACGCAGCACAGCCAAATAAATAAATATGAGAATATTTAGTACATTTGTCTAAGCAGAAATTTATAAAAATAGGACTTCCATGGTAGTCAGCCAAGGTAGGGTCTCAGCCTGTGGCAGCCCTGGAGAATGGTTGAGGGCCCTCAGAGCTTCCCCTTCTTTCCCTCCCTGCAGCTGGCACTGACCTGACATCTGCCACGAGGTGGCCCAGACAGGCAGCTCTGACATAGTGGTCTGATGGCCAGGTGCGCTGATAGCAAGGGGACATGTGCACTTCATCTGAAGCCTTTGTTTTCAGGCACTCCAACAATTTCTTTGGATCAGCTCTGTAGTTTCTGCATGTGGTTTAATATGACCCCTGTCCATTTACTTAAGGCCACTTATTTAAGGGCACTTCAAGCATGCACTGTAAGTTCACCTCCAATTGCTGGCAGTCTAGGAGGGAGTGAGGGGTGGGTGTCAGCCATCAGCTAGATTTGAAGTAGTGGGGAAAGGAGTGAGCGTGCGAGGTCAGGAGTTGAGTATTAAGCAACCGAGGATTTAGGGTGCTGTTTGGGTAAAATAGCTCTTTAGGCTGAAATGAGAGAGAGGGCATTAACATGGTGACAGTAGTGACAGGGTGGACATGGCCTCCTAGGTACTAGAAATAGCTAATGTCAAACCTGCGTGTGTGTGCCTGTAACACAGGCAGAGGGGGTGGGGTGGAATTCCAGATCCAGTTCTAATTCAGTTCTGAGCCTAGCTGATGTATAAACTCTTACGAAATGCACGGTTTACGTGGAAAGGCTCTAGAAGAAAATGGCTTGTTGGAGAATTTATAAGGGAGAGTCTAGAAATAATGGTACTTGTCAAAGACATCAAGCATCTGTTTGTAATAAATACTGCCTGAGGAATCCAGGAACCATAACTAAGGTAAATGCCAAGGGAATGAAAGAAAAGTGGAATCAACCTAAATGACCATCAAGGGGGCTTAGTTAAATAAATGTCCTGCGATGGGCTGTGAGCCTCACGTTACTATTCTATCAGCTACCCAATTCAACGCTTGGCCCAAGGTCAGTGCTCAATACTGTCTGTTGAATCAATGAATCAATCAATCAATCAAAATTCAGCAATTTTCAAAGATGAGATACATGCGTATGCCTAACATGGAAGAATGTCCATAATATACTTTTAAGTGAAAAGGATCCCACTTATGGTTGGAGTGTACAGATTTCATATATATGCATTTAAATGTCTACTATGATATATATACATGTCTACATATGTATATTTAAAACTGTTCATAGTGATTATTTCTTATGCAATGCTATTGGAACAGAGCGAGGGTGTTCACATTCTAGTTTTGATATCCCTTTATTACTTACATTTTTTACAATAATAATGTAGTACTTTGACAGTCAGCAAAACTAAAAATGATTATTTCCATTTTGAGAAACAAGGGAAAGTGTTGTTGTTGGAAAATGTTCTGTTCAGAGTCTATCAGAAATATATATATATGTGTGTGTGTTTTATTGGCAGTAATGTGGGTTATACTTTATTTTTATGGAAAGTAAAACTTGGAAAAGAACCCAAGGCCAAGCCCTCTCCAGTCTGACGTTCAGGCTCTGTAGAACAAGGGCCCAGATATTTCAGAGATGGTAAGCCCTGCTCACCCTGGGAAGACCAGATGGGTCTCCCGGGCTTTATCTCAGCGCCTGTGAAGGGCGGAAGGCAGAGTGGATTTGTTTCTAGTGAGCCGCCTGCTCACTGTCTATTTTGTACCCATTAAGTTCTCATCTTAAACCCAGTCACCTCTCTGCAGGGGAAGCGAGTGCAGGGGTGTGACCAGGAGTCATAGGTAAGACCCCTCAATCAGGAGATGTGAGTCTAAATATGCAGTTCTCATCAGGACGAAGTCCTCCCTGCAAGCACTGGTTTTGCGACATATTTCAGGCAGTTCCAGCAAAGCCATTTTGTGATCCAGATGAGGATGTGGGAAGTACGTCTTGCTTCCTTACATGAGCTCATCTTACCAGAGGCTGGAGGGGAGAGCATTCTTTGGTCAAGGCAACTAAGTTAGCAAGATTGTTACATAACTTCAATTCTCCCTCTGTAATATTTTAATTTTTTTCCTTTATATACCACTGCATTTCATTTCCTAATTTGCCCACTGTATATAAATATGCCAGTTTATATACACGGTCTCCTTTCAAACTCCCACTGAGAGGCAAGTTCCATTGAAGAGAAATTTCTGAAGCAATGTGCTTTTCAGGTTTTTATTTAGTCATTTTTTTTGCCAGTGAGAATTAAGGACAACTGACCTTGAAATGAATTTCCTGGATTTTAGCCGCCTGCAAAATTCAGATGGCCAGAACATCTGATGTCCCAGTCGTGGTGAATGAATGCTTCCTCCCATTAACCTATAACTTTTATCATTTCCTTCCTTACATTTTAGGGACCTTTTTTTAGTTATGTTTTCATAATTTAGACATGCCATTGGTTGAAAATTCAAAGCAGCACTTAGAGGACAAGGTTACATGTTCCAAACAGGCAAACATTTTAATTAACCTGACCTCTTTCGGAAACCACTATGGGCTTTGTGTTCCTTGTCGCAGCTAAATGTGACCTTAGCTGCTAGCTTCTTGTAAATTCCATTTTAGGAGACCTCAGTGCAGTTTGCAGTGAGATTTCCTCTGAGGTTAACCAGGCTGTCCAGGGTAAGTTATGGACTTTTCCCTGGAAAATCTAACTCTGGGCGTTGAGGAATTAACTGAGTTTTAAAACCTTGTGAGGAATCATAGAAGTGAAACGTTGCAGCTCTTTCCACTCCACAGATACAAGATATAAAGAAGGGAGCACATGCATTCCAAAAGGTTGTTCCCTACCTGCCATTTCCTTTTCCTGTGGCATCATTTTTAGGAGCTATTCCTTTTTTAGTTCTTTTTAGATGGAAAGTTAACTTCATAGTTTAGATTCCTGTGCATGGTTCTTTGTTGGTGGTTTGGTGTCTTGTATATTTTCCTTTCCTATCCGTGGCCAATATTAACCCCAGATTTATTTTTTGGACCTGGGCGACTGGATGTGACCCAAAATATGTTGCAAAATTTCCCATTGCCCATCTCAGATTCAACTAGTGAATAACAGAATGCTAATGTTTAATAGAATACGTGTACATTTCATTTAATGAAATGCTGTTGCGATTCAGCAGAAGTTAATATATATTATATATGATATATGTTATACATATCTTAGATAGGTAGGTAGATGGATAGATAGATGTTACAGGGCATATAAACTAAAGGGTTGAGGACCCAATTGCTATTTAAAAGTACTCTTCAAGGCCCTGAAGCAAAAGCCCTTAAGAGGTAAAAGCTGGAGCTTGCAGGAGGCCAGGGTACCTGGGCAGGGGGGCTGAGAGGAAGTCAGGGATGGCTGGGGCCAGCTTACACTGAGCCTTGTGAGCCAAAGGAGGGAGTCTGGATTTTCTTCTCAGTGTGTAAGGAAGCCTGTGTAGAGCTTTAAGCAGAGGAGTGGCCTGTTCTGTCTTGTGTGTGTGTTTTTTTTTTTTTTTTTTTTTTTTATTATTTTTGGGGGGGTACACCAAGTTCAATCATCTATTTTTATACACATATCCCCGTATTCCCTCCCTCCCTTGACTCCCCCCCACCCTCCCTCGAGTTCCCCCCACCCTCCCCGTCAAGGACACAGGTGCAGAGAATGGACTGGAGAACTCGAGGTTTGGGGGGGGCGGGGGGTGAAGGGGAAGCTGAGATGAAGCGAGAGAGTAGCACAGACATATATATACTACCAACTGTAAAACAGATAGCCAGTGGGAAGTTGTTGTATAACAAAAGGAGTCCAACTCGAGGATGGAAGATGCCTTAGAGGACTGTTTTGTGTTTTTTAAAGGTCACTCTGGGGAGCTGAGTGGAGAGCAGATCGGGGCAGGCAGGGAGAAGGAGGACAAGAATGAAGTAGGAATCCAGCAAGGAGGATGTTGTAGACATTCAGGAAGGAGGTGATGGTGAGATATGAGTGTGGAAATGGTAAGAGTGAGTGTCTGTGAGACAAATTTTGGAGACAGAGACAAGTTTAGACAGCACCTGCTGATGGAACAAAAGTGAAAGGAATCACAGGTGAGTCCTAGGGGTTTGGAGTGAACAACTGGGCGGAAGGTGATGTCCTTTACGGAGACAGGTCGGGCTGAGGTGGGGGAGAGGAGAGCACACAAGATTAAGAGAGGAAATCAAGAGCCCCAGTCCTCACTGTGCAGCTGCATTGAGCTTTCCCCTGTGCCCCCTTGAGCTGACATGAAGGACACGATGACAAAGAGGGTGTCGTTTCAGCCTCTGTCTTCCTACCCTCTCACGGCCCATCCTCTCATCCTCCCTTGCTGGTTCCCTCTCCTCTCCCAGATTCTAAATGGCAGGGTGACCGAGTGTGCAGTCCTTATCGCCTTTTCTTTTCCATCCACATTCACTCCCTTGGCACTCTCATCCAGTCTTTGGCTATAAATACTGTCTATATCCTGATGACTCCCAAATTTATGTTGCCTCCCTGGACCTCTTTCTCTAACTTTAGACACAGCCAACTACCTGCTCAACATCTCAATCAGATGTATAATAAGCATCTCAGAGTTAACACATGCACAACTTAGCAGTGATACCCATACCCCCCTGCCTCATCCCAAAGCCCTTCTTCTCCTGGGTTTTTCTTATTTCAGTAAATGTCCATTTCATCTTACTGTCCTCTTTTTTTCACACCCTACAGCTGAACCATCAACCAATCCTCTTGACTCTACCTTTAAGCCGTGTCCAGCTTAAAGGTAGAGGCAAAATCCCACCAATTCTCACCTCCCCCACTGCTACCCTGGTTCCACCCACCGTCATCTCTTGCCTGGGTCATTGCAGTGGCCTCCTAACGGGTCTTCTCACTGTTGCTCTTACCCTTCTTTCGCTTTCTCTCAACACAGCAGCCAGAGTGATCCTTAGAATATAAATCACTCCAATCATTTCTCTGCTAAAAATCCTGCAGTGGCTGTACCTCACTCAGTACAAGCCAGAGTCCTCACAGTTGCCTCCTGGTCCCACAGCATCTGGTCCTCATTACTCTTCTGATCTCCCCTCCTTCCTTTCCTCCCACGCTTGCTCCATCCCTGGCCTTGAGTGTGCGAGGCATGCACCCCGGGTAGACCCTTCCCATCTGCTGTTTTCTCTGCCTGGAATAGTCTTCTCCCAGTCATCTCCATGGCTACCTCCTTGCCTCTCTGGTCTTTTACAAACATCACTTTCTTAATGGGGCCGTCCCTGGCTTTTTATTTCAAATGTCAACAGCCACCCACCCATTCCTGGCGTTCCCCACCCACCTTACTTTTCTCCATCTCCTTCTAACATTTCACGTATCTTATTTGTTGCCTGTCTCTTGCGACTAGGCTGTAAGCTGCATGAGAACAGGAGCTTTACTTATTCGCTCCCTGCTGAATTCCCAGTGTCCTGAGCCTTGCCTCCCTCCTGGTAGATACTTAGCCCATATTTGTGGAATGGGTGAGCTCTAATAGGAGGTCGTCTCTTCCCTCTTAACTGCTTCTTTCTGGCTTTTTATGGAAATGTTGTCTTAGTTTCTCCATATGCTTGTCTGTGAAGCTAGCAGGGCATAGTGAAAAACCAGTGGATAGCCACATGCAAACCAAGCTTCCCTTTTGGCTCTCTGACTCACAGGCTGTGTGACTCGGGACAAGTCACTTTGCCTCTCAGGGTTTTCTTTCCTCCCTTCCTTCCTTCCTTCCTTCCTTCCTTCCTTCCTTCCTTCCTCCCTTCCTTCCTTCTTTCCTTCCTTTTGCTTATAAAATGGAGAAAGCTACCCTGCCTATCACTCAGAGTTGCTGTGAAGGTTCAATAGAATAATGTATGGTGTGCCATCAAGAATAAGATGTAGTTTTCACTGACAGTAGCATCTGGCCCCGACTCAATGTCAGAGCTTTACATATGTGACTGTCTCATTTAATCCTCACATAGAATCAGTGAAATATGAACTCATACAACTGAACTCATTTCACAGATGAGAAAACTGAGGTACACCAAGAAATTAAGTGACTTACTTAAGAGCTAGTCAATGATAAAGGCAGACTTTGAACCCAAGCATTTTTATTCCATGGCCTGAGTTTTCCTTGTTATGTTCTACTGACACAAAATAAATGTTTTAATGACCAAATGGAGTAATTAAAATGATGTGACCTGAGGTGCAACTTCTGTCTGCAGATGATTTGTTTCCTTGACTGCTAATTAATGTAGCATTTCCCTTAATGTTATTTTCCCCCCTCTTCAACTCAAACAGCAGAAATTCCTGTCTTCCAAAAGAAAAAGGTATTGTCAGGCATTTTTCTCTCTTTCCCTTCCTCCCTCAAGGAATGAAACGCTATCATATGTCCCCGGAGATTTTTGTCATACAGCCTAACCAAGTCCAGGTGGTTTTCTCAAGTTCAGACATCATACTTAGTAAAGTGTTTGTAGTCATCTACTGAAACAAGTTCTGGACTACATTGCAAACACCGCTTCCCAGATAACTTATTCCATGCTCTTCTGCCTTGTTTGTGTTATGGCCTTTCTGTGCTAATGAATTTGTAAATGTGGTTTAATTACTGTTTACCGGTAAAATAGCTGCACACAGAGCAGTCTCGGTGGAAGCCGTAGCCAAAATGTTGAGGCAATTTGTTTCTAGTGCAAAAAGAGATAATAAATGAGAAGCACTTTTTAAACATTGGGAAAGGAACTTAAGTTCGGTTTTGAAGAAACAGTGCTTTATATATCCTGGGAAATAAATCATTCTTTAAGAGAGTAAATTTAAATATCAAAGTGGCATTTTTTTCCCCAAGCCTTGCACTCGGTGATTTGCACAGAACCAGTGTTCTAACAGTGGTTTGATTGAAGACCACACCAGAGGGCTATACTCTAAAGCGCTCCCCAAAAGGAAAACTCAAAATTACTTGTAAATTCCATAAAATGTTTCGGAGCTCTGTAAATCCATGTATTATGTATGACCTCATGTTTCTGAATTCTTGCCTCAGGCACATTGCCAACTTGGCAACTAAATGACGGTTTTAAAATTCGAATACAAACCAACCTCTCCAGCTCTGCTTTTTTTACCTGCAGGAAAAAAATAAGTCGAGGGGTCGGGGGGAGGTACACAAGAGGGAAGTGAAAGTTATTGAAAGGTTCAGTTTATAAATTCTGTTTGTGCTCTGCTTGCAGTTGTAGTTTCATTTTGCGCTTGTATAAAATGGTATTTGCCTGATTCTGCAAAAACAGGCACCTCTGAAAGTAAGTAAGTGGCTTCGGGCGGCTGTTGGTTCTGCTAACGGGAAGAAAGCTCTGTCCTTCTGCCCTTTGGGGGATGCCTGCCTTAGAGCCGGAGTGGGGCCAGTTCTGCCTTCAGTGCAGAACTCAGGAAACAAAAGCAATAAACTTGGATTAGTTAATTAATTAATTAATAAGGATTGCTTGTCATTTCCTGAACTGTGGATATAATGAAAGAAATTTGAACAGTGTGAGACGCAAACCCTGACCTCAAGGAATTTATTTTTAGTGGGGGCAACAGACAGGTACACAGGCAATTCAGTTTAAGAGATCCCAAGGGCGGGGGTGGGGGGGGCAGGATTTGAGTGAAGGTGGTCAACAAGTACAAACTTCCAGCAGTTACAGTATAAGTTCTGGGGATGCAGTGTACAGCAGGGTGACTATAGTTAACAATACTGTGTTGTATATTTGAAAGTTGCTAAGAGAGTAGATCTTAAAAGTTCTTATCAGAAGAAAAATATTTTGTAACTATGTGAGATGATGGATGTTAACTAGACTTATTGTGGTGACCATTTCCCAGTACATACATATATCAGGTCTTATGTCGTATGCCTTAAACTTATACAATGCTCTGTGTCAATTATATGTCAATAAAATGAGCAGGGGGAAAAGAGATCCCTAAACCAAGTCTTAACTACCAAATAGCTTTAGTGTCTCAAATAACATGAAAGCCAGGGCTTCATCTCTGGGGCAGAAAGACTCCTTTTCCTAGATTATTCCATATTTCCATGTTGTAATTATCAATCAGTCATTTCTTCATTCATTAATTCACCCAATGTTATTTGTGGTGGGCCCTAGAGAGATAAAGTAACCTCAACAAGACTCCGTCTCAAGATGCTCACTCTGCAGTGGGAGGGAGGCAGACCTAAACAAACACAACAAAGTGAAAGTCTCAAAGGAACTGAGAATCATTATTAAAATGGGGATGTGTTATCTTTCATATATTCTAAAAGTTTCCAATACAAGAAGAATGTAAAATAAAAGTGCAGAGCCCCTTTATTAGAAGGGATTTATCTTAACCATGCTTAAATTGTAAGACTTTGGACAGGGGAGCTAAGCTCAGATATCACCCCCTCCAGGAAGGCTTCCCTGATAGCACCCATGTCCCCTTCGGGCTTAAGTGTCCTTTCTGTGTACTCTCACTGCACCATGTACATTCCCCGATACCACATTTTGACTGTTTATTGTGTTGTCCTCTCACTGCCACCACCACCCACATGCATATGCAACTGAGTGCCCCTTAAGGAGGAAGGGACACATCTTACTCTTTGCATCCACAGTGCTAGAAACATGCCTGGTATATGGCACTAGGTTAATGTTGACTAGCTGTGAATGGAAAGATGATAATTACACAGTGTTTTCCGATCTAATAAAAGTTGCCTTTATTCCCCACGTTATATTAAGTTTTAAAATAAGTAAGTTTTTTGAAATGTAAATGTATTAAAACATATATTAATAGCATATTTAGATGCAGGTGCATACGAAAAATCTAGAAGGACACATACCAAAATGCAGGTGGTTGTTATCTCTGAAGTGTTAACATTTGAAATGATGCTGACTTTGTCTTTATGCAACACTTTGTATTGTTTTACTATTTTACTGTGGATGTGCTACTATTATGATAAGAAAATATGAAGTTATTTATATTTTCAAAAGGAAAATTTGCCAATTGCACAAGCCACAATCATAGGACATAAACAACTTTGTGAAACATCATCTTTACCATCTAAACCCAATGTTGACAGTGATTTGACTTTGTGGATTTAAATAACTGACCAAGCTTGGTAGCATTTAATGGAATTAGATGGGTTTCTATTGTCTTTACTCATGTCTGCATTTATAATATTCAGAAGGTACCTAAGCACTTTATTTTCAAATACTCTGAAACATGCTAAATTATCTTTTGTTCTCTCTCTTTGTTCCTTTCCTTTAATTCTCCCTGCTAATACTTGGATTGGGTGTTAGAATCCCAGTCTTTTTAAAGCCAGGGTCAACCTCTTGCAAATAGATAAGGCAGAAGTAAGTAACCAATTAATTCTCTCTCTCTCTCATTATAAATCTGTTTTTAGGTTGGCTCTGTGTAAAACAAATATCAGTTTTCTGGTCAGTGATAGTTCTGCTCTGCGTCTTCTGCCTTCCCATATTTCCACATTCTTTGGCTGACCACAATGTTGGAAAACACTAGACAATGTTATTGGACTAACAGTTTATTTCTTTTTTCCCAAAGGAACAATCATAAATTATAAAATGTGCCTCTAAAGAGCAGGTTTAAAAAGCTATATATACTGTATTTTTTTCTATCTGCAGCTGAATTCTTGCTGTCAAGATGGGGAAACAGAACAGCAAGCTGCGCCCAGAGGTCATGCAGGACTTGCTGGAAAGCACAGACTTTACGGAGCACGAGATCCAGGAATGGTATAAAGGCTTCTTGAGAGACTGCCCCAGTGGACATTTGTCAATGGAGGAGTTTAAGAAAATTTACGGGAACTTTTTCCCTTATGGGGATGCTTCCAAATTTGCAGAGCACGTCTTCCGCACCTTTGATGCCAATGGAGATGGGACAATAGACTTTAGAGAATTTATCATAGCCCTGAGTGTAACGTCGAGGGGGAAGCTGGAGCAGAAGCTGAAATGGGCCTTCAGCATGTATGACCTGGACGGAAATGGCTACATCAGCAAGGCAGAAATGCTTGAGATCGTGCAGGTACATAGCCCTTGCCCTTTACAGAGAGAAGAGCACGGGTTACAGTAAGAACTGGAAAGTTCATAGTAGAGCTTAGTGGAGAGACTGCAAACTGGTGTTTCACCTGGCACTGATCTGACCTAGCCAGTGTCTTTGAAAATGTGGAACTCATATACAGAACAGGGAGAGTACACATAAAAATGCAGGTTGGTTAGCATCCCTTGGGAACTCAGGAGCTCTGGCAACACTGGGCCCACATTCTTGCCTGGAATAGGTCACCTGGGGCTTTGTGGTGACTCCCCCTACAGAGGCACATGCATTCTTCAGCTGGTCGTGCTCACTGTGGCCACTCCATCCACTCATGGCAGTGACCTGCCTGGGCCTAGAGCCTGGAGTGATGTTTAGTGATCGAACTCTGACCTGGGTTCAAATCCTGCCTTTTTCAGTCATTACCTCTGTGACTTTAACCCAAGTGAGCCTCAGTGTCCTTATCTGTAAAATGGAACTACCAGCAGTGCCCACTGCTGTGGGATTGTTTTAAGATTAGACTGACTCTCCATGTTCAGTGCTAATTAGCACAGTGCCAGAAAGCTCATCATCACACTTGAATAAAAGTAGGGATCTCTAGTCCAGCTTCTGTCTCATCAGAGATACAAACAGTGCAGAATCAAAGCCTCTGTCCTTTTAATAGGAGGTACTCCATTTTATTTCCCCAAATCACTCACCCAGAGTCAATTTCCTAAACAGAACAGGAAAAGGGGCTCTAGTGTTGGCCACGTTTTCCTGTGGGATCCCAGCAGATTTGGGGGAGGGGAGACGGGCATAAGCAGCTATAGTCATGGCAATGACAGCTTCGGCAGCAGTGGGTGGGCCCAGACTTCAACCTCAGGAGACTGAGATGCAGCTTGGGGGAGGGTCAGGAGAGCCTCAGCGGCAGTGAGAAGGCCCAGGTGGGCGGACAGCCCCAGGGAGGACCGGCAGGCACTCACCGTCCTGGCAGGCGAGTGGGACACAAAGGGAAGCATCTGGCAGCAAACAGCAGGTCCAAGAAAGTGGGCATTTGGCTTCCTGGAGGGCTCCTCTCAGAGGCCAACGCTCATCCCCGGACATCTGGGTTCAGAGGGAGAGCTTCTGCCCCTGGGGACCTAGTGGGGTGCTGGAAGGGTGGGAGAGTGTATAACACAAGGAGACAGGAGACAAAAAGAACTCTGCTACTGGGGAGGACGAGGGTGGCGGGCGTGTGATACCTGCTTTCAAGGAGCCACAGAAAAAACCCGGCTACAGGAACTAAGGACGAAAGAGAGCAACATGGCTCACCTGCTGTTGAGCCTGTGGCTGAGGCCGGTGGGACTGAATCCCAGGGGCAGTTAGAGTGACGGCTACACACATCGCAGGGATGCCGGGGCAGGAACCCAAATGAGCTCTACCAGATCTGCCAGCTCCTTCTTTCTGCTCGGGCCCCCAGCGGCTTTTCCTTAACCCAGAACACTAACTATCTGAATAAGTTGTGGTGAATGAATCCCCCCGAGACAAGGATCTTAAACAAAAATAATTTCTCCCCTTCCCTGAGGATAAATACATGAAAAATATAATGTCTATCATAAAAATATGGGGCGTATAGAAGAAAAGATAATAAAAAGTTCTCCATAATCCCACTTTACCCACAGAAGGAATCATTGCTAATAATTTTCTATTAATAATATAATCCTCCTGGTCCTATTTCCGTGCATTTAAAAATATCTAATTGATTTCATAATGCATGTGAAATTTTGTACCTTGCCATTTTCACCTAACATAATAACACAAGCATTTCTCATGCTACTGAAACTTTCAATAAAGATATTTTAATGGCTGCATGATAGTCATGCAGTATATCATAATTTACCTAATTTTCCCTTAGTATTGGATGTTTAGATTGTTTCCACTCTTTGTTATTATAATACATAATGCTATAACTTTTAAAATGAAATAACAAATACATAATTCTTGTGCATGAAGCTTTTTCTATATTTAGGATTATTTTCTAAGAATGGATTCCCAGAAGTGCAGTTACTGGGCCAAAGGGAATGAGCATTTCTTTTTTTTTTTAATTAATTTTTATTGGCGTATAGCTGTTTTACAGGGTTGTGTTAGCTTCCATTGCACAGCAAAATGAATCAGGCATACACATGCATATATCCCCTCCCTTTTGGACTTCCCTCCCATTTGAGGCACCACAGTGCATTAAGTAGAGTTCCCTCTGCTATACAGTATGTTCCCATCAGTTGTCTATTTTATGCATAGTATCAATAGTGTATGTGTCAATCCCAATCTCCCAGTTCCTCCCACCCCACCCCTTTCCCCCTTGGCATCCAAACATTTGTTCTCTACATCTGTGTCTCTATTTCTGCTTTGCACATAAGATCATCTATACCATTTTTCTAGAGCATTTCTTTCTAAGGCTCTTGAGACAGTCTGCCAAATTGTTTTTCCAAACGTACCCCTGAAGGGAGTGAAGGGTGCCCCCTGTCTTTTCACCTCTCCAATTGTTCTGAATCTTTGCTAATTAAACAAAACTTTAAATTTAAAAAGTGGTTTTTCATTTTAATTAGCTTTCTTTTGTCTCTCCTTTTTATCTGGGAGTGCGGTGCGCCACCCTTGTTCCCTGCCTCCCTTCAGTAGTGAGGATGTAGCTCCCCAGGCAGGGAGGACCATCCATATTATGTGGGTTTATGGAAATCAAGCATCATTCACACCCTCCTTCCGCACCTGTGGTTAAACACCTACTAAGTAGATGGCACTGGGAATAAACGGTATAGGGAGGAAAGCAGACACTCTCCCTGTGCTGTGGAATCCACTTTGCAAGGGAGAGTGGAACGTTGCAGAGAAGATGCAGAAGGTTTTGGTGGGCACTTGCTGAGCCTTAGCTGACTTATTCCGTGTTCAGTACGGAAAGTGAAAAGCCATCACAAAAATGAAGGAGCATTCCCCCCAACAAGGTACTTTCTTTACTATAAAATAGCTCTGTACACTCACAGGCCCACGGTAAATTTGCAGGTCATAAGTGGAATCAGATTCCTTGATAAAGCTTACTTATTCAGGGTTCTTAAGCAGCCTGCAAATGGAAGGCTCAAATTTCCTAAATTGTTTTCTACAGTAACACACTGTGATGATTAATATTCATGACTGTAGAGAGGAAATCTTGTAGCACCCTGAGGCACCTTCCAAATTGTCAGTGAGATTCAATTAAATTTAGAACCATTTTCCTATGAAGGGCTATTTTATTCTATTCTGCTACTCTGCAAACTGACAATTCATGTATTCTGTCTTATTCTTATGCTAATCCCCAGTTTTCAGTGATTCTGGATGAATTTAGTAGGATATTACTAAACTCCCCATCTCTTTTCCTTTCACCACCCCCTCTTCTTGGAAAGTCCACACCCCAGGCCTTGTCACTGTCCCAAGAAGCTGTGTGCCTTTGTGGGGATTCTCATCATTGGGTTCTAGCTGGTCCACACCATTTAGGAGTACGCTTACCTGCAGATGCTGCAATTGCTTCAGAGGCGTCACTGTCCTTTAGGTGTCTGGGAAGATGTCTGTTAGAACGTGATGAGATGGAGGCAAGCTGTGTGGGCCAGCAGAATTGTACCCAAATTGAGGCTCTATTTGTTAAAGTGAGTGAAACTGCAGCTTGAAATAAATTCTTGCTTGTAAGTTCAGCACGTACATTCTTGGCTGAACTTCTGTCCCTCCAAGACTCAGAAATTCAAGCCATTTAATGTAAAATGCAAATTCATGGTGTTCACCTACAAACACTAATAACTGGTCAGGGTGAAGATTGGGGTCCAAACAAGTTTATGAGGCTTGTCAATGAATGGAGGGTCAGACTCCATAAATTTTCTAGTTTTTCTTCCCTAAGGTTGCTTCCTATGGTTTAATTTTGGTATCCACAGAATACTTTTGGTGGTAACAGACTGGAATCCTTTTGTTTTTCCTGGCATTGGTAGGAAGGATTCTATCGCGGACTCTGTAATTAACACTGAAATACCCCATATTGGTTTCCTCTTGCTGCTGCAACAAAGAGCCGTAAACGTAGTGGCTTAAAACCACACACATTGAATATCTTACAGTTCTGGAAGTCGGAAGTTTGAAATTGGTTTCACTGGGCTAAAACCAAGGTGTCCACAGCTTGCATTCCTTCCGGAGGTTTTAGGGGAAAGTCTGCTTCTGTGCCTTTCCTACTTTCTGGAGCATTCCTTGGCTTGCAGCCCTTCACACCCATCTTCAAAGCCAGCAGCAGTGGATCGAGCTCTTCTCACGCTGCCATTCCTCTAGGTATCTCTTTCTGCTTCTCCCTTCTACTCATAAACACCTCTGAGTACACCGGGACCACCCAGATAATTCAGGATCGTCCCTCCCAGCTCAAGATCTGTAACATCATCACATCTGCAAGTCCCTTTCACTGTGTAAGGTAACATGTTCACAGGTTTCAGGGTTAGGACGTGCACATCTTTAGGGGGCCATTATTCAGTCACGTTGTATGTCCAAATGCAGTTATGCTCCTTTTGCAAAAAAGTAATTTTGTGCTATATCAACATCTGGGTGAAAAAGCAAAACCATATGCAGATTTATTTTTAGAGTCTTACACAAACATTTGCACATTCATGTGTTTGTTTTTTTAAGTGACAAACTTGGGAACATGATTTAGGCCCAATATTTTATTATTGCATCAAAACCATCTCTCATGAGTCTTCAGCCAGATCACACTTGTGACGTGTCCCCCTGCGAGAGCAGATCCCCTCCTGGGGGGTGGGGGTGGGGTGGGGGGTGGGTGCCTAGTGTCAGCCCACTGCTGCAAGAAGGAACATCCTTCTTGCCCCGCACAGTTCTCTGTCCCTGAGCCCAGCCACAGGCAAGTCTGAACACCCACACCCAGCCCAGCACAGGCTGTATCTGAAGAAGGGGCCAGTGAGCACATGAGTGGCGTTGCGGATTGAATCACAAATGCTCAGATGCTCTCTGGATCTTGGGGGTGAGGGAACATGAACTCAGGGGTCCATCAGCAGGACCGCAGCCCTCCTGGGGGAGAATTCAGGAAGAACAGGGAGTGAAACAGACCCCCTCCTGGTCTCAGAAAGTAACTAGGACCCTTTAAAGAACACGTTTTAACTACAGGACTGTCATTGGGTAGGAGTACATAAGCTGTGTTGCTTTACTCTTATGATTGAATGCAAATCACAGTTTTAGACAAAACTTGATCACCTGTATCCAAAACAAAGCTGAAGAGGGAGCCAAGGCAAGAATTGGCACGTGAGAGTGGGTGTCTTGGGCAAAGCAGGTCAATCTCACCTTGCCACTCTCCTTTTTCAATCTTTCCTTCTCTTCCTCGAGTAAGTTATTGAACCTTTCTGTACATTGTTCTCATGATTCGTGAACTGGAACTAATCATAGCACCTGCCTCAAGAGTAATCGTAAGGGTTAAATAGCCATTACAAGTAGAGCACCTAGAACAGTGCCTCTCATGGGGTATCACTCAGTAAATGCTGACAAGTTTCCAGAGCTGGACAGGATGTTTCCCTGCAAAGTAAAGGGAGGTCATTTCCCATTCAAAGGACAAGGTAATAGAGTCTTCCATTAAGTTTTAAGTCTACCTTGTCATAAAATGTATGTTCACAAAACAAAGGGAAGTGACCCAAATAAGCCTCCAGTTGGTGGAATTCACATAAGAAATATTCTTGCACAGATGACTTCAGGGGTTCCCAGGTTTCTGCAGCTGTTGTTTTTCCTACCAAACACCAGTCGAATGGGGAATAAAACTTCTGGGCTGCTCTGCGATTTAAGTAACAGAAAGCATCACCTTTCCAGGAGAGAATGTGGTTGGCCCCAGGAATTCCCCAAGTCTGAGCTGCCACCCTGAGCCTATAGGTGCACTTCATGCATTGGGACTGCTGGGGCACGGCCTGTCTGGATTTGTTCTCAGGGCCCAGCTAGAGACTTTCCAAAAGGAATATATAGGCTAACACAGTGTTACTCTTAGCAGTTCTCAGGGAGCTCGCTTTACTGACCAGGTTAGAGTAATTTCTAATTAGCATATTCATTCTTTGGATGGTAGTAATTGCTTTGAAAATACTTGGTGCTCAAATACGTGTTGTCTTAGAATCAGACTCTCTTTCCTAGTTGTGATTCAAGGTTAATTGGCACTTTTGATGAAGGCAGAGTGAACTTCATAACACCCTTAGTCTACATTTTCACACCTTTTGAATGAATGAAAACTAAAGGAAGGAGGTTGGGCTTATACCAGCAGCCCATCACAGAAGACTGCATTTTTGTTTGTTTGTTTTAGCAATATGGGAATTTTTTTTTTCCTGATTCACTCATCAGAATAAGGCCTATGTATCTGTACAGCAACCTGATGAAGAGGAAGGGAGATTGTGGTGTCAGCCATGCTAAGGTTTGCTGTCCACAGACACCCAAACAGACTCACAAATTAACTTGACCTGGTCTCAAGAGCACCAACTGTGGCCAGTTCAGACCACCAGCTTGTGAGTATTTGTGCTATGACAGATAAAGATCAGGACCAGAAAGACTTGGTTACATTCTTTCTAGAACCACTTCCTGAATGGCATTTTTTTTCCCCCAAAGATCTTTCTAAATTGGTGTCATAGACACTATGTCACTTTTAATATGTGCCTTGGAGACCTGAAACACTATGCTCTTCTGATTGTGAAAAAAAAGGGGGGGGGAGGGGGTGCGGTGGTGAGACCGTCTAGTCCATCTTGATGGGGCCCCTGGGAATTCAGCTTCCGCTTCCTGCCTCATTCTCCATTATGAGTGTGGACCACAGGTGTTACTCTGGAATGCAACTTTGATTTCTTTCTTGGAGACAATTCTTTAAAGCAATTGCCCAGGCTAGTGAGTTTCTCTAAGAACTGAGCTGAGTGTTGATCAGTTATATTTGGCTGTCCCTTTCTTATTTAGGAGAATAGTCTTATGGCGACAGCCACATTATGGTTTAAGAGTTGACGTGACGCATCTGGCAACCCGAGGGCGTGCCTGCTCCCCAAAGGCCCCCCCTCTCGGCTTTGCCCTCCAGGTCTCCTTTGTGGACTCCTCTTCCTTCTCCCAGTCCCTAAACAAGGATATTCCCAAGCAGAGTTCCAACCTCAGGCCTCCTTTCCTTTCATTCCTTCTGGGAGGTCTCATCTTCTCCGTGCTTGTTATGGGCCAGGCCCAGTGTTAAGTGTTTTCCACACTGTACTAGTTTCCTGGGGTTACTGTAACAAATTACCACAAACTGGGCAGTTTCAAACAACAAAATTCTATTCTATCACAGTTCCAGAGGCCAGAAATCCAAAACCAAGGGCAAGGTTGGTTCCTTCCAGAGACTTCTGGGGGGCATCTTCTCCGTGCCTCTCTCCTAGCCTCCAGTGGTGCCTGGAGATCCTTGGTGTTTTGGGGCTGCATCTCTCCCATCATCACATGACATTTTCCCTGTGTGTCTGTGTACAAATTACCTTCTTCTCATGAGGACACATCATTGGATTAGGGCCCGCCCTAATCCAGTATGATCTCATTTTAACTTGATTACATCTGCAAAGACCCTGTTTCCAAATAAGGTCACATTCACAGGTTCTGGGTGTACATAAGTTTTTGCAGGACATTAGACCTGGTACATGTGCATTATCTCACTTCATCCTCACAATAACCTTATTGGCCCCATTTTATGGATGAAGAAACAGAGTACTTTTACATCTTCACCTCTACTATGTCCAGCTGTAAATAGACATCTCCACTAAGACATTGCACCAGTATCTCACAGTCAAACATTCCAAAAATAAACTCAGTATTGCCCCCCTCCCCCCCAAAATGTGAAGTCCTGAGACAAAGCAGCTCCAGAATGTCTTTTTAGGACAGCAAACGGGACCTTTGGAAGGGGCTATTTGAAGCAGCCTGTGCAGAGCACTTTATATAAGATTGAAACAAACAGTAATTGCCCAGATCTAAAAATGATGGGTACCACCACTGACTTGAAATAAGACAGTCACAGGAGGAATAGGCAAGAATAATAAATTCACAAAAATATTAAGGAGGCAGATGTGATACGTGTAGTTGACTGCCTGCATATGGAGACAGATGGTAGAGAGGTCTTAAAGATGTCTTTGGCTTGATTATAGTTGGTAGGACTGTTTACCAAGAAACAAACAAACAAGAGTGGGGGCAGTGGGGCTGGTCAATAATGAGTTTCAAGTAAAATCTTATGTGAAAACTAATATAACAATGGAGCTGCTTTGGTTGAAAAAAGGGGTAAGGCCTTAATTCTCCCCTCATCCTCTCCCCGCCTGTGAAAGCATCTACAACACTTTGGTAGAATGTTATGGAAGTTACTGACTTACTATATTCTTCTAGCTGTAAGCAAGAAAGTGCTTATCCTGTTCTAGATACATAGATACTGATGCCATTTTAAGGGTGTTTCTAAGAAAGATCCTCATGGCCTCTCTCTACCCTCCATTCCTTTTCTAAGCAGGATGCTGTTCTTTATCCATAATCTAAGAACAACCCTATACTGCTTAACTTCTTTTGCCCTTGGTGGGTTGTCATGGGGCCTTGGGTGTCCTTTTGGAAGACCCTACGTCTTCTGATGAAAAGTCAGTCCTGTTTCCTTCAGAAAGAAGAGTGAACTTTAGCTCTTGGAATTGTGCCTGCTCTCAGTTAATCCCACAACGCTTATCAGTTCAGACATGAGTCCTTCCTTTCCACCATTCCAAGAGGTGGTTCATTCAGAGGGAAAAAGAAAAAAAAAATCACACATATATATAAATCATATATATACTCTATATAAATCATATAATGTATATATGTTATATATGCCATATACATATATGCCAATATATATATTATATATGTATGTAAAGAGGAAGCTGGTAAGGCCCCTGGCCACAAGTGGCACTGGCCTGAGACTGCCTAGGGCAGAGCCAGAGCTGGGCTTCTGGGTGTCCCATAGCTTTGTATTTACCCAGAGACAAGAGTAGGGCTCTTCAAGTTTAATTAAAAACAGGATGTTCCTGCTGGGCCTCTCATTGACATTGCTAAAAATAAAGTAGGGAAGTAGCCTGGCCTCTTCATGGTTTAATCCCATTAAATTTGGAGGGGGAGGTGGGGCTGGAGCTAATAAAAGCCACGATTTGTTTCAGATTGCTGTCTGGGGTTGTGTCTTTTCTCTCCCTGCCCTGTGCAGTCTCAAGTCTAATACAATCAATGTTGGCTTGTTGAGGCCATGAGAGAGGGGCAAAGGGACAGACAATTCCCCACTGAGGTTTTGCTGGCTGTCACCCACTTACGTACTCTTGGCACCCCTGGGACTTGTCACCTCCTCTCTTTTCTCACTGTTGTAGTACCACCCATACCACAGTCCTGGTTTTGTGAATAATCCACTAATCCCCTTCTGTGAACTGATACACATTAAAAAAACAAAAAAACAAAAAGAAAAAGAAAAACAATCTAGTCTGAGTGCTATGAAAGAGCCATTTGGAAATGTGAGCCTCTTAAAGGTGCCCTCACTTCCTCCTCAACCCCTCAATATACTCAGACATTGCATCTCTTGCCCAATTCCAGGAGCCTTATTTGCAAATATCCTCATATAAGAGAATCCTGATTTTTTTCATTTTTGTTTTGCTTTCATTTATAGGTTTTTTGTTTGTTTTGTACTAACCTATCCTCATTTCTCTGCCCCATCCCTATTCTTTTAGCCTGACAGCTAAAGACTACTCTTGAAGACGTTCTGTTGGGGGTGAGGGCCTTGCTTTTGAACACACATTCATCTGTTTGCTTGGTCTTTCATTCATTTGTTCAATCAGAGTATTAAGAGGATAATATCTAGATTATTATACAGTTGACTTCCCTTCAGAATCCCAGGAAGGAGAACTTCATGAACCTCAACTCTGAGAGACTGAGAGTCCCAAGAAGTGTTCCAGACCCGTGGGTTCTACTTTCTACTATGGGACTTCCTGAGGCCAGAAGGACTTGGGGGAGGAACAGCACAGCGCCAGAGGTTGATTACACAGCATCCTTAAGACTTCTAGCAAAAAGTAAACTTATTACTTGTCCTTAAATGGCCCTCCCACATCAGCTCTACAACTCCTGAAATGCACATTAAAGTTAGAGACGTGGGGGGCCTAGTGGATCTTCCTGCCGGTTGTTACTCCTGAAGGTTCTTACCACCGGACAAGCTCTGCTAGCTTGGCTGCTCTCACCAGCAACTACACGTCTATCTTCTACAACAACAGATGGGCAGGAACAAAGCTGGCTCTCAGTGTGAATGGGAGGCATTCCCTTCACCCCTGTATTTGGGAGGTTTAATAATAGGGCCATTGTGTGCAAAACCAAACCATGTTTCTGTCTCACACCATGCTTCTTCTGTCCCCAGGCAATCTATAAGATGGTTTCCTCTGTAATGAAAATGCCTGAAGATGAGTCAACCCCAGAGAAGAGGACAGAAAAGATCTTCCGCCAGATGGACACCAATAGAGATGGTAGGAGGCCTTGGCTGCTTTGCTTTGCTTTGCTTTGCTCAGAAAGAGGGCTATTGGAGGGCCTGGGACATCCAGGCAGAGAAATTCCACTTGAGGACAAGACATTGGCCATAAGGACCTGGCTCAAGGCCCTTTGTGAAAGTGGCTCATCCTGCATGCTCCCTGCCGGTGGGGGGGGGGGTGGGGTGGGGTGGGGGGGGTGGGGGGGGTGGGGTGGGGGGGGTGGGGGTGGGGAACGGAAGTAGACTTGAGTGGTTCTAATAGGCTGGATCCTGGAGGCCAGCTAATCAGAAACTGGGGAGGGGCTTGGTATCCACTCAGATCCTCCTAGCTTTCTTCCCAGCCTTGGGTTTGCTGGGGTTTCCTGTGCATGCTTCATGGTGTTGGGTTTCCTGGAGCCAAGTGGGGCCCCTCAGCTATCGGGGGGATTAGGTTGCCAGCAGATTCCACCCTGAGGGAGCCACCCACAATTCAAACCCAACAAAGGGATGCAAAGCAAACCAAAGTGAGAGGATAGATGGATTTCAAACTCAAGAACAGTGGATCTTAGATATTGGATTGCCAGACAGAATACAGGAGGCACAATTAGATTTAATTTTTAGATAAATAACAAATGATTTTTTAGTATAAGTATGCCCAATGCAATATTTGGGACATACTAAAACAAAAGTGTTGTTTATTTGAAATTGAAAGTTAACTGGGCATCCTGTATTTTATTTAAATCTGGCAACCCTGGTTAGAAGTTAATACCTGACTTTAAAGTGCTGATACAGAGCCTGGTCCATAATAAGCCCTGAGTCATCTATAGCTCTTGCTGTTATTTCCAGCTTGCCTGTTCTGCTTGGCGTCCCCAGCAGTTCTTGTCATTGATTAGCAAATACACTCACATACCCCTAACGGAAGGCTCTGTTGCAGAGCAAGCCTCAATTTCTATTGCTATGCCCTCTGGGGCACCAGCTGCCTGAGAATCTGGGTTTACAGGGCACAGGCCAATCTGTTTGCTTTGTTTCTCCACAAAAGTGCCATTACATCCCATGACATCTTGTTTCTTTATGTGCCTTGATTCACAGCAAATAGTTTGTTTTGCAAAGACTAAACAAATGGGATTCTTTTAATAGAATAATAAACTCACTGACATTAAACTGCACATTTTGCTGACACTCCAGGGGAGCACAGGTGGGCTTGTGTCCTGCCCGAGGCCCGGCCTCCTCTTTAGGGCTAAAGAATGGGAATCCAGACATGGCAGGATCAAACCCTCCCTGTGAGAGATGAGAGCCTCTGTGCTGGGTCTTGGCCACAGTGGGGCCAGAGACGCCTGATTAGGTCAGCATTCCCCAAATGCATCTCGTTGCTAAAAACCCTGTGCTTACCTAAGGGAAAGCCTTGGGTTTAAAAAAAAAAGGGAGGGGGGGGGAAGTGGAGTGTAAGCCTTACTGGAAAGGACTTTGTCTGCAAGGGGTCAGACTCCACCCAACCAGGAGATTGGGCTTCGGATCAGGGCTCCTGGACCCCAAGGCGGGCCGCCAGAGCAGAGGCCCCATCTAGACTGTCCTACTATTAGATTCCTCTTGGAGAAGCTCTTTGCATCTAACCGCTGGTCACGGACTTGAAAAGTCTGGGCCCCCAGCAAGTTAGCGGGGCTGAATGCAGGGTTTGCTCTGCCCCCCAGGAATGGGGGAGAAGATTTGCCTCCCCACCAACAGTATGATGGAGGAAACTTCTAGAAGGAAATTTAATAATACTCTAGCCTAGGCAGGAAGGAAAAGGACATCAAGTAGGAGTGGAATCCCAGGCAACCAGTCTCCCTCCTCCAGCCCATCAGGGTAGGAGGAAAGTGCCCTGATTAACAGGAGGGACCTGGGGGGCACCTCTCTGCTTCCAGCACATACCCCTCTATTCCCCTTACCTCGGATGGAAGGGCAGGTGTCCTCACACCTTGTCCAAAAGAAGGGGCCCTCCCCCACCCCAAGTCTGTTCGGGGCCCTCTGCCCATACGCAAACCTAGGTGTACCTGAGTGACCCAAAGGAGCCCAGAGGGCCCCGCAACGCGGTCAGAACAGCCTGGGTGCTGCAGGAGCCCAGCTCACTCTCTGAAAGGTGCGAGCGTTCCCCAGACACTGAGTCCCTGCAGGGCGCCTGCAGCTGGAAGGGCCACGAGGGCAGGGGCCACGTGGGGACCATCTCATCCCCCCACCCCCCAGGCCCTGCACCCCCGCCAGGGCCGGGCACACAGTGAGCTCTCAGGAAGCCGCGTGCTGCGCTGTGCGATGCGGAACGAGCCCCTGCCCTCCCTGGGCCTCAGATCGGAAACTGGGAGCGAAGGTGGGCCTCACGGCGCGGGAGACCCCGGGAAAAGGTGAGCCGGCGGCTGCCACGGGCCACGGCTCAGCGCGCCTCTTGCTTTCTAGGAAAACTCTCCCTGGAAGAGTTCATCCGAGGGGCCAAGAGCGACCCGTCCATAGTGCGCCTCCTGCAGTGCGACCCCAGCAGCGCCGGCCAGTTCTGAGTCCGGCGCCCCACCAATTGTAGAGCTGCTTGTGTTCCCTTTGGATTTTTCTTTTTAACAAAAAAAAAAAAAAAATCTTTTTTTTTGCCAAACGATATTGACGGTGATGCTGTTCCCCGTGTGGTCGGATGCACCTCCCTCCGTGCCGCCTGCAGCTTCTTTTGTCGTGGACGCTTCGTGGGAATGTCTCGAACCCCCGCGCTTGTGGAGAGCATGGACCGTGCTGTCACGCACAGACTTTGTGTGTTCATTGTTCTGACGATTTTTCGTCGTTATTATTATTATTTTTCCTTTGATTCGAAAGTCCGTGTTCCAAAACTGAAGACTAGGGGAGGCAAGAGAAGGGAAAGCAATCCAGTCCGGTGATTCTATTGCAAGCTCAAGGGATCTGTTTGAAAAACAAAACTCCCCTCCTGGGTCTGGAGTCACACATGCCCAAGGGGTAATGCCACCAGTTGCTGGACTCCCCAGGGACCAGGAATCCTCTGGGGCCAGGCTGTTAAGGGACCTGGGGGATCCCCCCGGAGGCCCACCCCACCCTCTTCCCCAGCAGGCTGTAGTTTCTAAGCTGTGAACATTTCAAGGAAAATTCATAGAGGAGAGGAAAAAGATGGCTCAGCTGTTTCTTTCCAGGTTTACACTAGTTGAGCTGAGTTTCTTTGGAAATTAAACACAAATGGTAACATATTTCAAAACCAGACCCATCTTGTTGCCTATTGTGGTTTTAAAAAAAAAAAGATTGCTGTATATAAAATATTGGGTATTGCAGACCAAATTAAGTGTTTTGCCTTGTTTAAATGAAATGCATGTTTAGTGGGCACTAATACAATCTTATTACAGAAGACTGTTTTTAGTAGCTTATTGTGAAGTAAGCCAGCTATAATGAATGTCTATGTCTTGTTTTAAAGTCATATCTGTCTTTGCACAAATGCACCAATCAACAGGTATATTTTATATATTCCAGAAAAGTACAAAGTAACCATGACCAGGGCCCAACCTTAATTTTGAATGCTTTTCCAGTGGTAGTGCCTAGGGAATAGAAGTGGGGCAGGTTTGAGTGGGATGTGTCAATTGGAGCACCAGAAGGTTCATATTTATTAGAGACGTGGGTTTGCCCACCCAGCACAGCAGCTCGTTGATAGTCCTAGATCAGAGGTGTGGTGCTTTCCTGAGCAGACAATATTCTGTAGGTGTTCCCCACCCCCACCCTAAATAGCACAAATTGTTGGGACTGCCCAACGGTTAGGAAGCCATAGCTGGAATATGGACTTTTCCATGCCCCCAGTGGCCCTTAAAAGAGCCAGAGGTTGGGCAATCATCTGGTTCATCTTGAAGAAGGCATAGGCCCGTGTGTCTGTGATTTACAAGACCCACCATGGGGAATCCAAAAGCATTTTTCATCACCATGTTCCCTGAATGCAAACTTCTATTTCCAGAAGTGACAACATAAATTTGAGTCGCTGTTTGGTCTGATGACCTCATACATCCTCATCTGAATTGAAAGGTAACAGTAAAATTTGCTGGTCACGGGTGAGGCATATTTCCACAAGCAGCAGGCATGGGGAAGTCCAAGCACCCAAGGATGTAGACGGAGAGATCCTACCCTGGGAGAAGGCAGAGAGGTCCCCTTGGCTGCGGCCAACCTACTTCCTGTAGAGCATGAACCACAGGAAGATCAATTTATAACCATGAAGAAAATGATGCTGAGCCCATTCTAACCTCCAGATTCCTGTGTGTTACTCGATTCCATTTTAACTGATAGTAAAAATCCAAATTTGTATGGTTGACCAAAACGAACCAGCTTCGCAGGGTGTTATTCTGAGACCTGGACTCAGTAAAATAACCTTCATCTTCCTCTGTCGTTTTTTTATCGTGGTTCTTTACGGTGAGACTGAGTTCCTCCATTGGCCAAGTGGTAAAATCTGGTTTTAAAAACGAGGGAATTAACCTAAGACATGATGTGCAGAGTGGCGAGGGGAGCCGGCACCTCTATAGGTGATGTTCAGGAACTGTATCCCACTTTCTCCCGCTCTTGATCAAAGACCTAATTCCTCCTTTAGTTCTCCATACATGGTGGGGTCAGGTAATGTTTGGGAAAGCCCGCCTGGGCTCTGTCCTCGGTCATGACATCTTACTCATCCAGACCCACTCTGTTCCCTAGAACCTAGAGCTGGAGTGAAAAGCAGGGGAGAGCGTCTCTAGATGTTAACAAAAGAAAACAGAGCAGACGAGAGCTAATGAACGCCAACACGCCCACCCGGGGTGGACGGAAAATAGTCCTTGTCCTGGCCTGCCACTGACCCTGTCTGTATTTTCTTGAGGGTTGTTTTCCTCATTCTCCTCCTTCCCAGGAAGGCCTTTGTATGTCTGATCCAGCGCACTCGAGTGTGGCCAAGGGACTCGGCAGCACCCAGAAGGCTGAATGCCTAAAGGCTTATGTCATTCCTGAGCTGGGCCGTTCATTGTCATTGCTGTGTTGAGGACCTCTGGAAATGGAGTCTGTTCTGTCTGAAATCAGGCCAGCCTGTGATGGTCAAGGGACTGGAATAAAGTGGCTTATGACTTGAAGGATGATACAGAGTGGTCGGCTGTTCATACCCTTGTTTAGGATGGGGAAGGGGTGCTGAGGGTGCGGTCCTATCCCGTGGGTACACCCCAGGGGCACTTTCCACAAGTGAATTTCATAATATATATACTTATGAATCCCTTCCTATGGAGCGGGTCCTACATCAGTTGACTTTGGGTTGCTCTAGCTTGGCATTCAAGAATGTTGATTATTTAATATGATTGTCTGGGACATGAGGTTTCCATGCCTAAACTACTGCTCCAGCTGAATCTGTGCCTGAGTGACGGCCCGGATGCTGTGTTGGCCCCCTCTTGGGTATGTTTTCTGCTCTAGAGGCACAAGGAAGCAGGGTTTGTGAGAGGGGGCATAAGAGGGTCTGCTGGGCCCAAAGCCCTGTCCAAAAGCATCCTTGGTCTGCCTCTGGGCTAACTTACTTCCCTCCACTCATGGCCTTCGCTTTCTTCTCGCCTCCTCTCCTTCCTCACAACTGAAGCTGTAAACTCTAGTCTCAACCTTAGGTGCAATGGAAGGAGAAACTGAGGCAACTTCTTCAGTGGAAAATTAACATCCTTCTCTCCCCTCTCTGGGCCTCTCCGTCTGAAAAAGAGTCAGTAGAAAAGATGAGATGATACAGAGCCCACGGCCTCAAAGCCAGTTCAGGTCAAGGTGTTTGCTGTTGCTGTCATTGGCCCTGCCTCCAGCACAGAGGCCATGAATGTAGGAACAGGGGGCAGAATGTGGGCTATAGTGGGTGTCTCATGGGCCACCCAGACCTCACGTAGAAGCTGAGTTGGCCTGCAGGGGAGTCTTTTTGTACCTCCCAGTTTCTCTCTATGGACCAGCAATGACCCTGATGCCCATGAGAACGGAGCATGAGTAATGTCCTGTTATTCGTGGCAGTGATGGTGAGAAGGCGACTGGGACCCTCCAACCTGATCAGGAGACTTCACTTGCACACCTGGTGGAGGTGAACCTGTTAATTTCCAGCAAATTTTCAAGCCTGAGGCTCCTATCTTCAGGGTACTGTACCAATACCCCAACTCAACTCTGGACCCCCTGACAGCCTGGTTCAGGTATGGGGGACACAGGCCAGGTGAGGCGGAATCTGCCTGTTCTCTCAGTCAAGGCAAAGGGAGATCACAGAGCTTTCTTTGGAAGAAATGGAGATACTTCATGCAGGCCTCTCTTTGTCTGGAGTATGCTTTCACTCTCCTGAAACTTTCTGTTTTTTAAGGTTGCTGAAGAAACAAGAGAAAGAACATTGAGCCCTGTGTTTTCCAAGGCAATAGAGTATCAGTTAAATCCACCTAAAACAGAAAGATTGCTGCCGAGTGAAAAGATGCCAAGGGTCTAACCAACAGTATATTCATTTCAAACAGGTTTCTCTACACTTGAATGATGACCATGTGTCCAGGACTCAGATCCTGGGCACCTGCTGCCCTGGGTGTTAACGTGCCATTGACCCTCAGATACAGGGGCTCAGACACTCGAGTTGGCAGCCTTCCCGAAGTGAGGTTAGTGTTTGGTGACCCCGCATCACATTGTGAAAGCCTAGGTAAGAGGGGATTATATGCCTTAGGACTGGGGTGATTGCTGAGCCCTGACTCTCCCAGAGTGAACCCCTATTCTGGTGCTGATGATGCCAGGCTGTTATCACGTGGCACATCGAAGCCTCTGAGGATGGACTGTGTCTAATCTGCCTCTTGGTCCCCAGCACCGGGCACAGTGCCTGGTCCATGGTAACTGAGCTGAATTGGCATCGCGATGAAGGCAAGAGCTGGTACTGGACCCTGCGGCCCTGACAGTTGGTCATCGACACCTACTCAGAGTCCCAGTACAGGGAGGTGGGGGCAGGGTGGCACACATGGGGAGCAAGGTTCACAGCAGGACCACAGCTGCCGTGAGTCCAGGGAGCACTGCCTCGGGGGAGATGCCGAGGCCAGCACATGCCCGGCCGGACCGCCTCGGGCCTGTGGGGAATACTTCAGACCTCCTCCTGAGACTGTGGAACATGGATCGTGGCAAAGAGGCCTTTGGCCCACTTCTAACCCCACAATGTCTCCAGCAGCCTCCTCAACAAGCGCTTCTCCTGACCTCCTCTTCGCTGCCCATGGGTCCAGGCACACAGGCTGCTGAGAAGGCCAACAGGCTCAAAGTTGGTCAGAGAAAGCTTTCCCAAGGCGAACGTGTAGCCAAGATTTGAACGCGGTGGACATGGCCAGAGAGAAGGGGAGATGTGGAAAAACATAGAGCGCTACTTGCTTGGAACAGAGAGGCTCTGGGGAGCTAATCGTGGCGGATGGCTGAAGGAGTGGGGGTGGGTCAGCTGGTGGGCAGTCACGGGGGCAACACAGAGAAATACGGTGATTTGAGCCGACAGATACTAGCGAGGCTGTGGGTTCCAGGGCAAGAGAGTGTCACGATGAGACGGGCGTTTCAGCCACGTGGGTTTAACCTCTGTGTAGAGCTGGGTGCGGAGAGCTAAGGGATGGGAACGCTCTTATAATTTAAGTGGGGGTGAGGGAGCTGGGAGTGAGGAAGGCAAAGACAGACGGACAGAGCCTACTCCCTGCCCTGGTGGCCTGTCATGGTCACACTGAAGGCCTCGTGATGTCTTTAGCCCTCGTCTCATTTAACCTTGGGGGGTGGGCACAACAAAGCAACCAGAAGAGGAAACGCCTGCTCTGTTGGAGCCCAGGACCTGAGGTGCCCAAGGGGAGCCTAGAACCTTCCCAACTCACATGAGGCTCCTTTCCAATCAGGCAAAGAGCCCCAACACCCACCTCACGGAAAACACCAGACTCTCCAGCTTACGCTTACGTTATGAATATTTATTTTTTCTTCTTAAAAATGTACAAAAAATAAAATAACTGTATTTATAGTTTATAGATCCCCCCTCTCCCATTTACAAAACTATTAAGTTACATTTGCCTTTTTTTTTTTTAAACATGAGAGCAAATTGTCCATCTAGCAATCTCCCTTGCGTGTGTTTAAGAAAGGGCTGTTCATAGAATTTGGCACAAACCCTCTGCTTCTGTTGCATTTTCATAATTTTAAATAAGAAGGAAAATAAATTTTTGATTCCGTTCATGCTTCTTAAGTTTCTCGGCTGGGACGTGCCTTAGTCTTTTAGGATCCAATTCCAAGATGACATCGGACTGCATTTTTCTGTTGGACCCAATTTCCAAACACCCGTAAGCAGTTTCGGTAAGTATAAGAAAAACACTTGTTTCACATACCCCTCATCTTACATGGATTTTTTTTTAAGCTTATTTATTAAGGGGCAAAAAAAGAAGAGGAGGCAAGTTTTCCTACCGCTCTGGAATGTTTTTTCTTGGACCACTTCACTCACTGACGCTCTGCTCACACACATAGTGATGGCCACATCGAAGCCAAGCTGTGGGCACCCCGCGAGAGCAGCGCGGACGTGGTGAGATGGGGACAGGTCAGATGAGGGGACACGCTGCACCATCCTTTGCTGGCACTGACCTCACATGCTTTGCTCTGGCAGTGGTCACCACAGTGATTGCCCAGGGACCTGGGACAAAGGCAAAAGCCTCTCTGATTCATCTTCCGCCTAGGGCAGGATCAGCATTTTTTCCACAGAGGCTGGAAAGAGAAGGCTAGGTAACCTGTGTCAGACTGCCAAAGATTTTCTTTTTCCTACCCTGGAGTCCTGGCCCCGGCCCAAAAGCATTCGCCATTATGTCTGCCAAGCGTGTCTGAAACCAGCCCTCAGGCAAGGAGCATGGGAGGCGCGTCATCTGTCATGTATTTCCAGCGCTATGCCCCATTAGTACCCAGGAGGGTCCCCAAGATGCTGGCCCAGGGCATGACAGTCACAGAGTGGAGGAGGAGGGGACAGATTGGAGCAGAGCTCAATCCAGGATGTAACCTTTGGCACCACAGAGAGGGGTGACATGTACAGAAGACACAGAAAGGTGCCCCCCACCCTGCCCAACACCCAGAGATCTCCCTAGGCACAGCACCTGCCATCCATTCCATTCAGATCCTCTGCAGCCTCCAGGACAAGCAGCTGGACTAGAAGCAGCCCTTCCGTCCTGCTCTGGGCCTCAGGGGCAGGTGGGGTGGGAGGGCAGGGGGCCCTTGGAGAGAAAGCCCCCCGGGAAGGCATCAAAGTGCTTTACAAACAAATCTGGGTCCTTACACAGAACCTGTCCTAGATCCAGGACCTTGGGTGGAGGGTGTGTCTGGCTACTAAAAAGCTAGTGCTTCAGCCCACAAGGGTGAACACAAACCCCCAGACCACATGCCTGTCCCCTCAAAGAGAACCGTGGCCTGGACGGTTCACAACATTGTGATTGTCTGGGGAAGCGTTTCTTCTCCTCTTCATCTGCCAGGGCCCCCAGCAGGAGGACAAACCTTCTCGCTCCGTCTTCCTCTGGACGCTGGTTTCAGAAGAGCCCGGGCTCTGGGGGCACTCCACATCCAGCAGGCGGGAGCAGAGGCAGCTGAGCCCGGTCTCTCCCATGCTGGCCGAGCCCCGGGAGGCAGCCCTGGCCTGCAGACCCAGAGCTGAGCTGTTGGGACTGCAGTTGGGCTTTAAGGGGGCCACTTGAGATGAAGGATGTGCTTGTAAACTGTGAGGCACTGCACAGTGGCCAGGATCCTCATGACAGCCAAGGAGCTCTGCCGCGGGCCCAGAGACGGGGCCCTGGTGGCAATCTCCCCCGTAGTCTCTCCAGAAAATTCAGGCAGTACCAACACCAAAGCTGGAGGAGCTGGGGCCTCAGACAACCTGACGTTGCCCACGAGACAGCTTGGAGGGAGAGTCAGGTAAAGCGCATCGCCATGAGATAAACTCCATGGCCTCCGGGGCAGGTAGCGCCCGTGGAGGGAGAATGGGGCTCCCTCTGCAACAGGGACAGAGGCCCCGTGTGCACGTGCATGCGTGCACCTATGGGAGTCACATCTTGGCACCTACCACAGTCGCCCAGCACCCCAAGGGCTGCTACCCTCACCCAGCGCATCTCCTGAAGAGCACAGTGGCAGAAACCTCTTGGAGAAAGTGGAGTCTCCAGGTATGTGCCTCCCCCAGGCCAGCGGCAGTAAACATGCCCACATACCACAGGTAAAATATATTATTGCCATATTATAAACACTATGTACATGAGAGCCAGGCACACCTTCTAGGTTATTTACTAATTACACAGTGGCTGCAGGTCTTCCTGTACATGGCCTGGTGGCCACTTGCTGGGAATCAGCTGCGTATCAGCAAGATGAGCTTCCCCAGAGCAGCCTGAAGGTTTCTAACCAGGAAGGGGCGTCCACCTCTCCCCCCACCCCTGACGAAGGAAACGGCTTGTTCTGTCCGTCCACTGAGAAGACGTGGGGAGGTGAGATGGCAGGGGTGAGCCTCCTCAGGCTCTCTGGGATGAATGGATCAAGGGGAGGGCTCTGGAACGGTGTCACCTGGAGCCAGCACTGACCTGCAGAGTCCTGGCGGGCCTGGGCCCCAGGCTCCGGAAAAAGGTGGACAATAAATAAGGATGTGACAGGCGCAAGGCCCTTTCCCGAGGGGCTCGGGCTTTGGCTCCTGCTCCACAGCAGGAGCCGGCAGGTGGGCCAAACGCTCGACCGAACCCAGGGCTGTGGGCCTCGCCCCACCCTCCCCAGCGCAGTCGTGTAACAGCAGTTGTGAGATGGGTGAGGTGGGTCTGTGGGCCCTGGGGCCGGGGCCTCGGGCTCCCCCGGGGAGGAGGGCCCTGAGGGCTGCTGCCCAGAGCAGGGCTCAGATTTCCATGAGCGTGATCTTGAAGCCTTCCACCATGCTCTGCATGTCGAGGATGAAGGTGTCCTCATTGGAGTAGTGTTCAATGATGTTGTCGTCCATGTTCACCAGGATGCTGCCGGGGTGGGGGTGGGGGGGGACAAAGATGCTGTGACCAAGGTGCTCGGCGCAAGGGCAGGCTCCAGGCAGGGGACCCCTCAGCCATTCTTTTGCAAGGGCGGCCAGGAAGGGGGCTGGGGGTGCAGGGGAGAGGAGACAGGCAGGGAGAGAGGTCCTCGCTGTATTTCTTTCCCCAGAAACCAGTCTGAGGAAAGCAAAACCTCGAGTTCTCAAAACTAACTCCTTATGAAACAGGATTTCAGAGATCATTCAACCCAAACCTTTTGCTTTCTAGATTGGTAAACTGCAGCCCAGAAGTTAACAGAGCCTGAGATCACAGAGTTAGCCACTGACAGGGCCAGGACCTAAAGAGTTAGGTCCCAAAACTGTTTTCATTAAACCATACTGCCTCTGGAAAATGCATTTTACAAAAGTACTCCACACTTAGGAGAAGAGGAAGATAAACAAAAGCTGCAACTACCCTTCCTCAAGCATGTGGGATGTTCCAGTGTTTTGGAGACGTTGTGTTCAGTCCTCAGGTCAACCTTGAAGGCAGGTGCAATCATCACCACGTTACAAATGAGAAACCTGAGTTCAGCAAAGTGAGATCGTGTCCCCACGTTCCCTCGGCTGGTTCACGGCTGAGCTAGGTTTTGGAACTAGCTTTGCCTCACTCTGAAGTTCATACTTAACCACATGTGAGCTACTCCTTGGTTAAGCATCTGTGTTAGGTTTAGTTTTAAGAAAACCAACGACTTCCAGGGCCCATCCATGATCTAGAAGCCCTTGAGCCAATTCCCTTCTTTGAAGTCAGACAGATCTTGGTTTGAGAACTGACTCTGTCATTTTACAGCTATGTGTCATCAGGCAAGTTGTTTAGCCTTTCAGAGCCTCAGTTTATCCTTCCGCAAAAATAAGAATAACAATCCTGCTTTAGAGGGCTGTTGTTAGGATTAAAGTATCTAGCCCCTGGCCCGAGGCAGGGCTCAGTGGACGTGAAATGTTGCCATCGGCGTGTGCATCAGCACCCAGGGCTTCTGCTCAGCATGAGACCTCGAGACACCACTCAAAGCTCACCATCAAAGGAATACACTCAGCCTCTCGCACGGACTTTGGAAAGAACTGCAACATGCATTCTAGTGAGCTTTTCAACCAGGGCTCACGTGGAAAGGGTTTCCCGCTTGACTCCAAATTAACTGAGAGACCCCATCACTCAGAAAGCCTGAGTATCCCAGATAATCAACCTCCTTTATGAAAGAGGCCCAGAGAAGCACTTAAAGACCTGTTTTCTGCTTTTTGTAAGAAAATAGCTCCAGAAGCTAACTCTAATGGAGACCCTCTCCGGGCACTAAATCCAGCTCCGTGGCTACGAAGCTTAGAGCCTCATATACAGGAGGCCTCGGGAGGGCTGGAGGCAGCAGACTGCAGAATGTGCAAGCTAAACACTGGGGCTCGGGGGCCCACGGACCTGGGCTAAATCTTCATTTCACCAACTGAACACGAGACTTTGGGCAAGTTGCTTAGCCTCCATCTGACTTGGCTTCCCCAGCAGTGAAGTATGAATGAGAATCTACCTCACTGAGTGGTGCGGAGCAAAGAAAATGCACATAAAGCACTTAGCAGGGGACCCAGAACCTACTGAACACCAGATAAATGACAGCTGTTGTTCTTAACACGGAGAACAAGCAGGTCCAGTAATCATTTCGATCGTTTTGTTAATAATGACCTCAGAAGAATCCCCTACGCCCTGTATTCTTTGTGTTCCTACTATGCTGCCCTGAAACCAGCCCCAAGAGCAGCACGCGATTCCCTATGAACTCTGCTGTCTGCAGAAGGGCGACACTGCCACTCTCCCCAGGGCCACTCTCACCACTTCCAGACCCCACTAATCCTATCATTGGAGGGGGCATCTCAGCTGACGTCATGACAATACACTCTCACCTCCCACTCTCTCTCATTAAAGGTCTTCAAAATGCATGGCATGTGTAAGCTGCTTAGCACTCCTTTGGAAGGATAACACACAGTTTTTATAAAAAACAGACAACAGAACTAACAAAAGACGGGCACCATCTTGCTTTTTGAGAGGCACTGTGTAGACCTATCTGACTGGGAAATCAATTTAAGTTCAGTTTCTTTCTTACCCTTTTTTGCTCTTCTTGTAAAGCTTTGTTATCTTCTCCACGGGCAGCCCGTATTTCTCAGATATCTGCAACCAATAACAAGAAGGCAGGTGAGCATGGAAGGCAAGCCACGCAGAGGCAGGAGAGAAAGTTCCAACTTCACTGTCCCGGAGATGCGCCTGGGTTCCAGTGGCCTTCACTCATCAGTCAAACGCTCAAAAAGGCTCATTTGCAAGGCCCTCCCTTTGGACAAACCATAAATCAGTCAACAAAAGATTCACCCACATGAGAATCTAATCTATGATGAAGGTATCATTTCAGGTCAGTCAGAAAAAGATGAACTATAATCCCACTGTTAGATTAAATAGGCAGTCATACAGAAAAATATTAACAAGTTAGAGCCCTTCTCTACTCCTTACATCAAAATAAATATCACCAAAGATTTACACGTGAAAGATGAAACCATGCAAGAAGAAACCATGAATCAATTCTTTGTATAGATATCATCTTTAAGGAAGGAAGATCTTCCCAAGCAAGATCTGAAACCTGAAGTAAAAAGGCCAAAATGTTGATAGAGCGGCACACAATTAAAAATACCGGTATAGCCGAAACCACCCAAAAAGCTGAGGGCAGACAAACAATACACTGGGAAACAGTCTTCGAACCCAAATGGCAGACGTGCAACTAACTTCCCTAAGTTAGAAAGAATACCTCCACATTTAAAAAAAAAGACTAACATGCTCCCTTTGGCAGCACATATGCTAACACTGGAGCAATACAGAGAAGATGAACACGGCCCTGCACGTGGATGACATGCAAGTTCGTGAATCAGCCCGTATTCTTTAATACAAATGAATTTATTTACAAAACAGACAGACTCAAACAGACATAGAAAACAAACTTATGGTTACCAAAGGGGAAACTGGGGAGGGAGGCATAAATTAGGAGTCTGGAAAAAACAGATACACACTACTGTATGTAAAATAAACAACAGGACCCACTATATAGCAGAGGGAACTCTATTCAATACCTTATCATAACCTATAATGGAAAATAATTTAAAAAAATGTATATATATAAGTGAATCACTTTGCCGTACACCTGAAACTAACACAATATTGTAAATCAACCATGCTTCAATTAAAAAGAAGAAGAAAAAGACTAACGATTCAATGGGAAATGGAAGAAAACAACTTAAGTTCACAGAAAAGATACAAGACAATAAGCAAATGGAAAAATGTACCACCTCACTAATAATTTAACAATTCAAATCCAAACAACAGCAGGATACTACCTTTAATCTATGAGACTAACAAAAACTGAAAAACTGATAATACAGTGGCAGCCAAAGGATAAGAAACAGCAACTCCCATAGTCCAGAGATAGGAGAGCAACAGGCTCCACCTTTATGGAGGGAAATTTGGCAAAGCTACTGAAATTTGAAAGGCATATATCTTTTGACCCAAATAGTCCACATGTAGTAATCTGGTGTACAGAAATACACTCAGATGTGTGCAAAGCTCTTCAAAGCATCACAGTTCATAACACAGAAAACTGTATATAACAAACACCCATTAAGCACATTTTGATATTTGCACAGTTGAGCAGCATGCAGTCATGCCATCATCAAAAGAAATGCAGGACACCTATATGAAAAAAAATGTCCTTAACCTATTAAGCAAAAAAACACAAATTGCAAAACACTGTATATAGTGTGATCCCACTTGTATTTTTTTTAAAAATATATATGTAAGTAAATAGAAAATATTTGAAAGACCCACCGATCTATTAACAGTGGCTACCCTGGAAGAACAGATAGAAACAAGGAGATTCTCTTTCTTTTCACTTTGTACAATTCTGTACTACTAATTTTTACAGTGACTGTGATTCAGTTTTATAAATATAAAGTTATATAACAATAGTTTAGGGATGGATGCTGGAGACACTTACCTGAAATGCTTTCCCTTTCCCAAAACCTATCCACTCGCCTCTTGTGAGCCCAGTGGCTGGCGAGTTCACAAACAGCTAGGGCAGGTGAGGTTTGGGATTTTGGCTATTGGGCAGTCTCTCAGGGGCTAGGAAAAGAGCCCAAAGAGCCCTGGGGCAAAGGTGGGATAGCTTTGGCTCCTGGGAAGAGCTGATTCTCCAGAGAATCATAGATTCCCATCTGTCCATCCCTCACACTGCACAGGAAGAACTCCCCAGCCCCTCCCCCAAGCCCCAAAGAAGCATGACAGGTAGGCCAAGGGCTGAGACAACAAAGGGAGACTGGAAAGCAAACAGCCTGCCTGTCACACATCACTGCTCCGTCACTGATGGGACTGCTCCAGGGCCACATCGGAGCCCAGGTGAGCCCAGCATGTAAGAGAACACAAAGGGCAGCAAAGAGAATGGACAAAACTTGTGTGCAAGGCATCCAAGTGAACAGAGCATAGAAGAGCACTTATGAAGACTGCTGTACAGCACACACGTGCAAAACTCTGATCTAAAAATATGATTACTGAACCAAAAAAATCTGTAAAGTTCAGTAAATGAATTGAAGGCTAGGTGGTCGATCCAGCAAACCAATAGCGTTAGGAAAGATCAATTAGAAAAACCATTTCAAGTGCAAAGCAGAGACACATAGCATAGATGGAAACCATGAAGGGAAAAAGAGATTTGAGGAACAGAAGCAGCCACACCGGATGTGAATATCCAAAGTCCCAGATGGAGAAAAAGGAGCACATGGAGGAGAGGAAACAATAACAAATAAGAGAAGAAAGACCCGTATTTTTAGATAGGAGGGGTATCCTGAATCCCAGGAAGGATCAATGAGAAAAGACCCATGCATCTGGCCATTGTGAAAAGTGCCAGATCTCCAAGGGTAATGAAAAAAAAAAAAAAAAACTTCCTGTGGAATCTCCCAGACAGCAAGTACAAGTAACCAAAAAAAGAAAAGAAAAGAAAAAGGATGAACCTGGCTTCAGTCTTCTCATCTGCAACACTAGAAACCAAAGTGGAAAAACCCCTACAGACTACTGAATAAAGGGACTTTACCCCAAGAATTCTGTACACCAACAAGCTCTCCCTCACTTCTCAGGTTCCCAAGAAATGCATTTCACCCAAATATCCCATTTGAGGAAAATACTCACAAAAGAACTCTAGCTAAACAGAATATAGCATCAGAACAAAGACTTCAGCAAAGCAAAGGGGGAAGAAGACAAGCAATCAGTGTTGTGACATAAATACATACACACACCCCCCACCCCCCAAAGAGAGACTATATATATACTCTCTAAATATCTACACACATTATTTATGGATATATAACTATAGTTATATATCTATATGGATCTCTCTATATATAGATATATATAGTCCATATATAGATATATAGTTATAGGTATGTATAACTATATATACAGTTAAATGTACTGGGAATGTGAAATAAGTGTTAAACAAGGATTTTTGAAGTAAAAAGAACATAATGGAGGGAAAATCTAATTGTTTCCTGGAGAGAAAGTACTACACTATTTTAGCAACATCAAGAAGCCTGGAGTGTTTGGGGACAGTGTGGGGTAAACATTTCAGCGGGCTCATCCTAGTGAGCGGAGGAGGGGAGGACAGGGGAGAAATGAAGGCTCTAAAAGTCTCTTTTCACCCAGCGGGTAGGGAGAAGACAGCACCAGATAGTTGGAAATTTATTTTCAAATCACAGAGCAATAAAGAGAAGAGACTGAAACAATTTAGGAAAAATAAAGAATAACTTTCAAGAAAAGGTGAAAAACAGTGACTTAATCCAACTGCAAAACTAAAGAGAAAGAGGAAACTACAAAGTAAAATAAATAAAACAGAAAAAGTTTATCATTGCGAGTTGCCTGACCTGCAAGCGTTGGGTTTTGAACTTTGGTTGGTGTCATTTGGAACTTCTTTTTAAAATGAAATGGAAAAATAAATCAAAATGTGTTCTTTTTTCTACTCAGCATCAGCACGTTCATATCTCTTAGTCCCCCTTTTCCGAAAGAGAAGTGTATCTGATTCTTGGATCGTCCCTTTTCAGGGGTTTGAATCCTGGTTTCCCAAAGCATGAACTCATATATCTCAGCTCACAAATCAGTTGATAACAGTCAGGAAAGTTGCATAAATCTGCATAGTTCCAGTTTTGACTTGGGTCTGCTGGGAGCAGCAGCAGCAGACAGCATTTCCTGAGCACTTACTAAGTACGCAGCATATTGGCACAGGGAGTTCTGCATCTAATAACTCACTCAATCTTCGTATCATTGCAACAGAATAGGTGTTTTCATTAGACTTGTTTCTCAGGCAAGGAAACTCAGGCTTACAGTCATTAAGTAACTTGCCCAGGGTCCCTCAGTTAGGAAGTGGCAGAGAAAGGATTTAAAAGGTAACAGTCTGGCAGTCTGGTTTCGGATTCTAAGCTCATAGAGAAAAGGGGCATGTGTTGGGACTGTTTAGAGCAGGGCTCATGGACCCCATCCAGGACCAAGAAGCGACTGGCAAAGTTGACTCGGGCATCCGGCGGCCAAGGGCAACAGTCTCCAGGAGGGAAAAGTGCTGCCCTCCATGCAGCCATCAAAGGCAAAGGCAGCTGGATAAAATGCCACCCTAACACGGCGTCCTCTGCCTCCATGCCAGGCAAGGAAGTGTGCTTTGCCAAATCCAGAAGCCTGGAAAGAAGTGAGACTGTGCAGGATAGCATGTGGAGGAAGCTGGCCATCTGTCGGGAGGTTACAGAAGGAATCCTTCTGCCCAGGAGCTGGATGATGTCACCACAACCCTCCCTTTCCATGTGCGTGGAAAGCACCTGATAGTTCTCAGAGGGGGGGCATTAGGAAGGCTTGGTTTTTCTTTGTGTTTTTTAAGTTGTCTGAACTGCCCATACGCTTCCATCATTTTTAAAAGCCCATGATTAATATTTTTAAGGACCCCCTAAGACTTCCTTGACACCTAAGACGATCCTGGGTCTTGGACATATCTCATCAGTGTGTTATTGGCTATCGATGATCTGGAACTTTTAGACTTTTACTTTGTGGAGAGTTCTCTATGCTCAGAAACCTCAGGTATGTGACAGGAAGAACGTAGAGATTCCCATTGGTTTTCACCAATGTAGGACACTGTCTGCCTGGTCTAGAGGCATCCAACACAACTGCCAGCTCTGGAGACCAATGACTTTTGTGTGGAGTTAGAAACAGTTCAGTGTGGGCTCTAGGATGCAATTTTGAAAAAGGGGTGGCTCTTGCTTACAGATATTTCCTAGGTGGCTACATCTGACCTGTCAATAGAATTGGAGGGGACAGGCCTGCATCTCCATGCATGAATGACTCAGCTGCATCTAAGGGGGCTGCTACCAGGGCCATGAGCCACCTTTCCCCTGTGCACCCCAGCCAGCTTCACCAGGGGAGAACACCCTTCTCCAGCCCCTTTGGCTTGAAGGAATCTCAATCTGCCTCCCCACCCCATAGCACTTACAGTCATCTACTACATATATACATATATATATATATATATTCATTTATACAGTGTTTCTATGTGCTACTTTTTAAAATAAATTTATTTATTTATTTTTATTTATTTTATTGGCTGCATTGTGTCTTTGCTGCTGCACACAGGCTTTCTCTAGTTGCTGAGAGTGGGGGCTCCTCGTTGTAGTGGCTTCTCTTGTTGCGGACCACGGGCTCTAGGCACGTGGGCTTCAATAGTTGTGGCACATGGGCTCAACAGTTGTGGCTCACAGGCTTAGTTGCTCTGTGGCATATGGAATCTTCCCAAAACAGGGCTCGAACCTGTGCCCCTGCATTGGCAGGCGGATTCTTAACCACTGTGCCACCTGAGAAGCCCTCTATGTGCTACTTTAAACACCTTGTATACTCATTTAATCCTCAAAACAACCCTATATCTCATTTTATCATTATCTTCATAATAATATCCCATATTATTATTACTCCCATTTCAGAAATGATGAACCTGGGATATAGAGAGGCTGGATAACTTGCCGAGGGTCACACCACTCTCAAGTGTCAGAGCCAGGATTTGAACCCTGACTGTGTGGGACCAACTATCATACACTGCTTCTTGCCTGAGAGCTCACTATTGCCTCAGCTTCTTTCCTTTAGTTGTTGTGAACTGTGATGTGGAATGTTTATTCTTCTTGTAATAACTTTTCATGTATGGACGTCTCTCTAAGCGGACTTAAGTTGCTCAAGGGCTTACGTTGGCTCTGCCACTCTGTGGAGCTATCAGACCTCAGGAAACCCCACATCTGTAAGTGATGGTGATGACATCTGACCTGCTGAGTTCACAGGGATATTGTGAGGATTAAATGAAGCAATGTGTATGAAATACGTGCCACCCATAGCACTCGGCATACCCTATTCAGTCAACAAATATTTATGCTCAAAGACCTGGGGATACACAGAAGACAGCAAGAGACAAAGCCCCTGTTCTCATGAATGCTACATTCTATTGGGGAAGAAAGAAATAAGCAGAGTTACTCAGTGATTGTTTGGGTGGAAGTGAAGGTAACATTTAACCCCACTGTGATCCAGTGAGACCACAGCTACAGAACACCTGTGGAACTAGCCAGATGTCACAGACAGGAAAGGAAGACACCAAAGAAAAAGGCATAATGAATCAGTTCAGAATTGGTCTAGATCAGTGGTTCTCACACCTGGCTGATCTCAGAATACCCTGAGGAACTGTTAAAAATACAGATTCCTGAGAGTGCCTGCAGCTGAGAGCCAAAAGCCCGGAGAGTGGCCCAGCTCTGGAGACATACTGTTTACACTTGAGCCGCCAGCGTCCCTCTGCAACAGGCACTGCCACAGCCGACTGATCCGCCGTGACCCAGGCAGGGCGCCCTGCGGAGTTGTAGCAGGGGGGAGGAGCCGCGGTTGGAGTCATGCTCTCGGCCCAAGCCACTGTGACCCAGGCGGGGCACCACTGCTCACTCACTCCCAGGGGAAGGAGCCACTATTGTACCCTCTCTCTCCCCACACACAAGCGCTTACAGACGAATGATAAAGGAAGCTCTGCTGGTTGCAGAATAATACATAAAGCCCAAGGCGGGTAGAAGGACATCTACAGCGGAGACCCCAAGGAAACAGAAATATTAGTATTAATTCTATTGATCTGGTCCATTCTGGGGTCAGTTATAGTTCTTTTTTTTTTTTTAATTAATTACAATCTTAGTTCTAAGGGATCTACACGTTTTATAACATATTTTTTTATTTTATTTTTTATTCTATTTTTATTTTTAGCCTTTTTATATATTTCTATTTCTAAGTTTTTCGTAGTGCTGACTGTATCACTACTACCTTCTTTTCATCTCTATCTTTTATACATTTCTATTTCTTTTTTTCTTTTCATATTTCCAGTCACACTACACTATTCTGTTGCCCTTCCTTCTATCCTTTTTTAGATTATTTTATCTTAATATACCTATAAGCAATATTATCTGTCTGCTCTGTTTCCTTGCTTTATTCTCCAGATGACACACTGCTTTGGTATTTATTATTAGGTTTTTGTCTTTATCTTAGTTCTAAGTATAATTGTCTGATTTCATTCTGAGAAGCTTCAGTCCATCTGGTGGTACTCTAGCTCTTTATTATATTTGATCCTAGCTTTCAATATCTCCCTGGATTTGTGTTTGTGTGTGTGTGGTGTTATTTGTTTGTTTGTTTGTTTGTTTTTGTTTTTGTTTTGTTCTGTTTTGGTTTAGAATTTCTGTTGGTTTTCTCTTTGAATGTCTGATAGCATACTGCGGTTCTTCACTCAGGTCTTTCTAGTGCCTTATGTTCTATTGGATTCAGTATTTGCATGTCTTATACATGTATGTGTTTCCTTGACTTAGTATTTGTTTGACTCAACACTCTGCCATTAGTCTGAGGTTTTGACAGTCTTCTTGAAACCCCTTTATTGCCGGGACAAGAAACCTCTGAAGTTTGGACTACTGTGAGAAAACAAAGAAACACCATGCAGGCAAAGGAGCAGGAAAAAGCCCCACATAACCAAATAAATGAAGAGGAAATAAGAAAATTGCCTGAAAAAGAATTCAGAGTAATGACAGTAAAGATGATACAAAATCTTGATAACAAAATACAGAAAATACAAGAAACAGTTAATAAGGACTCAGAAGAACTAAAGAACAAGCAAACAGTAATGGACAACAAAATAACTGAAATTAAAAATACTCTAGATGGTATAAACAGCAGAATATCTGAGGCAGAAGAACCAATAAGTGAGCTGGAAGACAGAATGGGGGAAATAAATGCCACAGAGCAGAAAAGAGAAAAAAGAATAAAAAGAATAGAAGACAGTCTCAGAGACCTTGGTGAAAGCATTAAGCACACCAGCATTCTAATCATAGGCATCCCAGAAGAAGCAGAACAAAAGAAAGGGTCTGAGAAAATATTTGAAGAGGTTATAGTGGAAAACTTCCCCAAATGGGAAAGGAAATAATTAATCAACTCCAAGAAGCACAGAGAGTCCCATACAGAATAAACCCAAGGAGAAATACACCAAGGCACATATTAATCAAACTAATGACAATTAAACATGAAGAAAAAATATTAAAAGCATCAAGAGAAAAGCAACAAATAACACATAAGGGAAAACCCATAAGGATAACAGCTGATCTTTCTGCAGAAACTCTGCAGGCCAGAAGGAAATGGCAGGATATACTGAAAGTCCTGAAAGAGAAAAACCTACAGCCAAGAATACTCTACCCAGCAAGAATCTCATTCAGATTCAAAGGAAAAATCAAAAGCTTTACAGACAAGCACAAGTTAAGAGAATTCAGCACCACAAAACCAGCCTTACAACAATTGCTAAAGGAACTTTTCTAAGTAGGAAACACAAGAGAAGGAAAAGACCTACAAAAACAAACCCAAAACAATTAAGAAAATGGTAATAGGAACACACATGTCAATAATCACCTTAAATGTAAATGGATTAAATGCTCCAACCACAAGACACAAACTGGCTGAATGGATACAAAAACAAGACCCTTCTATGTGCTGCCTACAAGAAACCCACTTCAGACCAAGGGATACATATAGACTGAAAGTAAAGGGGTGGAAAAAGATATTCCATGCAAATGGAAGTCAAAAGAAAGCTGGAGTAGCAATACTCATATCAGACAAATTAGACTTGAAAGTAAAGACTATTACAAGAGAAAAGGAAGGATACTACCTACTGATCAAGGGATCAATCCAAGAAGAACATATAACAATTGTAACTATCTATGCACCCAACGTACGAGCACCACAATACATAAGGCAAATGCTAACAGCTATAAAAAGGGACATCGACAGTAACACAATAAGAGTAGGAGACTTTAACACCTCACTTACATCAATGGACAGATCATCCAAACAGAAAATAAATAAGGACACACAAGCTTTAAATGACACATTAGACCATCTCAACTTAATTGATATTTATAGGACATTCCATCCAAAAACTACAGAATACACTTTCTTCTCAAGTGCACACGGAACATTTTCCAGGATAGATCACATCTTGGGTCACAAATCAAGCCTCGGTAAATTCAAGAGAACTGAAATCATATCAAGCATCTTCTCTGACCACAACACCATGAGACTAGATATCAATTACAAGAAAAAAACTGCAAAAAAATACAAACACATGGAGGCTAAACAATACACTATTAAACAACCAAGAAATCAGCAAAGAAATCAAAGAGGAAATCAAAAAAATCTAGAAACAAATGACAATGAAAACACAACAACCCAAAACCTCTGGGATGCAGCAAAAGCAATCCTAAGGGGGAAGTTTATTGCAATACAGTCCTACCTTAAGAAACAAGAAAAATATCGAATAAACAACCTAACCTTATACCTAAAACAATTAGAGAAAGAAGAACAAAGAAACCCCAAAGTGAGCAGAAGGAAAGAAATCACAAAGATCAGATCAGAAATAAATGAAAAAGAAATGAAGGAAACAATAGCAAAGATCAATGAAACTAAAACCTGGTTCTTTGAGAAGACAAACAAAATTGATAAACCATTAGCCAGACTCATCAGGAAAGAAACGGAGAAGACGCGAATCAACAGAATTAGAAATGAAAAAGGAGAAGTAACAATGGACACCCCAGAAATACAAAAGATCATGAGAGACTACTACAAGCAACTATACGCCAATAAATTGGATAACGTAGAAGAAATGGATTTTTCTAAGAATTTTCAAAATTTTCTAAATTCTTAGAAAAATACAATCTTCCAAGACTGAACCAGGAAGAAAGAGAAAATATGAACAGACCAATCACAAGTACAGAAATTGAGACTGTGATTAAAGACCTCCCAACAAACAAAAGCCCAGGGCCAGATGGATTCACAGGCGAATTCTATCAAATATTTAGAGAAGAGCTAACAGCTATCCTTCTCAAACTCCTTCAAAATACAGCAGAAGGAGGAACACTCCAAAACTCATTCTACGAGGCCACCATCACCCTGATACCAAAACCAGGCAAAGATGTCACAAAAAAAGAAAATTACAGACCAATATCACTGATGAATATAGATACAAAAATCCTCAACAAAATACTAGCTAACAGAATGCAACAGCATGTGAAAAAAATCATACACCATGATCAAGTGGGGTTTATCCCTGGGATGCAAGGATTCTTCAATATACGCAAATCAATCAATGTGATACATCATATCAACAAATTGAAGGATAAAACCCATATAATAATCTCAATAGATGCAGAAAAAGCTTTTGACAAAATTCAACATCCATTTATGATAAAAACTCTCCAGAAAATGGGCATAGAAGGAAATTACCTCAATATAATAAAAGCCATATATGAGAAACCAAAAGCCAACATCATTCTAAATGGTGAAAAACTGAAAGAATTCCCTCTTAGAACAGGAACAAGACAAGGGTGTCCACTCTCACCATTATTATTCAACATAGTTTTGGAAGTCTTAGCCACAGCAATCAGAAAAGAAAATGAAATAAAGGAATCCAAATTGGAAGAGAAGTAAAATTGTCACTCTTTGCAGATGACATGATATTATACATAGAAAACCCTAAAGACTCTACCAGAAAACTGCTAGCACCAATCGATGAATTTAGTAAAGTGGCAGGATACAAAATTAATGCACAGAAATCTCTTGCATTCCTATACACTAACAACGAAAGAGCAGAAAGAGAAATTAAGGAAACCCTCCCATTCACCATTGCAACAAAAAGAATAAAATACCTAGGAATAAACCTGTCTAAGGAGGCAAAAGATCTGGATGCAGAAAACTATAAGACACTAATGAAAGAAATCAAAGATGACACAAACAGATAGAGGGACATACCATGTTCTTGGATTGGAAGAATCAACATTGTGAAAATGACTGTACTACCCAAAGCAATTTACAGATTCAACGCAACCCCTATCAAATTATCAATGGCATTTTTCACAGAACTAGGACAAGAAATCTTATGATTTGTATGGAAATGCAAAAGACCCCAAATAGCCAAAGCAATCTTGAGAAGGAAAGATGGAGTTGGTGGAATTAGGCTTCCTGACTTCAAACTATACTACAAGGCCACAGTGATCAAGACAGTATGGTACTGGCACAAAAATAGAAAGGAAGATCAATGGAACAGAATAGAGAACTCAGAGGTAAGCCCAAGCACATATGGACACCTTATCTTTGACAAAGGAGGCACGAATATACAATGGAAAAAAGACAGCCTCTTCAATAAGTGGTGCTGGGAAAACTGGACAGCAACATGTCAAAGAATGAAATTAGAACACTTCCTAACACCATACACAAAAATAAACTCAAAATGGATTAAAGACCTAAATGGAAAGAAAATCAAGAGTAAACAAATGGAACCTAATGAAACTTAAAAGCTTTTTCACAGCAAAAGAAACTATAAATAAGACAAGAAGACAACCCTCAGAATGGCAGAAAATACTTGCCAATGAAGCAACAGACAAAGGATTAATCTCTAAAATATACAAGCACCTCATGCAGCTTAATACCAAAAAAGCAAATAACCCAATCCACAAGTGGACAGAAGACCTAAATAGACAATTCTCCAAAGAAGACATACAGATGCCAACAAACACATGAAAAGATGTTCAACATCACTAATCATTAGAGAAATGCAAGTCAAAGCCACAAGGAGGTTTCACCTCACACCGATCAGAATGGCCATCATCAAAACATCTAGAAACAACAAATGTTGGAGAGGGTGTGGAGAAAAGGGAACTCTCCTGCACTGTTGGTGGGAATGTAAGTTGGTACCGCCACTATGGAAAACAGTTTGGAGGTTCCTTAAAAAACTAAATATAGAACTACCATATGATCCAGTAATCCCACTACTGGGCATATACCCAGAGAAAACCATAATCCCAAAAGAAACGTGTACCATAATGTTTATTGCAGCACTATTTACAATAGCCAGGACATGGAAGCAACCTAAATGCCCATCAACAAATGAATGGATAAAGAAGATGTGGCACATATATACAATGGAATATTACTTAGCTATAAAAAGGAATGAAATGGAACTATATGTAAGGAGGTGGATAGACCTAGAGTCTGTCATACAGAGTGAAGTAAGCCAGAAAGAGAAAAACAAATATTGTATGCTAACTCATATATACGGAATCTAAAAAAAAAAAAAAAAAAAATGGTACTGATGTACCCAGTGACAAGATAAGAATAAGGATGCAGATGCAGAGAATGGACTGGAGGACATGGGGTTGGGGGGGCAGGGGGCGAAGGGGAAGCTGGGATGAAGTGAGAGAGTAGCATAAACATATATATACTACCAACTGTGAAAGGGATAGCCAATGGGAAGTTGCTGTATAACAAAGGGAGATCCACTCGATGAGGGGTGATGCCTTGGAGGGCCGGGATGGGGAGGGTGGGGGGGAGTCGTGGGAGGGAGGGGATATGGGGATATGTGTATAAATACAACTGGTTGACTTTGGTGTAGCTCATAAGCTGGTACAGAGTGTAAAACAATTATATTCCAATAAAGAGTTAAAAAAAAATACAGATTCCTGCTGCTCTACTCCCATCCCATCTCCAATTCAGCAGAATTGGAATCAGGGGTTGAGGGCTGGGAATATGCATTCAAAACAGCTGCTAAAGTAATTTTTATCTTCACCACTGTCCTAGGTAAGTCAGTTTCAGTAATATGATCTTAAAAGCCAGATTAAGGGTATGAAATTTGTCCAAAGGGCTTCTCTAGCTCAGGGGTCCCCAACCCCCAGGCCATGGACCAGGACTGGTCCGTGGCCTGTTAGAAACTGGGTTGCACAGCAGGAGGTGAGTGGTGGCTGGCAAGCGAAGTTTCATCTGTATTTAGAGCCGCTCCCCATCACTCCCCATCGCTCGCATTACCTCCTGAGCTCCGCCTCCTGTCAGATCAGTGGTGGCATTAGATTCTCGTAGGAGTGTGAACCCTACTGTGAACTGCGCATGTGAGGGATCTGGGTTGTGTGCTCCTTATGAGAATCTAATGCCTGATGATCTGAGGTGGAGCTGAGGTGGTCCCATCAGCCCCAGATGGGACCATCTAGTTGCAAGAAAACAACCTCAGGGCTTCCACTGACTCTGCATTATGGTGAGTTGTATAATTATTTCATTATATATTACAATCTAATAATAATAGAAATAAAATGCACAATAAGTGTAATGTGCCTGAATCATCCCAAAACCATGCCCCCCCCAACCCCATCCCCGGTCCATGGAAAAACTGTCTTCCACAAAACTGGTCCCTGGTGGCAAAAGGGTTGGAAACTGCTGCTCTAGCCCAAAAATCAATCTTCCGGAGATGTAGGGTCATTTTAACGTAGGGTCATTTAAATTGTAGGGTCATGTTAAAAATCCTGGTTCATTTGAAGAGATATTGATAATACTTTTTGTTGTGTTCATTTCTGGTTTTGTTTTCCCTTTATGGGGGGCAGATTCAGTAACAACAAACTCCATTCTAATGACAAATCCTGAGAAGAGATGAGATTACCAAGCCCTCCACCCAAGTGTTTCTTAGAGGGTGGTCCTCCATGCCCTGCTCTGAATTGCCTAACAATGCCAAACACAGCAGGGCGTGTGCACTGATAACATTCTTATGCTTTTCAAAAAAAACTTCAGGTGAACAAATACATAATTTTTTTACATACCACAAAATTCCCCACTTAAATCATTTAATGTGTACTATTTAGTAGCATTCAGTACATTTACAATGTTCTACAAACATCAGGACTAGGTAGTTCCAGAACAATTGATCACCTCAAAAGGAGGTAAGTAGTCTTTCCTCATTTACCTTTCACCCAACTCCTGGCAACAGCTAATCTGCTGTCTGTCTCAATGGATTTGCCTATTTTTGATATTTCCTATAAACTGAATCATACAATGTGAACTTATGTGTCTGGCTAGCAATTCCACTCCTCAATATATACCCCAAAGAACTGAAAACGAGTATTCAAACAAAAAACCTGTACCTGGATGTTCACTGCAACACTATTCACAGCAGCCAAAAGTTGGGGAAAAAATCCACATGTTCCACCAACTGGTGGATGGAAAAACGAAATGTGGTATATCTGTACAATGGAATATTATTCAGCCATAAAAAAGGATGAAGTACTGATTTACACTACAACATCAATGAATCCCAATGACATTATGCAAAGCGAAAGAAACCATCCACAAAAGACAACATAGTGTATGATTCCACTTATAGGCACTGTCTTATACATTTTAACATATTACTCCATAGCCCGATATGATATGCTGTTTCAATGTAGGAGTTTTCCAGATCAACAAAAATTCTGGACTGTCCCTTGGCAGTCCTGTTGTCTTCATCAGTATAAAAAATTTGGATCTTCTACAACATAGTTGTACAGGGGAGTCAAAAATCATATTCAAAGTAGAGTCATATTCAGATGGGTAATATGTGGATAGAACATAAAACAACTTCCTGAGCCCAGGTTGGGTAATGCTAGACTAAACACAGGATGAGCAGGGAGGGAGGGATTTCAGAATCTTACTTAAATCATTTTATAACTCTGCAATGTATATTTTTTTCTTAACCAAAAGAGGTCATATTTTATTTTGGATTACACTATCACAGCTGGTGAGACACTTCCTAATTGTTTTTGTACATATTTGGAAGTTAAACGTATCTATTTGGTTTCATGCAAAGAGACAAATGGAAACTCACAGTTTAACCTTTCTCTATGGCATCTTACTCTGATCAGCCTTAAACTGACAGGGAATTGGCAGTTTTTCAAAGTGTCCTTCTCCTTAAGATGCTAATAAGCCTCAACAGGGTGGAAACTGGTGTCCTCATAAGCTCTTTTTCTTTTCCTTTTATAAAGCTCATTCCAGAGCCATCTCGAAGGCTGCATTTTAATAAATGGCTTCCAGTCTAGCAGACTACATGCTGGTTTCTTGGAGGCTGAAAGGGGTTCATTGCTTACCGCTTCCATCAGGCCCTTCACGGTGGGAGATTTCAACATCAAGGCATCGAACACGTCGTCCGTCTCCTTCCTCACGTACAAAAGCACTGAAAGAGAAGGGGCGGGAGGCCATGACTGCGGAGCCCTCACAGCTGCCCCAGGAGACTGCATCCCTCACACAGGTAGTCAGAGGCTGCCATTATTGGACCCCTGACCCAGACGACATCCTACAAGGGTGACGGGGCACTTGTAGCTGGGGACTGTTACGGAGGATTTGAGGAAAGAAACTGACAATAGAGTAACACCTGACAGGCTGGAAGATGCTGTCACACATCGTTTACATTTGAATTTCTTAAGATGGGCACACAATCTCTTTATGACCCATCTTTCTGTGACCTCTGTCTTCTACTTATTTGTTCATCATTCAACAAATATTACTGAATATCCATCTGGGCCCCAAGGTCCCAGGCCGCATGCTGGGAGCTGGGGTTGCAGCACTGAGTTAAGACACAGCCTGCCCTTCAGGAGTCTGTAGTCCACTTAGAGAGGCAGGCATTCCTCAAACGAGCAGACAGATCAACAGAGTTATGAGTTATGAAGGAAAACACCACAAGTGAGTGCCTAGAGGGGCCTGAGCTTTTCAGGGGCCTGGGGAGAGAGGGTTCCCGGAAGGGTATCTTGAAGGAAGTTTGAGTTATGAAGGGTTTATAGGCAACACAGGCAAGAGGGGTGGGGAGTGGGACTCCCTACGTGGCGCAGTGGGTAAGAATCCGCCTGCCAATGCAGGGGACACGGGTTCGAGCCCTGCCCTGCGAAGATACCACATGCTGCGGAGCAACGAAGCCCGTGCGCCACAACTATTGAGCCCATGTGCTGCAACTACTGAAGCCCATGCACCTAGAGCCCGGGCTCTGCAACGAGAGGCCACAGCAATGAGAAGCCTGTGCACCACAATGAAGAGTAGCCCCCGCTCTCAGCAACTAGAGAAAGCCTGTGTGCAGCAACGAAGACCCAACGCAGCCAATAAATAAATAAATACATAAATAAATAACAGAGGGGTGAGGAGGGCAGGAGAAAGAGAACAGGGAGAGCACACTCCAGGCGGACAGACCGAGAGGCCTGGAGGGAGACAGGGCATTTCGGAGGCACCTGAGGGAGGAGCTCAGGACCTGGTCTGGCCTTGACCCCCTGCAGCTAGCTGTGGGGCCCTGGTCATTTAACCTCTCCAAGCTGTGGTTTTTCTCTGTAAAACAGGGATGATGATACTATCTCCCTCATAGGGCTGCTGAGAGGGTTAAGTGAAATGAGTCACGTGCACCTGGCACGCAGCCAGCGCCCATTCCTCCATCAGGGGGCTATTATGAAGCTACTATAGGGCCCTCGTGCCCTCGGCGAAGGCAAATGCAGCTTTCTGTTCATCTCTCTATAACCTAACACTCTGAATCTGACAGTACACAGAGTATGAGAGAAGGTAGGGACCCCGGGCGTCATTAGGGAGGCAGAGATGCTCTGGCGCTGCAGACCCACCCTTACAGCAACTGCACAGGCTTAGCTCCCGGAAGAACTGGGAGCTGCCATTCAGATGCGATCCTCCACGCCCAGGGAGCTGGCTGCTCTTTCTCTCCCTCCTGGATTCTGGTTCTTCCTTCAAAGAGAAGGAAGAGCGCCCAGGCGGAAGCCCCAGGCACCCGGCTGCTATAGGAAAAATGCCCAAGTCAAAACTCTGCTGAGCTTGGATCCCAACTACGGTGAGATGCCCACTGAGCCACAGCCACCACCAGCCTGAGAGAATGAAGTTGGAGCCGGGAAATGAAATCAGCTCTAACCCAAACTCCCACCCTGTCTGCCCCTCCTGCCCGATCCCCAGGGACATCACTATAATGGCAACATCTATGCACGTGACTTCTGCCTGCATTTTCTTTCTGTAGCCAGATGTTCAGTTTCTGTAGGACCACAAAAAAAACAAGAAGGAAAAAAAAAAGCCCTTAAGTTTTGCAGTTTCTTCTCTTCACCAAGTATAAGAATAAAATACCAACTAAACAGAGTGAATGGGTCTCCAACGATTTCCCAATGTAGTCCTTTGGAAGGAATATTGTATAGCCCCCATTTTGGCTAAAATGATCTAGGGACCCAATGGCACTATAGGAGAACTTAATGTTAGCAGCACAATGAGAAATAATTAGACCATAGGCCCTCAATTACTACTAGATAAGGGAAATTAAAGTTAAAACAAAACAAAACAATACAAAAAACCCCATCAGTGGTTGTTTCAGAGGGACATTCTATAACTTCTTCCTGTAGCCCCCAACAGAAAAATGTAATTTCCAGTTGGCTGACCCTAAGGAAGCCCCCCAACCATGTTGTATTAAAATGAGTACCACTTCCACTGGATTTACAGACCTCTTCTTCGAAAATCATTGTCTTTGACATAGTGTGGCTGCTACTCCTGCTGCAGGAGTCCCTGGAAAGGGTTAAAGGGGGCGTGGCGGCAGGCTGATGGGCTGCAGGGCCACCACCTCCTGCTGGACGTGTTGACAGCACAGCTGCCTGCCGGGCTTACAGCTCACCCCCATGGCTTGCCCAGGGAGGCAGCTCTCATTAACTGTGTATCTGTGGATAATAATCACTCCGCTAATGACAGCAATGCAATAAGCATCACCATGCATCCCAGACCTTGCATAGACAAAGGCGACCAGCCGTGGGGGGCAGCCCCCAGTGAGTCTGAGGGGCCACCCTGAGAAGTGGCCACAAAGGCAAAACAACAAATAAAGGCATTGGTGATAATCACGGTCATTCTGTCTCCTGGAGAGCTCCTAACAAACAAACAATGGGCACCTTCACTGACCCTGACTCCTTGTGTTCCTCAAAGCCCAGCTCAGCGGAGGAGCTCCAGGCAAGGGTCTCAGTAGCTCCACAGTCCTTTCCTTTCCCAAAGAAAAGCCACTCCTGGGAGACTGAGTTCTCTATTGCTGGAAGGTTGCAGCGCCCTCATGTGTCTCTACAATTGAGATGTTTCAAAGGCCATAACGTTGCATTTTGTCACAGCCCAATACAATTCCTGGTGGCAATTTTTGTGCAGACTTCACAGCCTCAAAATAATCTGAAAAACACAACCTTTAGACCAGCCAGCACGTGCTAAATATGGATGTAAGCTACGATTACCATGGCCTGTGTGATTCCTGATTTCCATATAATGCTGCCCTCATTCTAAAAGATGAGATATAAAAGGTATGCAGGAATGGAGCTCAAAATGCTCTCGAATATTTGATGGTGAGCTGTGAAGTCGGAAAACTCTTTAAAGGTTTAAATATTACTACTGTAATTAACACTACTCAGGTATTTATGCTCTTTGAATTCTGAAATGCTTGTTACTCATTCACAATTATGATAATATACCTTAACTAGATCCAGACCTAAAAATAAAACTACTGATCATGTTAGTGAAGACGGAGTGCTTACTGTGTACTTGAGTTTAGCACCTGAGTTTAGTGTTTCACATACATTAACTCAGCAACCCTCCCTCTGATGTGGGTACTCTCGTCTCCCCATTTTACCCATGAGGACTCCCAGGCGCAGAGGACCTTCTCAAGGTCATATGACTCCATGTGGCTGAGAGAGGCGACAGAGGGGATGCTTTTCACCATTATGCAAATCCCATTTCAACAAATAGGAAAAAAAATTTCTCAATAACAAAACCTCAAGCCTGTGCAGATGGTGGACATACGGTAACCTGACTCATTAAAAGTCCAGTTCTATATAAGCGGAAGGTCTCTGGAAGCTCTCGATGTTGGCTACAGCAGGATGTGGGGGTTACACACCCCTCTTCCTCTTACTCCCAGGAAGGACAATGAGTCAGCACAGTATCGAGATGCCGACAAGACCCTGCTTCATTTCTTACCCTCTTGGTGAAGTGGAACACGATCCTTGACTGAGAGGAAATAAGTTGTGATGTCACAGAAAACAAGTTCATTTACTTAAAGTGTGATTAATCATTTGCATCTATTGAACGATTCTCAGCTGCTGGTGCTTATGAGAGGCTATTGTCAAACACAGCACGGGTTTCTTTTAACCTTACCTCTCAGTGCTGGATGAGTCAATATATTCATTACATTCTCCTCAAGGTAAAGGAAAGAATCAGTACCCAGAAAGAATAAATGTTTGCTTAGGGTGTTTAAAAAGATAAGGTTTGAAGCAAGGGAGGAGACTGTGGACTTCTTGTGTCAATAAAAGCATCTCCAGGCCAGCAGGGAACCACAGGGTCCTGGGCTGGGCTGTGTGCTCTTCTCGGAAACGTCCCCCAGCGTTCCTAACTGGAGCAACGCCGGGCAGGGCCCCAACGGGAGCAGTACCTCGCTTCATCCCTTCTTCTTTCATCTGCTTAGCAGGTGCTGGACCAAACTCCTCTTCCATGGGCCTGAACATCCGTTTCACAAGGACACTGCTGCTAGAAAAGATGAGGAGAAAGTGTTGATTAAGTAAAGCACGCGGGGTGCCAACAAAAAGGTGTATGGATGTGCCAGTTCCTACCTTTTCCCTTTGCTTATACCATCCCTTGTCACAGTGGGATCCACTCACCAACCTCCTGCCTCCCCCTCACGGGTCCCACGTCTGCGTGTGAGGCAGAACACACGTGCCAGTATCTTTAACGTGTGGCCCTGAGACAGGCTCCTTGTTGCTGAATACGGACCCACCAAGGTGAGACCTCCAGGTTTTACCCATTCCGTTCTGCACCGAACCCCGCTTCCTGCTCAGAGATCAGGGCTGGGGATGAGCCCCGTGTCTGTGTCGTCTGCAAGTTACACAGCGCCCCCAGCTTGCTAGGGCCTGGTGGTCCTGCACGTCCTCGCCGGCTCCGAGGGCACAGCGTGACCTCTGGAAAGGGCACGGGCCCGCCTCGCTGCTCCTCAGTTATGAGGCTGCCCTTGGTTCCCACGTTTCTACGGCTCCATCAGCTTGGAGCAGAGGATACTGCAGTGGCCGAGGTTCCTTAGACCCAGCCCTTCCTTCCCCTTGGGAGAGGATTTCAGTCCCCCTTTCTGAGGGCCCACAGGTCCCCAAACTGGCCAGTTCTGGTGGCTCTGTGTTTCCTCCCAAAGTCCCTGTCCGTTCTGGGCACTCTAAGGAAGGGAGGGCTGTTCGAGAGGAAGGAAATTGGAAGAACAGACTGTCACTGAAGAGAGGTCATTGCTGCTGAGTGTTGCGGACGGCATGTGTGTCCCCTCAAACTCATATGCTGAAACCCTAAACCGTGGGAGGACGGTATGCAGAGGTGGGGCTTTGAGAGGTAATTAGGCCCCGAGGGTGGAGTCCCCATGATGGGAGTATCTTTATAAGGGGACGCCCTCTCCCTTTCTGCCATGTGAGGACCCAGCATGAGGATGGTGGTCTGCAGGCCAGAAGAGGGTCCTCACTAGACACCAACCATACTGGCACGCTGATCTCAGACTTCCAGCCTCCAGAATGGTGAGAAATACATTCTGTTATCTAAGCCACCCAGTTTATGGTATTTAGTGATAGCAACCCAAACTGACTAAAACACTGAACAAATGCTCCTACGTGGAGTCTCACTGGCCTTTAAGCCCTCAAGAGAGCAGGTGTAGGCTTTTAGAAATTTTTAATCTCTCTGGGGATTCTTGGAACCAGGCACATGAAGCAATACTAGATAGGAAGTTCAGAAGAATTGTTAAGATATGAACTGTGGATCCAGACTAGCTTGGTTTAAACCCCTGCTTTGCAGACTCACAGACGTAGAAAATGAACTTATGGTTAGCAAAGGGGGAAGGGAGGAGGGGACAAATTAGGAGTTTGGGATTAAAATATACACACTACTCTATACAATATAGATTACCACAAGAACCTACTGTATAGCACCGGCAACTCTACTCAGTATCCTATTGTAATAACCCATTGTAACAACCCATAACCTATAATGAAAAAGAACCTGAGAAATTATATATACAATTGAATCACTTTGCTGTAAACCGGAAACTAACATCACACAGCAAATCAACTACAGTTCAATAAAAATTTAAAAAGACAAAACAAAACCCTGCTTTGCAATCTATGAGCTATGGAAACATGGACAAGCTCTTCAACTGCCCTGAGCCTCAGCCTCCTCGTCTTTAAAAGGAGGCCACTGGCACATGAAAAGCTGTTCAACATCACTAATTATAAGAGAAATGCAAATCAAAACTACAATGAGGTATCACCTCACACCAGTTAGAATGGGCATCATCAGAAAATCTGCAAACAGTAAATGCTGGAGAGGGTGTGGAGAAAAAAAGGGAAAGCGCTTGCACTGTTGGTGGGAATGTAAATTGATACAGCCACTATGGAGAACAGTATGGAGGTTCCTTGCAAAACTAAAAATAGAGTTACCATATGACCCAGCAATCCCACCACTGGGCATATACCCAGAGAACACCATCATTCAAAAAGACACATGCAATGTTCATTGCAGCACTATGTACAATAGCCAGGACATGGAAGCAACCTAAATGTCCATCAACAGATGAATGGATAAAAAAGATGTGGTACATACATACAATGAAATATTACTCAGCTGTAAAAAGCAATGAAACTGGGACATTTGTAGAGACATGAATGGACCTAGAGACTGTCACACAGAGTGAGGTGAGTCAGAAAGAGAAAAACAAATATCGTATATTAACACATATATGTGGACTATAGAAAAATGGTAGAAATCAACCAGTTTGCAAGGCAGAAATAGAGACACAGATGTAGAGAACAAACATATGGATACCAAGTGGGGAAAGCGGGGAGGGTTACAGGGGGATGAATTGGGAGATTGGGATACCAAATTGTACACTCTAAATATATGCAGTTTATTGTATGTTAACTGTATCTCAATAGAAGTTCTTTAAAAAAAAAAAAAAAAAGGAGGCCGTTGAGAGAATTAAATGATTTCAATATATGTGGAGCGCTCACAAAGTTGCCTGATACATATAAGTGCTATCAAGGTGCTAGTTAGAGATGAGAATGGCCACGAGGATCCTGATAATCAAAGGTGGAGAGATCGGAGGAGAGACGGGGCAGAGTACACAAGGCAGACAGTCTGAAAGAGCTCAAAGTTTCCATCTCCTCTCAGATGGCAAACAGTCCAAACCACCACTTTGGCGCAATTTAAGGGCTGAAGCTGGAAAAGCTTCCTGCATCAAAGACTGACACTGTATCAATCCCAAGCTTCCAAGATAATATGAAAGCCTGCTCCAAAGCCAAATCCCTACTGACATCATCGTCATTAAGAAGCTCTTTTTTTTGTCAGTTCTCAAGTGGAGCTAATGGTGGGGTCAAGTGGTAGAAAGAACACATGGTGTAAAACTGTGGACAGTCCAAAAAGTATTTCTATTAATTCTGATAGTTTAAATTATTAAACAAACGAGGCTTTAAATTACCATCTCATACTCTAGGTGGTCCAAAATTATGTTTGTCAGCCCTTAATAAGACCACGTTTTACAAAGCGCTTTTCATCTCCTTGGTCAATTAAGTCTCATGAACATGCTGTGAGCCAGTAGGACAGGACCAATCTTATCCCTATTTCAGTGATGACCAAACTAAGGCTCAGGGTGTTATGTGCCTTATGCAGGGTAATGCAGCTAAAAAGTGAAACAGGCTGTTGAGAAAACCCAGCTCTGAGGGACAGCCTCATGAGAAAGTAGTCGGTAAGTCTGAGATGATGATGAGTGAGGGTACGAGAAACGATATTGAGTCAGCATTCTATTTTATTCTATAGTAAGTCAAACTATGGAAACAGCTAGAGGAAAAAAACCTCAAGTCCCAGCTGAAGGTGGTAATAAGTGCTTACAGTACTGTTCCCTCTATCCTCCCTTCACTTTTCTTTAAAATCACAAAAGTGGGTCATATTATTCTGTCACATCTTGGAGCTAGACTAACCATGACCCTGGGAGCAGAAGATTAAAAATCCATTGACACGGCTGTCAGTGACCAGTAGGTTAATAATGGGTAAATAGCCTGAAACATCACCAGACACTCTCTCGTGCTGCGTGAGGGTTCCTAAACTAGTGATTTTCTTTCTCTCACCAAGAAAGATTTATTTATATTTCTCCAGTTCTGTTGACTTTTGACAGCATCCCATTCTGAGCCATGACAAACTTTGCCATTAAAATAACATCTTGGATAAACCACGTTTCTCTTGGGAGTTCAGAAATGTTTCTTCACACTTTCAAATCTATAAACCCAGTGGGAGTCAATAAGCTTGTGTGGTCTGAATCCAATGGTTTCATTTCTTTCCAAAGCATGGTAAGAAAAGAAGGGCAGAAATGACTGCCCAGTTGATAGATGGCAAGAGCAAGGATTTCAGGTCTCCTGATGTCCTGTTAAATTACACTGGCTTGTACCACAGAAGGACGAGAACAAGGAGAAGGTGCTTTCTCTGACATGAATCTCTATCCCGTGGGTACAACATGTTAGGTTAACACGTGGAGAAACTCCAGGTCCAGCAACATATGAAAACATTGCTTTGCGGAGTCAATGTCAGGGAAAGCAAGGCCCTGACGTGTGAACAAAGGACAGCTAAGGTTCATCAGAAAAAAACTGGGAAGGTATTTGGGTCTGAAGCCTGGGTCTCTGGACATACTTGGCAATGTTGAGCACTACCTGTCAAGATGAACCGCACTATGCATCAGTACCTAGGTGAGGAGGTGCCAAAATAAAACACATTGTAGGTACCATGGAGACACAGTTTGTCTAGTTCACAACTCCGCCCATGGCTTGTGCAGGCTGATGACCACATCTGCCCTAAATAAATTAACGTCCCTCCCTTTTGTTAGCCTCAGAAAAAAGGAGGTCCTCTTACGTTCAAGTCCTCACCAAGTCTCTCACATTATGGTGCAGAATCTCAATTAATTTATTTTCAACAAAGTCACTCTTTGGGGAAGAACCTATCATCCCCAAATGACTTTAATCAAGGCTAGTCTGGGGTCTTGATAGAGCTGATCTGACACAGTCAGTAAAAACAAACCAAAATCAACAAACTCCACATTTCTTTAGGAACAATTATTGTAGTTAAGAGCTTACAATTAAAAGTAGTAAATAACTAGGTCAGTAGGCCCCAGAAGGTTCATTTTAAGAGGATATACAGATATTTCTGTTTCTGCCTAAGTTGTTGCAGCTTGTGGCAAACCAAGCAATGTTCCAGCCAAGAACAAGGTAAGTAATTTCAAGTACATATATAATCTTATTAAAGGTATTGGAGACAATTGTTGAGTCAGCCAGAACCTCAGCGCTGAGTTCTCAGAGGAATAAACTGCAGAATGGTGAGCTGATAGTCAGTAAGCCACTTTCCCCTCGAAGCATTTGCCATTTCTCAACTGGGAGTAGAAGATGGTGTTCCCAGTAGAGGCATGTACTTAAGGGTAAAGACGTCTGCACAGCTTTTGGCAATCTTACGGTGTCAGAGAAACAGAAATTGGTGTTTAGGCCTGCAAAGGTATTCAGAACTAATGGGAAAACTTCCAGAGAGTGGAGAAGCACAGAGAAGTGAGCCAGACACCACAGTATTCCTTCCCAGGTATTTGTCAAGTTCTTCAGCTGCACAGGACAAGAGACTAAGAAGTTAAGCAGAAAGCCCTTCAAAAGCATAGAGGAGGCTTGGGCAGTCTCCCCATGCTAAAGAGACAAAAATTGAATTTCAGTCTCCACGAAGGAAAAGGACCCATAGAAAGACCCTCGGAGCTACAGTCTAGGAGTCAGGATGAGTTAGGGGTTATTTGAGGTTAATATAAACTGCAACCCCGCTTCGGGTCAGTTCCGTCCCTGACGCAGTCATGGTGGTCTGCTCACCCAGGCTCCACACCCGAGCACAGGGAAGACCTTCATATGAGAAAAATGCGGGCATCCAGGGCCTCCATAATTTTTACGTACACTGTTCATCATTCAGTCAACGATTATCAAATATAAACAGGACCAAGGGAAAAACATACCATAGAAACAGAGCCAGATAACATACTTATAGCACAGTTATTTATCAGATTTGAACTTTAAAATAATTGTGATTATTATGTTCATGAGAACACATGACAAGACATACAGAACTGGAATTTATGAAAATAAATAAACCAATTAATTGGTAGTCCTAGAACTAAAAAGTGCAATAATTGAAACTAATAACTCAATAGATGGTTTAGTATATTGGACCTGGCAGAAGAGAGAATTTGAGAGTTAGGTCAATAGAAAATATCCAGGATGGAGCATGGTGAGTAAAGAAGATGGACATTTTAGAAAAGAACATAAAAAACATAGGGACACAACAAAAAATTCTAATACACATTTAGAGTTTCAAAGGAGTCGGGAAAGAACAGGGAAGAGCACTATTTGAAGAGAGAACAGCCAAGAATATTTCGAAACTGATGAAAGACATCAACCCACATATTTAATGAGTGATATAAAATACCAAGCAGGAAAAAAAATACAAAGAAAACCCACATGTAGAAACATCATAAAAAAATTGAAAACCTGAGAAAAAGAGAAAAATTTTGAAGCAGTCTTTCCCAAATGGGAAAAAAAAAGAAAAAGAGAAAAAGAAAGGGAGGAAGGAAGGAAGGAAGGAAGGAAAGGAGTAAAGAAAGAAAAGATTACATTTTAAATAGCAACAATAAGACAGCTGACCTCAACAAAAATGTTGTAAACCAAAACTGAAAGAAACTGCCAACCTAGAATTTGATATCTAACAAAAATACTCTAGAAAAATGATTACAAAAAACAACATTTACAACAAATAAACAAATATAAGAAAATTCTTTGCCAAAACTTCCACAACAAAAGAACTATTAAACAGAATTCTTCTGGTAATAGAAAAAGGATCCCACGTATAACTGAATCACTTTGCTATACACCATAAACGAACACAACATTGTAAATCAACTATACTTCGATTTAAAAAAAATAGGAAAAGGATCCCAAAGAGAAACAGAGAAATAAAGGAAAGAATGAAGAGCAACAAAAAGGGTAAATGTAGGTTAAATTTATAACAGGAGGCAAAGCTCAGTTTTAAGAGTCTTTAGTTCAAATCTTCCAATTTGCAAAATGGCTAACAAGTATACAAGCAAGAATAACTGGTACTAATATAAGAAACTGATGAAAATCTGCTACTCTGAGGGATGGTAAACATGATTTTCATTTCCTTAAATATTTTCTAAAAATCTCCCTTGTATATCTGATGCAGATGTGCGTATTACTGGGTGGATTTTTTAACTGCAATATCTAACAGTAGAAATAAAAATACATCAATTGAAAAGCAGGTGGGCCTAGGAATTCCCTGGTGGTCCAGTGGTTAAAACTTGGCACTTTCACGGCCGTGGGCCTGGGTTTCATCCCTGGTTGGGGAACTAAGATCCCACACGTTGTGTGGTGAGGCAAAACAAAAAAAAAAAAAGAAAGAAAGAAAGAAAAGAAAAAAGGGGGGGGGGTTCTTACAACTGCATGTGAGTCGACAATTATCTTGAAATAAAAGGTGTAATTAAAAACAGAATTTAACAATGAGAGGCAACATGGTGGCAGTAACTTGTGTAACTATTTCTAATGTTATAAGAATCAATATTTGTGGCTTAGGACAGAATTTCTGAAGACAATCCTAAACATACGGACCTAAAAGTGCTGTATCTCAACTTTGAAGTTAGTGAAGAATTGCCTTGATAAACAGTATGAGATGACATAAAAAGTAACTTTAGTGATATGAAAGATACAGATGTCATGAACTGTGAAGAATCTGAATAAAAGTTTCATAAAATGTGATAGATGTTTCTAAATTATATAATATGTTACTCTTCAAATGCATGTTAAAGTAACTCAATTAATAAAATAAGTGTCAATAGATCAATTGATTCTTTTGGCTATATGCGTAAAAGTTTACCTATTCAAGGTGGCCCCGAAGCTTTATGTTTTCATATTCTCCCTGGGAAATTGGGAAAATTGCCTTATGTTTGTAATCAAATTATATCCATGTATATGTGGTAAAACATAGCCCACCGTATCCTACATGTCATGGTTTGCTTAGCATCCCTGAGACAATTATCAACAAAAAGTGCTTGGTTCTCCAGGAAATTGCTCCTTTAAGAGAAAAAGGCAGAATTGTAGAGGAACTTTTATTTTGTGCTGATGAACACAGGGTGATGAATTCTTAGGTTTAATATTACGTTGATTACATGTACTCATTGGTGATTGGTTAATAATCTCTAACTTCTCCAAAGGGTATTGAATTTTGGGCAGAGTGTTCTGGGTGGGAGATGACCACCCAGAACTGCCTCTTTCTCAGTAACACTGTAACCAAGCTCATGGTTTGGTCTGGCAGCATCTACAAACCCCTCCCTCCTGAGGAAAGGCAGGGCCCTCTGCTGGAGTCACTCAGAGGCTGATGAGTGAAGTTGCTTTGGGGGGCTAACTCTCCAAGCTGGGATGGAACCAAATTACAGAGTTGCCCTGCCCAACGTTTGCCTTCTTCTGGCTTTTATTTTCCTAAAGGCTCAGCCTTTGAGGAGCTTATACAATGTGGCCCCAATAGAGATAGTGGCATGCCTTTGAGAAGAAGCAAAAATAAGAGAAATTCTTGGAAAGGATTGCAGTCTGAATGTTCCAAGCAGCATCAAGGCAATAGCAAGTTCTTGGAGGGAAATCACTGTCTTTCAAACATGAGGATGCCCAAGTTTGCCAAGAATCTCTGTGCCCCAAATGCAGTGCAGAAGCCACAGAGCTGCTAAAATTGAGGGGACCTCACTGCAGACTAGAGCGGGGGCACCTCTGTGGGGACCAGTGTGGAGAGAGGATCAAGGCAAGAAGGGTTTTCCTGGAAACAAAGGTCAGATGGAGATGGAGACCAGATCCCTAGAGATCATGGAAATAGAATTTCTCACCATGCATGATATTTGCATATCAATTTACATATTATTTCAGAGAGTGTAAGAACCTTCCCTCTTCTCCATAAGAGCCATTCATGAGTCCTTGGTTAAGGGCTCAGCTCTACAGAAAATTCTTTTTGTCTGGCTTTTTCCTTCCATTTTTCTTTATCTTCCTCTCTTCCATTTCTTAATTAAGTATCATTTATTTAGGGCCTGAAAAGGAACCCTGACAATAACAATAGCCATGTTATTTTGAAAGCATCTTCCACATATCAGGGCATTTTACATATTAATGCTTCTAATAACTCTAGCAGGTATGTATTAACATTTACTATTTTTAGATGAGGGAACTGAGGCCCCCCCAAAGTTGTTATCTTAAGTTACACAGCTTGTAAGATCAATGCAAGACTCAAATCATGGCTGACTGGCTCTGGAGCAGTGGTTTTCAAACACTGGCATGCACTATAATCACCTGGGGACTTTAAAAAGGTCCCCATGCCTGAGCTGCACCCCGCCGCCAATTAAATCAAAATCCCTGGAGACGGTCCCTGCATGTGAGTATTTTTTTTAACTCCCCAGCTTGATTCTGATATGCAGCGAGAGACCTGCTGCTCAGAGGTGGTGTCCAAAAGCCTCTGTTTCTGTTGTAGCCCTGCCTAGAAAACAAGCCTGCATGGGGTCTGTGACCCCCAAATTCAGCACCCCAAATACTTACCACTAGACAGGGAGGCAGGAGCAAACAGGTGTCCCTCTTTTTGTCTAGTTTGGGTCTTAGCTGATGATGGCACCCCATCCCACCTCATCTGAATTTCCTCTAGTTTCTCTCTTTAATTGCACTCAGGTTTGCTGGCACTTCAGGCTCAAGAGCTCTCCTCCTCATGAACACCTCCTACGTCTGGCCACCACTCTGGCTTTGGAGTCGCTGGGAGAGGGCTCCGGTGTGCCTGGGAGGGCTGTGTCCTCCAGCTGGTGGCTGTGGGGATGATGCTCTCCAACACTCAGGTAGATGCTTTAATACTGATGTATGCCCTCAGGGAGGGAGAAGAACTGGCCAGACGGTCCTGAGCTGATGAAGGCTGAGCAAATGCCAGTGAAGCTGGCTCTCCTCAGGGCTGGGTGAACGGACCCCCTCTGCCAGCTACACTCATCTAGGCTTGTCACAACCTGGATCCAAAAATCCAAACTCTGTGCCTTCATCAAGGCCAGAGAGCCATCACGATGCGGGCCTGTCTCTCGATGATTCCTTGGCAGCCACATAGCAAGAATTAAGAGGGTTAGGTGATAGGGCACGATGGCTAAAAGCAGTGATGGGAGCGCAGCTAGACCAGGTTCAAGTCCTGCCTCTATCACTCACCAGCTATGCAGCTTAGAACAAGTTTCTTGATCTCTTGAAGTGTCAGTTTCCTTATTATAAAGTGGAAGCAATTATAGCATCTTCCCCATGGGAATTTTTGAAGAATCCAATAAAATAATCCACGTAAAGCACTTAGTGCAGTGCCTAGCCAAGGTATCCAAGAGAACGCTGATTACTATTTTTACACGTAACAATAGCCAAGTACCTTCTGTGTATTAACACTGAGGCTCCAAGGCCACCCATACTGCTCAACTGAACTTTAATTAGAAGATGGGTAAGAGTAAGAGACTTGGGCCTCAAGCCTCATGATTTTGCAATAAAAAAAGGGAATTCTTACAGAAAGGCAAAGCCAAAAGAGGTAAGAGTAGGTCAACTGGCCGCCTAAATGTTGCCAACTTGCAAAGAAGGAAAGTTAGGCTGAGGTCGATTCATAATTGTGGCCTGCACAGGCAGGAGCATTAGATTGCAGGCATTTCTCACTCATAAATGCTCAATTTTCTCATGAGAGATCTTACAGATTGTTTTATACAAAATCCTCATTTTATGACGGAGGACACCGAAGCGCAGAGGTCAGGGAGGCGGCCCCAGGCTTCACATGGGCGAGCAGCAGCCCAGGGGGAGAATGTGGGCTTCCTCAGCTCAGGGTCAATGTTCTTTCCATGACGCCACCCTGTCCTTTGTAAACTATGTGAACAACAGATTATAATTGATAGTGCTAATCATTTCTGTTCATTCCCGCCACTGGAATATATTACCTCTGTACCAAGATAAAAAGAACAATCAAATTACGTATTTAGAAAATTTGGAACTCAGAATTTGGAGGTCAGATCCTGGACAAGGCTCTGCTCCTAACCAACTAGGGAATTATTAGGCTCGTTTGAGATTCTTTATCCTTTAGGGGGTGGCACACTTTTTCTGGAAAGTAAATATTTAGGCTTTCCAGGCTAGATGGTCTCTGTTGCAACTACAACAGTGTCTCTGCACTCAGCTCTGCTGTTGTAGCGCAAGGCAGCCAGATACAAGACACGAGGCATTAATGCGGCCGTGTAACAATTAAGCTTTATTTATGGGCACTTGAATCTCATAATTTTCAAGTGTCATGCAACATTATTCTCTGGGGTTTTTCAACCATTTAAAAATGTTTGCAGACAGTACAAAAAGAAGTGGTGGGCCTTGATTTGGCCCTTAGGCTATAGTTCACGGAACTCTGCTCTAGGAAATGAGCTCAAGAATATCTGCTCCACTTATTTCACTTTGAAATGTTTTACAAGTAAATATGTTAATTGCATAAGAATAGAGAAGCCTTGGTTTGACTATGGTCTGAAAGCATAGAGAGCTTAGTTGTATACATGTAATTAATGCAAACCAAGATTTTAGTTGTATATAAGTACTGTTACATAGATGAAAAATGAATGTCTTGGGTTGGCCAAAAGTTCACTCAGTTTTAAGTAAAAATAAAAGACACATTTTTCATTTTTACCAAGAACTTTATTGAACAACGTATTGATTAATCGAACAAACTTTTTGGCCAACCCAACAGATCAAGATTGCTTTAAGAAAAAAACAGCATTCAGGTCGTAAGAAAAACTTATCCCAATATAATCTCCAGCTCATGTGGTTCAGAACATGTGTATTTCTGAGAGCCAATTTTAAGGAGACTATTAACAAATCTGGTGGTACCCCCTGGAGGGGGAATTAAGGTGCTGAGAGATAAAACTATATTTGAATGAGGAGGAAAGGTTGAGACTTACCCAGAGAGCAGAAATAGAGCCAATGGGTGTTAGTCAAAAGAAGACATCAGGTCAGCAGACCAACTTTCTGCAGCTGGAACTGCTGAACAGTGTCATGAGCTATCTCACACAGTAGAATATTCAGAATATTCCCATCACTGGGAACATTCAAGTAGAAGCTGGCTGGCCATCTATCAAGGATGTAGTATATTGTGCTACGTTGCCTAGGAGACAGGGTCAGCTAAATGACTTTGAAGGTTCCTTTTTTGGCTCTAAAATTCTAGGAGTCAACACAATGAGTTAATGAATAGCAAAGCACTATGCAGAGACTTGATATGCAAGACACTGGGAGCCTTCAGTGCCCCTATATAAGCCCTCTCTTCCCTACATCCTAAGGACAGTGACAAGGTTCTCAGCCTGGCCAGCTCCCATCCAAACCAGTCTCACCCCTAGTCCACACGACTCACTCCCCAGAGTGAGGGCTTCAGGAGGCGTGTGAGGGGGGCCCAGGTAGCACTAAAAGTAGGACAGGCTGTCTCCTTGGTTCCCGCCTCAAGCTCAGCTTGATGTTGTGTTGGGGCCAGAGATTTCAATAACCAAGTTATCAGCAAAAGGGTGGAATCGAAGAAATGTATCACTTCAAAAAAACAGCTAGTTCTTCAAAGGCAGATCATAGGAAGGAGAGAAGGATAAAGAGAAACTTGGAAGGAAAATGGTATTCCCCAGTCTGCTCCCAGACAATCCCCAGTCAAGCCTTTGCTAGCTCTGAGTCTGTAACTGAGAAGACATCCCCACTCCCTGCCCCATTACCCTGTGCTTGGAACCCATTTCTACTGACATGAACTGACTTCGGGTGTTTAAGTGAAGAGACTGAGTGTCTTACCCTTCTCGTTCATCATCTGTGTTGTAATACACCTGTGGAACAAAACAAGAGACTTACTGTAGGTCAGAAACAAGAAATGGAAATATATTATGTCATGCACAGACTTTCCTAAAGCATCACACTGTCTCTTAAAAAAAGACAAAAGACAAATCTTTTAAATGATGCTGTGCATGTGTCTAAGGAAATACAAATTTAACCTCTTCACAGTCTCCCTAGGGTTAATTCTTAGATTTTGAGGAACTAAAATTGGAAATCTGATTATTTCTAGCTCAAGTCAGTCTGATCAGATTACCTATAGCCCTAAGCCAAATCTTGCTTTTGACATTAAGGAAAAATTTTAGCAAGATCTAAAAATCGTTGTTTACAAAAGCCTTGGAGCAGGGCCTGTGAGTAACCAATCCCATCCAGTTCACAGGACAGCTGACTCCAGACTGTGTGCTCTGGCGAAGGGAGGGGAGCAAGAAGCTTCCACGGCAGTAACCTCAGGCCTCTGTTTATTCCCCAAAGGGACCTGTCTTACCCAGGCATCTCACGATCACAAAAATCTAGGAATCAATTATCTTCAGGCCAGGAAAGGTCATTTAGCTCTAGGAGGTGTTCTGGCCAGGAGGAAAAGAGGCTTCTTTAGGTGGTCGGCATGGCAGCAGGCAGAATCAGATTTAAAGACATTATGAAGCATCCTTATTATTTTATGCAACTCTGGAAATTCAGAGGCGATCTGCCATGTATGTTAAGTCCTATTCATGCAATTATTTATGACAATTAATTGTGGGCCTTTCATGAGCTTTAACTATGTGCTTCAGGACCATTTCCATTTGGGTGAAGAATGATACTCAAAGTTAGTATCCCATATTCACACATTAACTTCAGAAGTCACCTCTGGTTCTAGTCCATTTCATCACTGGCCCTGCCGCAGCCACCTGGGAGAGAAACAGCTGTGTCTAGACTGACACCCTCCGTGCAAACTTTCTCAAAGCCTCCTGCTAGTTTCTGGGATGCTGCCAAGCCCAAACAGTTATAAAACAAAGCTGGTTACCTGAAACTCTTCGGGAATCCTAGTCATTAGCTCGGATTTCCACAGGGAACTATTTCCTCTTAAACATTTTAATGTCTCTGGTTGTATTGCATACTTTGTTTCTTCTTAAACTGAAAACAATGAAGGTAAGACGTTTGCTCCCACACCCCAAGTTTCAGTGTGGCCTCAGCGCACTGGATGTGCTGGTAATGGGACTGGCTATCTAGATGCAAGTAGAGTAACTTACATAAGCAAGGGAGCCTGGGCCATATCACTGGACACAGAACTGGATTTTGGGGGAAAGTTCCTGATGTTGGCTTGTTTTTTGCTGATTTAAATGTGGCATAATACATCTGCCCTACTTCACTATCCTGACAGGGTAATGGACAGCTCTCTGTAAAGGTGATTGGTGACCCAAAGCTGGAAGCAGCCTTCTCTTAAATGTCTTTCTGACCTCCTGAGCAGCCTCTACTGCACTGTCCCTATCACCTCCTTGCACTGTTATTTCTCCTGCTCACATGTAATGACCCACTGTTTCCTCCTGGTTGGCTGTAGGGCTTATTGCACGAATTTAATTTTTAGACAGTGTTTCTCAAACTTTAAAGTGCATAAAAACTATCTGGAGAACTTCTCATAAGTGCAAATTCCCAGAATCCCCTTCAGAGATTTTAATTTGAAAGACCTGGAATGGAACTTGGGAAACTGAATTCTTATCAAGAGCACCTGTGATCTGCGGTGGAGATGGTTTACAAGCCACAAGTAGAGAGACGGTTCTTGAGGGTGTGAGGGAAGAGCGATGTCCTCCCTGGGTTCAGGTGCCTTAAGGAAGGCTGATACCTGCCAGGTACACGTTATCCAGTGGGATGATGCCTCTGCATCCCACAATTTCTCCCAAGCTCCTCTTGTCACTTCTTTTTAAAGGCATTCCCAACAAAAGCCACAGTGAATATCAGGACTTTAGTGTGAGGAGAGGGAGAATGAGGATCTCCACAGTGCCTCCACGTTAGATCCGTGACTTCACACGAGTTTTTGATTACCGTCTGGTGAATATTCCAACCCACAAGTGAATTGATGAGATAATGAAGGAGCAGGGGACATGTGGGCTGACAGTGGAAATATGCTCCCCAGGCCACATCTTTGGGTGATCATAGCTGAGGTGCTCACTGCCCGTGGAAGCTAGAAGGCTGCTTCCTCTGCCGTTGTGCAGGGCTGCCACGTGGCTGATTTTACCAGGCTCACAGCTGCAGTGGTTACTAAGCTGCACACTAACACTTGCCTTCCTCCCCTACCCCTGCCCCCTTATGGTAAAACTGGCCCAGCTTTTGATCGGCCACAGCTGGCTCTCGTTTTGCCTGTCGAAGCCAGCCAAGTCCGGTCCCATGCCCACTTCTAACATCAAGGCACTGCCCCCTTTCCTCCTGTCTCCACCAAGGCTCCTAGCTTTCCTAAGAAAAAGCAGCCTTTAAAGTTCCAGCCAGCTACAGTAGGCGCTCCTTTCCTTCAGCCAAGCAAGTTGATCAACCGCAGGATATTCATGCATTGTTCCAAGGGCACAGAAGACTGTGTTCCTTTGCTGCCCCGAGCCCAGGCAGGCTCCCTATCTGACCCCCTTAACTCTGACTGCAAGGCCACAGGGGAAGCCTGAGGCTCTTCAAGAACAGCCCCAGACAGCAGGACTTAACCTCGCCAGTGCCCCGGGGGATGCTGATTGGGCTACTTTGCAAACTGCTGAAACCAACAAACATAAAGGTTACACTTTCCTTCTGATTCAGTCACAGGCTAGGAGCCCAGCTCAGGACACAGAGGGAGCAAGTAGGCCAGGAGGCTGACAGTCACGAGCAGCCAGATTCGGTCACTTTTCCTCTTAGGATTCATTTACAGCTTTGTGTATTTCAGAGAAATCTTGCCAAGAGAACAGGTCAGGCTGTCAGCTTCGACGTGGCGCCGAAGCCAGAGTCACAACAGTAAACAATAGGTGCAATTTAACTCAATCATCCCCTCTCTCCTGGAAGGTATGGATACCCAGCTTCAAAAAAATAGCATGTATTTACAAAGACTGTAAAAACACAAATCACCACCATGTTCTTGGGAATTAAAAAACAAAAATAAAAATAGGTGCTGGCACTCATAACTTAAGAAACCATAATATTCTTCCTTTCCTCTTCGTGTCCTTTTCCTATCCAACAAGTAAGACAAGATGGGAATGCTAAATTCTAGCAGCACACACGCTAAGGAAAAAGCTATGGGTATTTTGTTGCCGTGTTGTGTCACGAACAGCAACTAAAAAGCCCTGGTTGTACAACTGCTTCATCTCATACACACAATGAAGTGACATGGGGACAAATAGTCTCAGGAAAAAATTAAGCCAGTAATGATTTCTGCTCTTAGACTAAAGTCAATTCCAAGAAGTGTCTGAACACTTTAGAATGGAAGAAAAACTTGAATGTGTCATTAAGCACCTATTTCTCAACAGACCTCTCCTCAGAGGACTTTGCGTTTAAAAGAAAACTAATCAATACAAGAGTCACTAAACCCAACTGGTTTGGTAAAAGACAATTCTGGCTAATGCTGGGAAAGTAATTTTCTCACACAATTTTAATTTATAACATAAAATAAATAATACTAAAGACATTACAAAAAATCATCCATCTTAAAGCCCTACTCATCAAGTATTGCAGCTTTTCTTGTTCAAATTCAGGCATATATTTGGAATCACAGTATAGACGTAAATGGGTATTCTACTTTTTTCTTCACCAAACATTATCATAATGAGTTCCTATGTTGCCACATAGTTTTTATAATTATAACTTTAGTGGCTGCATAATATTTCTTCAACTTGAGCTACCATAATGATTTGATTATTGGATGTTTATGTTATTATATTACGTCTATAATTTTACTTGTAGATACACCCAGAAGAGAGGAATGATTTTTTAAAAGGCTTGTCTACAATTTCATTTTTGTCTTGGTGCGAAAGTATTTACCTATTCAATGGAAACTGTTAATTTACTAAGGAAAAACTGTTGATAGAGTTTTATGTAATAAAAAGAATTTTTCCTCTTGTGTAACTTTCTAAAGTTATGGGTGCAGTTCAATTTCTCACCATTAGATGGAGCTCCATTGCATCAGGTGGATCCCACACGACAAAACTAACAAAACGAAACTTTTCTTTCAGGTTATCGGCCTTCCTACTTTCTTCCTCTTTCATGGCTTTGTCAACACTTCACTACTATCAGCTCACCCTCTCCTTCACCTTAGTAAGTCAGTTTCCTCTCCTGAGACATTCCTTTCTATAAAATTCCATTTTCTATAGGGAGTGGCTGAATTTTGTTGAATGCATGGGTTATATTTTAGCCCAGTGGATGGATGGCAGGTGGATGTCAGCTGGGAGGCCATACCTGTCCTGTCCTCTGCAGGTTGGCAAAGTGGACATCGGGTATGAAGAGGACGGGCTGGGAGTGCAGATCAGGCATCGTCTTGAAGTAGGTGATGTCGCTCTTCTTCTGTAATGGTATCGCCGCCAACTTCCCATCAGAGGCTGGACACAATCACAAAACCCATAAGTGAGAGAGTTGTGAATGACTAAGAACTCTCACCTGTAATCTCTAGTCTTAGCTGAAGTTCATGATTGTTTCCTATGAAGTTTCCGAAACACCACAGATGTGAACACACTTTAAACGCCTCCCCTCTCCCATCCCAAACCAGCAGAAAGAGCGTGGACTTGGCGTGAGCACTCCTGAGGGGGAGCTCCAGTTCCCTTGTGCCTGTCTGTCCCTCTCTGTGCCCTAGATTCCTTGTCTGGAGAAGGAGGATGTTGGTCTCCTTGATATTAGAAAGTGCCTCCTCGCTCAAACACTGTGATCACGTGATTCTATTTATGCGGTGAGTCAAAAATTATCCGCACTCCAGGTATATTAAAACTTTTGTTGGCCACACTGTTTTATGAACGCTTTCTGCTCAAGGCTACTGTCTCCCCAGTCACTGCTGTGCAGGTGTGAACGTGTTACATCAGTTCATTTGTAACTGTGGTGCAAGCAAAAATGGATGCCTCGCTTGTGATTTGCACGAAAGAAGAGCAGCGTGCAGTGATTCATTTTTGTGGTCTGAGGGTGTATACGTCCACACACTTCTGCCCACACTGTCGACAATCTGCAAAGACTTCGTTTTGAGGTGTTAAAGCATCCTCCCTGTAGTCCTGATCTTTCTCCATCAGAAGTTCACCTGTTTGGTCCCCTGAAAGCAGCCCTACGAGGACAAAGATTCACTTCTGAGGAAGAAGTGAAGAGAGCAGTGCATTCGTGGCTCGAAGCTCAGCCTAAAACATTTTTTAATGAGGGAATACAAAAGTTTGTTGACAGATGGACAAAGTGTATTGAAAAGCAAGGAGATTATGTCAAAAAATGATGTATTCATCTTTTCTACAAGTTAATTAAAATAAATTCTACAGCCAGAGTGCGGATAATTTTTGACTCATACTTTTCACAGGGACAGTTCACCCCATCTCCACTGCTAGGGAAAAGCAAGCCATCCCTTGCACATCCATATTTTACCTGAAACCTACTTCTTTCCACCCATTCCCCAGTGGACCTGGCCCGGCCAAAGACCACCCCTCCGCAGCCACACTCACAGTTGTTGCACTGGGTTTGGGAGGCCTGGCCTTTCCCCTTCTTCCTGTTCTGTTTCCTCTCTTCGTCTCGGATTTTTCTTTCTGCTCCCTGACAGGGAAAAACAAATGCAGACAATGCTAGGCAGGTTACCAGAGAAACTGTCTGCACACAAGTCACAGGGACAAGAAACAAAACATGGGGAGGAGAGCCAGGCAGCCCCGTTTCCACCCTCCAGCGAGGTCTGGCCTCCGTTCTGAAGGCTAAGACTGCTCCTTAGTCTACACTACATTGCTGACCTCCAAGGGATCCCACTCTTCCCAGAGTTCCCCCTTTCTTGGTATGTTGCCCACGTAACTCCAATTTTGAATCCCTACAGAAAGATCAGACCCTGTTCCCTATCCCAGTGAAACGGGTTAAGTGATTTCAGTGATTAGAACAAAATGTAGCATCTGCCTGCTAACGTCATTCCCGGGCATGGAGGCGGCTTTCAAGCTGAGTGCGAATTCCCTGTAAAGCTTTTCCTTTGCTCGTTAGTATGGAACTATAAAAAATCATTACGGTAGGAGAAATGAGGGAGGGCATAAGTAAACTACACAGGGTGTAAGGTCATTTTGTACATACAAATATGATTTGGGGTTTCACCTTGATATTTTCATATGTTCTTAGAGATGGTGCTCATTTGACCAAATAGAAAAGAAGTTGGTCTATTTGCTTCCTTTTTGCTCCTCTGTTCCTTGTAATTTGACTTTTTCATTGGCTTCTCTTGCCAAATCCTTCCGACTTAACCAGTTGACCATCACCTTATGTCTCTTGCTTTCTTGGCCTTCCATGATTCTTTGATTATCTTCTCTCTTGGGTCACTCTTCTATATCAGCTTTGCTAACTCATTTTCCTCTTCTCCTTCCCCAAATACAGACATTCCAACACAGCTTCCTTTTCCTTTCTCTCTCTCCATTCTTGTGGCAGAAGAATTCATTTACACCCATATTTCCATGGTGCTCTAGAGAGGTGACATCCAGATAGACACCCCCAGCCTAAACTCCTCCCCTAGATTTCAGATCTGCATTTGCTCTCCTGCCCTTTGTGGCAGCACGTTTAAGGAATAGTAAAGTATGGACTGGCCAGCAACCTCTGCCCCTAGAAACTGCCCCCAAGTTATCACACACAAAAGCGAGAGATTTGAGAGTATACAATTTAACATTCTGCTAAACAGACACACACAAATCAATTAAAAAGCAAAGGACAAATTGGTGACAATACTTGCAACAAAATATCATATAAAGTGTTAAAGCATTAATAACATAAATAATGATTCAAATGAAAAAAAAAAACTAACATACCAGTAAAGAAATAGATAAGAGTCATGAAATAGGCGATTCACAGAAAAGGACACACAAATGGTTTGAATGAAAACATTGAAATATAGATTTTTCTTATTGAATTGGCTTTTTAAAAAAAAAGCAGATTCCCAATTCCGGCCAAAAATAAAGCCATGCCCCAACAGGGATGTGTGGTGCATGGAGACACGCATCATAAAGGACATGGCTTAGAGCTAATTCTTGAAGAATGAGTGATAACAGCTAGTCCTGACGTGGCACTTCCTCTGTGCCAGGTGAGTTCTAAGAGCTTTACACAGGTAAGGTCTGGATAATTAAAATAGTTTAACCAGATATTTTAAACGTGCGTTTTTATGTCAAAAAACTTCTCACTACCAAAAGGGAATAATTATTTCACAGTGCTTCAAGTTTTGAATTGTCACTGATGTTTACAAACCATAGAAATTCCTAAAAAGAAGGAGGGAAAAAAAGAAAAAGAAAACTCAGTAAGACTCCACACTTCCACTGCAGGGGGCACAGGTTAGATCCCTGGTCAGGGAACTAAAAAAAAAAAGAAGGAGGTAAAATATAGAAATATTTCCTTTGGAAATCTCTTCAAGATATATACTAAGGTTTTGTACAGTTTTTTGCCTAGATAACAGATAATATTTTCAGAAAATAATGTTAAATGCACAAACATGACTGTTCAGATAGGTGTGAAATATAAGCAAAAGGCCTCTAATATTCATTTTTATTGTGTCTACGGAAGACATTTTTCTGTGTTTGAAGTTCTGTACAATATAGTATTTAATGTAGGTAGAAATATGGAAATTCAACTACATAAATTACAACTCACCCAAGACACACCCCAAGGCTTGTCAAGCAATTTTATTTTTAAATTAGTGTTTTATTTTGTACAATTGCTATGAGTAAAAGGTCTGAAATTAATGTTTCAGGATTTATATATATTCAATGTCAATTTTTGGGAAATAAAGTCACCTGCTTATTATTTTACAGGTATTCTCTGATATGCCAAACCCGAAGGATTAACATAAAATATAGAGTAGCTCTCCATAGAGCCTAGTCTTGGTACCACATCTACGTAAGAAGCTTCCTGCCCAGAAGGCCCAGATATCAGCACACCAGAACAATCTTGACAGTATCCAAACTTAGGAGAACCACAGCTCTCATATCTAAAATAAAGCTTTGACTTCACAATGACCCAGGGCAGCTTTGATACATTCAATTAAAATGGAGAAAGCATCCTTGAACATGACCTTTCAAGAATTCCTTTCCTTCCTTTGATTATTTGTGACCCAAAGCTTCTAGAAAATATTCTTTTTACTCTCATTAAAGTGCAAAAAAGTCTAGTTCTTCCAGAAGAGTATAATTTTCTACAAACACCAAATTTATCATTTGAAAATAATTTCCCCCACTTATATGTTCACTATGGAGTGTGAAATTTGAAAAAAAAAAAATATGCCAGAGGATTTCCTGATTATATTGTGATCACTTCTGCCACCTCTTGAGAGGTGATGGCTATCTTTATTTTTTTATTTGACACTTTGTTTCTCTTAAATTTATTTTAAGAATGTGACCTTAACCGATTTAAGTTGGCTAAGAAGGTAGTTTGGAGGGGTATCTTTAGCTTTCCATAATCTCTGTAATCTCCAATCTTCATTGCCTCCAAGATCATTCAAAACAAGAATTAATAAAGAGGGACTTCCCTGGTGGCACAGTGGTTAAGAATCTGCCTGCTAATGCAGGGGACATGGGTTCAATCCCTGGTTAGGGAAGATCCCACATGCCACGGAGCAGCTAAGCCTGTGCACCACAACTACTGAGCCTGCACTCTAGAGGCCACGAGCCACAGCTACTGAGCCTTCATGCCACAGCTACTGAGCCTTTGTGCCACAACTACTGAAGCCCGCACACCTAGAGCCCGTGCTCTGCAACAAGAGAAGTCACCGCAGTGAGAAGCCCATGCACTGCATGGAAGAGTAGCCCCTTAGCCCCTGCTCTCAACTAGAGAAAGCCTGAGCACAGCAGTGAAGACCCAACTCAGCCAAAATTAATAAATAAATAAATAATAAAATTTAAAAAAAGAATAAAGAAAAAAATTCTTAAGAGAATGTGGTTTTATTCTCAAACTTTGAGCAATATATAGTTGCTGTTTTCAGTAATACAGTTCTTGTTTTTCAAGAAAGATAGTGGAAATATGGATATAAATACAGATATAAAGATATAGACATAAGTACTGATATAGGTACAGCCATATAGCAGATCCTAGATTTTTAGATTCATGAACATATGTACTTCAATAGAAGTATCATAATATCAAAGAAAGGTAGAGAAGGCCTTTATTTTCATTTGCAATCTCACAGGTGCATTAATTAGAAATCAAGCTGGGGAACTATAAATAGTACAGAATTCCATCTGTTTAAAACTCTAGACTGTGACTGGGAAATTTACAGTTTTCAAATGAAATACCTATTAATTCTTTTGCTTTAGGGGATAATTCAAATTAATCATTTGCATTTACCCACCCAATTGAAAAGTCCAAGGATTAAACTTTTTCTCTTTTTAATTTCCCCGGAGTGAGTTTTGCCTGGATTTTGAAATCAGAGCTACAAGTATGATGACAAATTACAGCAAGAAATTTTGTATCTAGCTTATCAGAAAAATAAATAGCAGTCAAGGTTAATACACCCTGCTTGTCCCAAGAGCTTTCTTCCTTATGAGTTTCCTGACCCTCAACATCGGGACATGTAAACTAAAAACTACTCACTAGAAACTCTTTACATCACTAGTTTCCTAGAGTTCCTCTTATTCTAGGGTATAGGTGAACAATACAACACTATTTATTCTGCATATTTGCTTTGTTTTGATTCTTAGTATTTATGACATCAACACTTGAAAAGAATAATTATAAGAGCATCCCTTAAGCCCTCTCTTTCCTACTTTCAATTCCAACTATGACATAAAGGTAAAAGGATTGCCCAGGGCCTCCATTCCATCCTTCCCTCCCTCTCTCCTTGCTCCTAATCTTCCTCCTCTCTTCTAAGAAGGAGATTCACAGAGGGGTATTCTACCATGTTCCTTAAAACTTCTGGAATAAAATAAGAAATTCAAATTGTTTAAATGTCCTCCCATATGTACCTTAAAAAATTCCATGTTGTACATCATTTGAAAACGCTTTCTTAATGTTTAATATGCTTAATTAAAGATATATGGAGCATGAGTTTGGAATCTGACCTGGATTTGTATCCAGCTCCTCTACTTTTTCACAGTGTGACTCTGGCAAGTTACTTGTGCTCGCTGGCAGTTTTCTCATCCACACAACAACTGTGTCTACTGACTGTGCTGCTCTCACAATTAGCACTAACTGAAATCGTCACGACCTGAAAAGCTATCGAGATTTTAGAGATATTTACCACTGTGCTGCATGTCCCTAAACTCAGGGCAGTCTAGGAGTTAATGTGTTTCCTTCTCTCTTCTCATGACCATCTCTACCTCTGTTCACAGATGCCTACTTCTTCCTACTCTCTATCTCTGCTGAACTACAACTCAGACATTTTAATGGCATGGTGGATCTTGGATCTACATCTGACTGCAGCACCTCTGAGAGTGCTAGCAGTTCTGAATTAGCCACTAACCTCTTTTTCCCCTTCCCTTCCTCGTCCCAGGACCTAATCTGAACTCATACCCTTTTATGTCCAGTTAACATCTACAAGCAGTTGCCAGCTTATTCTATTTTTCATATTCTCTCCCCACCTTACCCAATTTTTAAATAATTGTACTATGTCTACATTGTCAGAACGTATCACATTGCCATTACTGTCTCTCCCATCATTTAGAATTGGTTCCAAGGTAAATTACACGTAATGCTCACCATCAGTCCTTTTATCAATGTCTTTACAATCATATTGGTGTTTAAAGCTTGTTATTAGATTCCTCAAGAAGAAATACTCCCTGGATTTTTGCTTGTTTGTTTGTTTGTTGGTGGTTTTGTTTCTTTGTTTTATTTTGTTTTGCTTTTGCCTGTTGGCTTTATACTTGAAAGTCAGCTTGGCTGGATATAAAATCCTTGGCTCACATTTTCTTTACTTGATTACTTTAAATATCATTGTCCTCTGACAAGGTGTTGCTATTGAAAAATTTGATGATAAAAGTTTCCTTTTAAATGACTCCTTATCTACTATAAAATAGATGGCTAATAGGGACCTACTGTGTAGCACAGGGAACTCTGCTCAATGCTCTGTGGTGGCCTATATGGGAGGAGAGTCTGGAAAAGAGTGGATATATGTGTGTGTGTGGCTGATTCACTTTGCTGTGCATTTGGAACTAACACAACATTGTGAATCAATTATACTTCAATAAAGATTAGTTTAAAAAAATTAATGACTCATTGTCTATTTTATTTTTCTGAGATGCTCAAAGAGTATTTTTAAAGTCCAATAGCCTTTGATATTGGTCATTCTGGGTCAACTTTCCCAAGTGCATGGTAGCCCATTTAAAAACGTATACTTTTTATTTTAAGTTTTCCTGATTTATCATTTTTAGCATGTCTTCTGTTCCATCAGTTTAGTTTTCTTCCTCAAAGATACATATTAAATGTCTCTTGGATCTTCTTTACTTCTCTTCTATATCTATTATTTTCTTATAATTGTTTCTTCATTTCTTCTGATTTTTAAAATTTTGCTCTTTTCCAAATATTTGCTCTTGTTTTTCTCTTAAGGAATTATCTTTTTTTTTATTTCTTCACTCCTGTGTTGCTTGTGGTATAGTCTTTACATCTGAAATATTTTAATCTTTTACCTCTAAATTCTTTCCTGAATTCTACCATATCTCTTTTCAAATCACTCTGTTCTCCAAACATTTCATGTCTGAGTTTTTCAAACTGTGATTGCTTTTTATAATTTCCATGATTTTGTTAATTTCAAAATTTTAAAATTTTGTTAATTTTAAGCCCATTTTTGGAACATCAAGCTATAGGTTTCATCTGTTTTGTGGGCATGTCTTTCTGGCATGCACATATTGCCCATGGGAAGTCAGTCTGATCTGAATTATTTTTGTCATGAGACATTGTATGGGATTCAACTCTTTCTCTTCTCTGCTTGTCATTTCTAAGTGAAATGAGAGAACTAGGATAATTCTTCTAGCTTCATGGCTCTCATGCTCCTGCTTCACAAAGTGATATGAGAAAACAGTCCTGTATTTCCTGAGATCTGCCTACTCTGTATTCTTTCCCCTCTTTCTTTTTATTTGGAACTTCTCTTTCCTTTGAACCTTTGTTTTCATTTTTGTTTCTGTCCAACTCAATTTGGATTCTACTCCCAGCAGCCTTTTCTCAGAGCAGGATTTTATCCTAGCAGGGAACTTCCATTTATAACTTTCCAGGGTTTATAGAGCCCAAAACACTTCAATGTTCTGTCCCCCAGCACCCACCAGTAAACTGAAGTCTGTACAATCCAACCGCTCCCACCCCAGCTTCACATACTGTCCACTGATGGCCCATTTCACTCCCTGGTACCATGGGTCACATTGGTAGGTTCCCTGTTCTTTGGTCATCAAGTGGTCACTATTTTCCTCACGATGCTGACGTCACACAGGTCATGAAATTGTTGATGCTTTGTCCCATTCACATTTGGGATTTGTAAGGGCCTCTTGTTACATAACCACGGGATTTTAATTTTTGTTATTCTAATTGCTCTCTTATGAGGGGTTTCAGGAAGATTCAAAAACTACATCTCCTCCTGAAGCATGTTTGCTAATGAACTGATTTTATAGGTGCCATTTCCATTCCAAAAGACTCTAGATGAGACCCCATTTAACCCATAAGATAATAGCGATTACATTGATACACTCTGGACAGGATGTAAATACCCATACCCACTAAAAATGATTAATCTATTATCTCAGTTATCTAAGTTTATCAGACTCATAGCACAGGGCAATGTCGATCAGTCATTAAATTAGTGGTAGAATGACTGAAAAAAAAATACAGTTGATTGACAACTCCCTAGATATCTAATAAGAACTGAGAATGAAAGATTACCATTCCCACTTTGATTGGTAAGGGATTATTTTGACACCACTAGACAAGAGATGGTGACAAGGGGGAAATGTCATTGAAAGTAATATCTAATAAAAATGCCTTTATGACAAACTGTCATCTTTACTCACTTTGTCGCAGAAGACCTTGATCTGGCAATAAGCTCTGTGAATGGGTTTATTGCTACGATTATTGTAACTGTATGTGTCAATCTGAATCATCAGAGGAAGTCCTTTCACTCCTTTTTGGGAGGAGAAATCTGTACTCAGGCAATTCACAGTGATGAAAATCTGAGGGAGGAAGAAAGAAAGGAAAATGTTCACAAGTCACCATAAAAAAAATTCTATTAAAAAAAAGCATAAACCTTAGACTTAATGTCAAAATATTAAATAAACCTATAAGGACAACTGAAGCATACTTGGATATTCTCACATAAAAACTTATTGTATACATATACATGATTTATTATATAATTTATAGTTATACATTTATAAAAATTTTGCTTTTATATTTAATCTTAAAACAGACAATTGAAATGACTTCTCTTTAACTATATTAGCAAAGTCTTACTTATTTTTCAAACATGCATACATTAGCTGGGTAAAACACTGTCTCCTCAATGTATTCAAGCTGTCACTTCCAATAATTATATCAATTTCTCTAATTTCTGACCTGTGGGATAAAAAAAACAAACTGTACAACACCTTCCTTTGCATCTTATTGCACTGAAACAGTTATTTGTTTACACATCTGTCTTTTCTATTTGTATGAGAGTATGAGATTTGAGACAGTTTTTTATTATTTTTGTATTACTGGTACCTGAGGTAGTGCCTGGCAGAGAATAAGCATTCAATAAACATCTGGTGAATGAGGTCAAAAAGCCCACTAGATTGGGAGTCAAAAGCCCCAGGTTTTAGTCCCAACTCTAACATTAACCAGACTTCAGGTAAGTCACTTCTTGTCTTCGGTTTTCGATTTTCCCTTGAAATCATTTTTAGATCCCTCCCTAAAGGATAGAATATGAATACTAAGATACTTTCATGTTTGTGAAAAAGTAAAAGTGTTGTCATCAAGAGAGACAACAAAAAAGACATGAATCCAAAAACATGGAAACTCAAGCAAATATTTAAAGATTGTAGCACTGCCCAACAGAACTAAAAATAATAATCCTACTATAAAATGTTGCGAGGAATAGAAGGAGGAGTACAAATGACTAAATTTATCCTTCTTTTTATCATATATTAACACATATATGCGGAATATAGAAAAATGGTACAAATCAACCGGTTTGCAAGGCAGAAATAGAGACACAGATGTAGAGAACAAACATATGGACACCAAGTGGGGAAAGCGGGGGTTGGGGGGGTGCGGATTGGGGGGGAATGAATTGGGAGACTGGGATTGCCATATATACACTACTAACAAGAAAAAAAATATCAAATTGTACACTTTAAATATATATAAAAAAACAAATGTTAAAAAAAATTACCCTCCTTTTATATAGTGTATAGATGTCAGTATATACCATTTAAGGTGGATTTATCACAGACTAGGAATATGAGGACAGCACCTAGATTTATGTGGTAACTACCTGAATAGTAAGAGGCAGTCTCCGGGAAAAAAACAGGCATACTATATTATATCCTCTATACTATTTTCATTTAATACCATA